>NC_133974.1:45017687-45336020 GCF_047716275.1 Strix uralensis | reverse complement strand
TACTGGACTTCCCAAAAGAGACATTATTTTATCAAAAAGGTTGTAAGAGAAACAGTGTTAGTTTCATTTTTTATGTGTGTTTCCTATGAAACAGATAGAAAAAACTGTCAGTTTTATAATAACAGTTAAGAATAGAATGCACACTTTTCAAAATTGTATTCACTTCTTTTATACACTTAATCCAATGCATTTATTTTACCCTTTCTTATATTTACTGGAAATGAGACTTGACAGAAGCCTATCTAGAAGACATTGACTAACCTCAATAAAAATATTTCAGCTTTTTAGACTTGTAATAAAATAACTATGACCAAAAATCAGCTTTACAAAAGGCTAGCTGAACTACCTTAATATATAACATTATATATGGTAATGAATCATATTATATTAAAGCAAAGAGTTACTATAATGGAAAAACTAAACTTTTTATCTACTCAAGCTCAAAGTGAAGGTAGGGACAGAAGGTAAACTCTCAGCTGTTGTAAATTATCACAGCTCATGGAAGTTTGCCATTTTACACCTTCTGGGGAATCTGAACTTCAAAATTATATAGCACTTTCCTTCCAAGTATCTCAAAGCAATTCATAAGCAGTAAAACTCGAGCTTCTCAGAGAAGTGTACATTTCAACCATTTTCCCAGCATGGGAACTAAGAGAGAGAAAAATTAAGTGATATGACAGAAGACAGCAATGGTACAGCTGACACCCAATCAAAATCTTCTGTCCCCTCAAACTGCCCACACTGAGCCTCTTTACTCCACTACCAAAATTCTGTGGAGATTTTTGTGCTCCGTGCCATGGAATGAAGCCTGAGAAGATGTAGGTATCTGAAACTGAGGACAAAACGGATTCCTAAATATCATCTGACATAAGCATTTGAGATTTTTGCAGCTGAAAAGTACATCTCCATGCAGTCAATAACACACTGCATTTTTTCTTAACATTCTTGGAGCAGCAAAGGGAAAACTATCCTGTAGTGTGCTTCAAGAGAAGTGCTTTCCTGTGTGATCAAATCCTCAAACCATGGAGTAGTTTCCTTCACGGTCATCTGGAGCTTCTCTACAAAGGCAGACTTTAAAATGTGCTTCTTGCACCTAACTCATTCTTCTGCTATGAAGGAAGGAATAAGCAAGGCCCAGTGCAACCCCTAGCAATGACATACTGTATGTACAATTGTGTTAAAAAACCTGTATGAGCTACTGTGTAGTCCCTATTATAACAGCCTTTACAGCTAGTCCGCTACTGACAACCACTCTATTTCCCTGTGCACTGCAATGACTATCACACCTGGAAGTGCACACAAATAAAATAAATGAGCTGGGATTGATCACACTGGAAGGACTGACTTACTCCTGCAATCAAAGTAAATTTTGTTTTAACAAGATCATCAGAAAGGAGCATCGAGTGTGACAATCTATCCAGATCAAAGCAATAAAACCAAACCCAAAATACAGCATCTGGAGACAGAACCTTGCTTTTTCCTTTCAAACAGGTCCAACCATAGACAGTTAGGAACGACAAGCAAGCCCCTCCATCATAAACATTCCCAAAATGTAGCTTCATAGATTCCTAAAGCTTATGGACCCTAATAGATCTGCCTCTTACTAATAACCGGATCAATGGCAAGAAGCTCTGAGGTAACAACTTCCTGCCATCCATTTTCTAACACATCAAGAAATGCTCAAATTTGGACCTTCCATCATTTGTTGTGATGGTAAACCCAACATTGCTACATGCTTTATCTCTGATAAGTTCTTCTGAAGTTGCAATGAACAGAAGCTTATCTCTTCAGAAACACAGCTCTACTAGGGCTCTTAACTGTGATTTGATTTCAGTTTTAAGGAGATCAAAGT
Organism: Strix uralensis; assembly: GCF_047716275.1. Classification (NCBI taxonomy): domain Eukaryota; kingdom Metazoa; phylum Chordata; class Aves; order Strigiformes; family Strigidae; genus Strix; species Strix uralensis. The sequence goes on along the minus strand of NC_133974.1, from coordinate 45,334,168 downwards.
TTACCAGAGCATTTCTCTTTTCTCAAACAGGGTGAGGACAGAGCACATGGGAGGTAGAAGAAGAGGACTTTCCTCCCTCCACCCCCCCCCCCCCCCCCCCCCGCAGCTATCATTTCAAAAATCTAGAATTACTCACTTTTAGAGGAAACATAAAATGAGGATGACGTAAAATGCACTGAACTTTACACAACCACATTTAGCATTAAAATAAGTTGTCAGTACATAATTATAAGTGGAAATTACAATCTTTCACCATCTGATATACATTGTTTTTATTGCTATTCCCCTCTTGTTATTTTTCCCCCAGAAATACATTTTAGAAGTATAGTGGCTCTCTATGGAGACAGGAATCTACAAGCTTCCATCAGTAAAAATTGTTATACAATGAAATAGGCACAAAATCGACAAAATTCTATAAAAATGCAATTCAGCTCTGAAAATTAGTCTAAATGGTTCTTGAATGTAGAAAAATTCCTATTTCCTTTCTACCCTATTGTTAGGGTATAGTTTTCTACGGATTTAATAGGCAAATCCAACAAATCATATAAAAACGTATAATTTTCTATAATAATCTTGACAACAGCTATACAGGACTTGTATGTCATTAATATCTTAGGTCACACACAAAAACGTACATCAGAGTACTTACACTCCTTAGTTGGTTTTTATATATGTATGCTCTCAACATGCCATGTTACCACAAAATCACTAAGGTCAGTTTTTCCAAGTGAAATCACCAGGTGTTTGTTTTGTTTTTTTTTTTTTTTTAAATGAGTGACATCACCAGCACCTTCACAAGAACTTTATTTGTTTTGTTCTGCTTTACTATTTTAATCAACCAACTATGTCCTCTGACAAGGACAGTGTCAGCTTACTCTCCTGGGTCTCACAGACAAAAGCTGCCTGAGTGTCCCCTGCTCTCTCCCAGCCACTTCATTCCCACAGTTAACAAATATTAGCCACTGAAGTCCACGTTATGCATTAGTAAACCTGATTCTTCAACTCTGAAGTGCTGCTGAAACCTCATTTTAACATGGATGGGCCCAGTAATACGAACTGTGGGAACATTTAGGCCTTTTCTTGTCAGCAGGCAATTTACTTCTGCTTTCTCAAATCCCGTGAAGAATGTGCTTCCGAGGACAGCACAACAACAACAAAGTTACATAACTATTTTAGGAGTCAGTATTTCTTTTGACTGATTTTCACAAAGGGGTAGTTTTTCCCCATTGCTTTTTTTAAATACAAAAAACCCAAGCAAGTACACTAGCAGAAGCTCACTCAGCTTTTTGATAATAGAACAGTTTCCCTTTTAATCAAATCACATCTTCTTAATGATGTCAATTTTATTGACTTTGATTTAATCCCTACTTGATGGCCTTCAGATTAATGCAGGACTCATTTTAAGTGATGAGTTATTTTTTTAAAATCCACTAATTGTCCTAACAATATAAGTTCTTTTAAAGAGTGACTTAAACACTTAGAGCCACATTTGTAAATGCATTTAAGATCCCAAACATATCTCATGAAATGGGTATGTCAGAGCTTCCCTACTACAAAATTAAAACCATCATAAATTTATTATTTAAACTAAATCACATCTGAAACAAACTGAGACAACTGCAACTGCTAAAAGGTGAACCTCATAAAATTCAGACCTACACAATTTCAAATGAACTGGCTCCACCCTAAAGGAGCAGTTTGAAAGCTTTTCAGCACAGATTCTCACTTCAGAGACTGTGATCTTTCCATCTGTCATTACTATCCCACATAGACCTCTAGCTTGGAAGCCACTTCACAGTGAGGCTTCTTAAGATCTTTTTGACAAATGTATTTTTCGTAATTTCTTCCATTTCTCCCTGGCAGAAGGGAATCCAAGGTGATCAAAGGAGTATAAAGACCCCTTTGTCATAAGGCAACAAACCTCCCAGCTCAGCAGCTCACTCACACATCCGGAAGCTGCCAAGGGTCTCCGTGTTGGAGTAAGCAAGGACATGCAGAAGTGCTACTGCTTTTCCATCTCCTTGCCTCCTCACCCTCCTGGAGCCACTAGTGTCCTGGTCCTGGGGTAGGGAGTGATAGCAAGGGACAACAGCTAGTCAGATCTCAGCAGTTATGCAGAACTAACCCACTTAAATAGCAGGTCTAGACAGATGAGTGCAAATTTACTTCATCTAACTTTACACATTTAGTTTAGGTACTTAACCCCAAAACTGGATTCTAGCTATCTTAACATATTGATGACAATTTGTATGGTTTTAGACAACCTGGAATTCAATTTTCTTTCTCCATCTTCTTTGGCTCCGTAGATACAAACAGAAGTAATGCTTCTACCAGCTCCCAAAGGAAAACTTGGTGAAATACGAAGCTGGGAATTCTCGAAAGAGCTTCTAATTTTCTATCATCCTCCACAAACTTAAATCCATCAGAAACAGTGTTAAACAGCTTTACCAGGACTTTGAAAGAGCTGAGATTACTAACATTGGTATCCCTGAACGGAAGACATTAACAAAGATAGTAACAACAGACTGTCTCATTTGATTGTCCATGGTATCTGTGGGTTTTAGAGTTTTATTTATGTTGTTCTTTTCTTTAACTTAAAAATGAAACTAATGTATATTTCCAACCATGCCTGGCTTTCACAACAGCCTGAGCAATTTTCTTTTATGTAACCATATACCTGTGCATTGATACAATTATACTTCAGTTAATCTCCAATAGATCAGTGCCGCAATCAGCATAACAGTCAACACAAGCCCCACCGTAACAGACTAATTCAAATGCAGAATGCAGTATCACAGAAGTGGTCTTGCTGTGTGCACACCTTGGTGTCCTTTTTTGGCTTTCTAAATCAAAACCCATATCCATTTCTTAGCTGAAGTAGTGACCTAAATTCCAGTGCTGTGGGCACAGCAGCCTTCCTCAATATTGGTGTGATGCTCTGTGAGTTCTGAAGTTAATCTGGGATAAATAAGGTGAGGTAATACTACTGTAGGACACTGAGGCAAAAGTAATGCCCTACAGTAAATATCTATTGCTCACAGCAATAGCAGCAAAATAATCAAGTTTTCTGATTGGAATTGACATGTATCAAAAAGAAAATTAGAAGAACACACAGTTGCTACTAACATAAATCTAGTTTTAATATAGAAATTCCCTTTCTATACCGCTATACTTGATAACTAACTAACAAGATTAGCTAACATTCAAGAAATAACAGGCAGAAACTTTCAAAAATTCAAAACAAAAGCATATATGGAGTTCACAAAACTTTACTGTAAAGGACAAGATTAAGAGCCCATTAGGTTTAAGCTTAGACAGACAAAGGGGGAAGGTGTTTCATAAAGTACAGGGACAGTGCCAACAGGGGCAGCATTCATTTTCACTGTAAGCCAAAATGCCATTACTATTACAAATGATGCAGAAAGTATATCAGGAAAAATGTGCGTGACCTGAGCACATCAGCTGAGTGTGAGATTCAGCTGTCCACATCCACTGCAGCCTGCATGAACCCTGTCTAGCCTGCAGCTCCAGTGGACCCTGATCTTCCTGCAGATCCTGTGCCACAACTGCCGGCTTGGCCTATATATAATGGATAACCTACTGAAAATGCTGCACATGCCTATGTTTATAAAAATGAATCCCACGCAGATAGTCTGGAGAGCCTGTGAAGAATATTATTATTGCACACAGGCAATTCAGGTGAAATACCTGTGATTATGAGTATTAGTTTTAGGAAAAGGAAACCTACATCCTACCATAGGTTATGTTTTCACACTATTTTTATTTGAGGGTAACAGTAATCTTGCTTGCAGCTAGTCATGATACACAGTGCATCCACCATAGGTCCAGCACAGTGGACACTGGGATTCAAGGGTGGCTCTTTGGCACTTTATGTAGACTACTTATGAAAAGGGTACTTAAAAATGGGTGAAAACACAGCCAAACACGCACGGGCAATGTGTTAATTTTCCCATATAGCCTCACCAATTTACCTCGGCCTTGATATGCATGAAACTTGTTTTTTCTCTCCTATGCCTCTCTTGATGAGAGGCTGACAGACACATTTTAGTGCAGTGGCTTTCTACTTAGGGTAAATACTCACTAGGGACAAGCATTAGACCACCAGACATGATTTCACTTATTGCCCAAAAGAGCATTTAAGCTTATTTCTTGAACAGTGAAAGGCTAATATACTGTTTAAACACAACGTTGATTACCAAGATGCTTTCCTTTGTTTACTATTTTATATCATTACTTGTTTTTCAGTAAAATGTAAGTTCACGTTTAGCAAGGCGTTTAGTCCACATTTCATCAAAACATATATATACACACACACACACCCCTGAGAAACATGAATTTTGCTCTCTCCATATTAAAAATTGCTCTGTAGAATCAAAAGATTGACAGAAAAAAAAAATCAAGTACTGCACTGATGGAATGGCAAGCTCATACTAGAACATGACAACCCAATTTAGAAACTGCTGTTCTGCATAGGAAAATGTGGGCATCACTGGAGATGTATGGAAGATGTCTATGGCCCTGTCTTCAGCAGAGAACTGTTCCATCGTAACAGCCTACTATAATGAACACTCTGCAAAATTTCCTACAGTGCTGAACTCTGGGGGGTTTCTGCTGGAGAATACTTCTGGCCCTCCAAAAATTCCACCAGGAGATTCAAAGTGGAGCTCAAGTATAAGAAAAGACAGTTGAAAAGAGGGCACTTTACTCTCCCTTAGAAAAGGATAAACAGGACTGTAATAAGAAAATTAGACATGCATTTATTATTTTTATAAAATAGATGTGTAACAACTCATATTGACCTGTAGCACTGCAGTCTTCCTGACTTTTATTTTTTTATTTATTCAAGCAAAGAAACTTTTCTACCACAGAGACCAAAGACTGATTTTGCACATCACATCGACAGTAACAAAAGGAATAACTAGTGCTACACTTTCATATGTAGAACATCTACTTTATGAATACAAGTTCACAAGTTGCACACAAGGAAGTTAACAGGGCTGGAATGTCTTGGGAGCCTAGTCCTGGAAAAGACACAACATAACTGCACGCTTTCTAGCTGAATAAAATACTCATGCAGTTTTATCTACTAATTTTTTCTAGATTGCTTGCTTATCAGTTGATTACCAAGAAACTAAGGTGCATGGTAAAGTAAGAAAAACAAGAAAAAAAACTCCTAACCATAACTTCAGAAGAAGTATTGGCAAATACTAAAATTGACATGGTTTTAATGTTAGTCGTTTAAAAAATATATATCCTTTAACAAGCGACTTAACCGGTAGCAGAGAATGAAGTAACTAACTATACTGATCTCACGTTAAGATTTTTTGCCAAATGGACTCAAGAGTTCACCTTGGATGAAGTGCAGTACTTAATACAGTATCATTTGACCAATGTACTGCTGGGAGACAGAATGATCCAGTAGATATTTCTATCTGTAACTATTAGTATGATCCTTGAAAGAGAAACATTTAAGCCTCATGACACTGAAGTTTTTAATAATGAACACGATAAGGCATAACTATATTAAAACTAAGGCTAACATCAGTTTTTTTACTTAAAACTTTGGCTTCCAACAAGAAGCCCTCTACTGCTAGATTTCTCTGAGAACACATTCTGTCATACAGGGTTGGTTACCTTTTCAATTATCAAGGTAAAGAATTCATCTGCTTCCTTAAAGCAGAGCCAATGAGCCTTTCTAGTAATGGCCAATTATGAAAAGATTCACTTTTCACTTCATGATAAACTAGACATTTATGTCCTCGTCATGACCATTTTCTGTGGGGAAAAAAAAGCATGCTGCACAGCTCACGATGCAGAGGAAAAACACCAAAGAAATTGCTTTTTTCCTCCAACTTTTTCAGGATTCTTCCTTGGTTTTCTTCATTTTTTAATTTAATTCTTTCTTCCATGTCACTGCTTTAAGTTTACTCACGTTTTAATGCAGCTAATAAATTAGAAATTTCATATATACAAAACAATATTTCATAATCTCACATGCTAGTAAAATGTAAAAACTCAATATGAAACCAAATCCTGTGACAACTAATAGTTATTGTTACTGGCTTAGCCTAGCTAAAAAAACCTTAATGATGGCGGCTAGTAAATCGCTCCTATTTCACAGCCTACAGGTGTTTTCTGGTGGGCCTTCTTTTTGTTGTTTATTTGTTTTAAGAAGTAGAACATTATATTCCTTGTCTATTGTCTCCACTAAGCCAAAGACACCTACCTCAAGCCAAAGAGTTTCATAAGATTTTAAGAGGTAGAAAAATGAACGAACTACTTAGTTTCTCCACTTTACCCTGGTTTGGAAGTCACATTTTTCTTTCTGAAAGAATCAACTGGAATTACTGTAGTACTCTACATTAATCCACATCCTAATATACTAACATTCATATTACTGTTCAACTTTCTCAAACTTGTTTTTTTCAAGGTTATATTTCACCATACTCACTAAAATTGGGCAACTGTGAGTAGTCTAACAAAAATCCAAAACGTGCCAGATATGAGCTGCAGTCACTTCAGTTTAAATCACATTCAAGCATCACTCTGTGTACACATTTTGATTCATTAAAATAACTCCCTTAATCTTTATGTGCATTAGGATCAAATCGCCCAGTGGACACTGGGAATTTAAACTAGTGAAAATAACTGTGCTCTGCAGACAGTGGCACCCTTTCCAGAGATTCTCTGAGGGAAGCTTTAATTTGTGCTTAGGGCTTCATGGGAACCCTGCTAGTAAAGGTGCCTCGAGGACACGCTGAATTGATATTGCCATAACACGCATGCATGTGTGTGAGCAGGAGGCCACACTAGTCACAGGTAAAACAGACAAATCAAACAGTAGCATCCCCCCCATCAGCTTTTCTATTATCTGCCCCACTTTGTGCCAATTTCCTCCAGCTTCCCCAACACCTCTTGCTTTGCTGTTCTTCCATAAGACATGGGATGGGGATTTGTCAAAGTCAATGAGCACTTTATTACAGTGAGAGTGCTCAGTAATGAACAATTCAGCAATTTAATGAGATTCTGTAGATCTGTCTCCAGCCTGTCCATCAAGTTTCACTTCTATAAAGCACCCTGACACTAATCCTCTGGCATACCCAATCTTCACCCTGGGCTGAATATTAGATTCTTCCATGGTATATTGCATTACCACTATAACCTTAGCAAAAATGATGAACTTAACTACACTTGAGGCAATATAGCTGGTCTGATTTGATTTTCTTCTATTGGGTTGAGTATGAGGGAATTACTTATTTACTAAGATAAAGCAAAAAACAGTTTCTTATTGCCTTCTGAATGTCTAAATTGGTAAATATTTATGTGTGTCTTTTAATTCATTCTGGGGACCTGGAATATTTATAAATATATATTTATTCCTGGTTGTACAGACTGAATTAAAAAGACACATGCACGTTTTGCCTGCAGCAGAAAACTAGTTTAAAAAAAATTCTTCGGAACAGGATTAGTAACCTTTAGAGAGGCAATTATGATAACACTTAAATGGACAGTGTGGAGTTTGTTGTCACTCAGAAAGCAGCATATTACCTATAAGTATCTCTCCCCAGTATGACCCTGCAACAGAAACAGAAGCTTTGTCATATTTGCCACATGAAGTGTTCATTGACTGGAGTGCATGCAATTAAGAAAATTATTTCCGAGTTCTTCCTGCAGGACAGGACAATGACACAAGATTTAAAAACTCCCACTTCCCAAACTTTGTTTCAGCAGGTTGCAGAGGGCATATGACTCTGGATACGCTTGCTCATTAGTGAGCTGGCATTAAGTTATACTTGTATGGCTTTCTGTAACAACTTTTCTAGCAAAAATATACCCAAGCACATAGCTAGGAGATTCACTGACCCTGCAGAAAGATGATGATAAAACCCAATTGGCCAACCAGCTATGCCCCATATATGAACTTGTACATCAAAATGTCTTCTGATAAAGGGAATATGGGCTAGGACTCCAGAGTATCGTGCCTAAAAAAATCAAACCAAACCCACCATCATGGGTAGTGTGCTACCGGTTGTGTTGTACAGACATCTGCCAGAGACTAGGACAGGAAAGAGTCTAACTTTATATTAGTATTTGCATAAAATATCATCTTTGTAAAATACTCCATAATCTAAAGCCTCAAAGTTTTGGAAACAAATACGCCAGTTATTTGACTGAAGGGTTAAGTTACATCTGCATACTGTCATTGTGGTTTGAAGAGCTTAACTAGACATTTTTTAGAAATACTTTGTTCCCACATGACACTATCCATCCACAGAACATGAAATGCCCCACAGATGAACACACATTTTATACTTTGAAAAAACAATGGCATATAAATGAAATTATTTGCTTAGAATAATCCAATAGATAAGTAGATAAATATCAGGGATTGAAATATATATCAGTCTTCTGACTCTCAGTCTGCTCTGTTGGACCAATATAACCCACTTCCTAAAAAGCAAGCACAGGTTTCTTTCAAGCAAGTTACATTCTACCTTGAAATACCCTGAAATACTTTCCTCTATAAAACATGCCACAAAAAGGCAACTGAAAGAAGTGTTTGGGTAAACAACATGATAGAGATTTCCTTCCACTATATCATGAATTGCAATTTTTACAGTCATATGATGGGAATATTTCCAAGGATAGATTCTGGTTTAGTTTTTGTATTTCTCTTTAAAGGCTACATGGCTTTTCCATATCAGGTTTCACACACATACACACTACTAAAGGTCGCAACATAATGCTTTCATTTTGTTAATATTCTATGGCTAGCAACCTGACCCTCTTCTATATCCAGCTTCTTTAAAGGAAATGATCACCATCTCCAGCTTCTTGCCACAAACCTTCCACTGAAGCCTCCACTCATCTCTGAGCAGAGCAGCCTGTGTGATGATTCTCTAATTTGCTTGTGGCTAGACTTGTGGCACTAGCCTCACCTGAGGCAACGATAATTGAGTTGCATGAATCGGCCATTTCTTCCCACCAACAAAGTTGGATCTGGAATAAAATCTCTGGCTGTATCTGAGTAACACAAGTTAAGCAGTAAGACAAATTTTTCTTTCAAACAAACTAATTGCATTAACACAACACAACACTTTTTGCATTTCATTTAAAAGTTTTCCTCAGTTGTTATTCACAGTTTTTGCTCAAGTGCTTATTCGCCCTTGAGATTGCTCCAGGGTTTCAAAACAACAGATTACTGCAATGGTTTACAGAGTATCACACATTCTGCTTGTTCACCAATCTCCTTACCTGCCAGATTTGTTCTTCACTGAGTGAAGTGAGTCTATCACTTTTCAAAACCTCTCGAAGAAGACAGTAGGGGAGTGCCAGAACTTCTTCAGGATGACTCTTCAATAGCTCAGAGAGATGTTTTACTAAGAAGTCAACCACTGCATTCTCCAACAAAGTGAGGTTGAAGAGGTCCGCGAGCTTATATAGGTCCAAGTAATTAAAACTATTTAATTCCTAAATGGTGAAGCAAACAAAATACATCTCAGAAGAAAAAAAAACACAAAGCAGAGAACAAAAACCCCCACAGGTCTCAGATAATGAAAAAAGAATGTTTGTTTGGAGCTGTGTAGAAGGAAGGAAATATAACTTGAAATTAATTAACACAGCCTCATTCAAAATGTATGTGTAAATGTTACCAGTGTGTATGCAAATATATATGATAAGTACTAATTTATATTGCAACTGCTGAGGTTATATATGCATAAAGCATCTGTAAGAAATATTGATTAGTACATAATATAATAAACCAGTACGATTTACACTGTGTGACAAGAGCTCGCAGGAGTTAACAAGTGGATTAAAAAAATGTATTTGTTAACTACAATGGTTTGTTACAAAGCAATTGTTTATTCATTATTTACTGTTTTGATTGAGCTAGAGCACCTGTGTGGTACAACTTTCAGTTCCATGAAACCTCACAAAATACAAGATGCTGAGCTACATTTTATTATGTATAAATTTATCCTCAATGAACAAACAGACCCTTTTTCTCCAACCACTGACATCAACCTATAGTGGATGTTGGCCTCCTTTCTTTCCCTCTTTCTAGCAGCAGAAAATCTGCAGAGACAAAAGCTACAGGAACTCAGGGCAGCAAATTTTTTCCATCCTGGTAACTGATAACCTGTATTTATGGGCTAAGGTTTTCAGCTTGGCATCCCTTGTAAATTAGTGTCTCGACAGCTAATTACTGCTATTCTAGACCATACTGCACCCTTTCAGAGGACAGGCCAAGAATTCATCCGTATTAGAGAAAAACACCCAGGACGTCTGGGAAATAGAAGCATGTTTACCCGTTTTCTCTGTTCTTGCTGTATGCTCACACCTCTCTTCCTCTCCCCTCCGCAATCCTGGTTTTCATCTTCCAATTTACCGCATTGCTCCCTATCAGCTTGCCTTCTCCTTGACCAGCTCCATGTGTGAAAATGACAAGAAGTCTTGTCAGTTTCACTTTGCTGGTTAGTTAACATAGGGACTAGAGCAGGAAAGAGAAACAGACTAAATTAAGTCAATTTCACTTTCACTGCTCTGCTGGATGGAATGGCAGCACCAAATGAAACTGACAAGAAATCTTGTAAATGTCAAATGAGCTGCACGGCTGGCAGATAGAGCAGAGCAACAGGGAAGATGGGAAAGTGCGAAGAGGGGTTTTTTTGGAATGTTTTATGGACTACATCTTGAACGTGTGAATTGGGTGGCTGTCCCAATGACTGTGGAGCTGTTTATGCATATGCAATGGAGAGTGGAGAAAGAATTTTTTTCACCTGCTTAGAGGAGTCAGTACTGGAGGAAACTGAAGCAAATTCCTGTGGAGGCTCCTGCTTGCTATGTAATCTCCCCGTTTGAACGACGCACCTTCCCTGGCAGCGTTATACATTAGAGATAAACCCTATTCATTATCTACTAAAACTGCTGCATAGGAGTTTCACATTGTTTTCTTGGAAGAACAAAGAAAAGTTCTTTACATTGTCAGAACAAGCACTAACAGCCATCATCCCAAAAGCCACATATATTCTAGTGTCAGTTCCTCTTCACACTAACATAGAGGAGGGTAAGGATAAATCCTCCCCAATTGCAGAAAGAAAGAGAAAGGAATGAATTTTACATGAGAAGTATCTGGTCTGTGTGCTTGCTCAGTGATTTAGTATCTGCAGATCACAGATGGTACCTCACACCACCACTTCTGTGATGGCCATGCAATGGTGGCAACAACACATAGGAGTATAATCAAAGTAAACATCACAGCATTTGACAAGCAACAACCATGGTTTATTGTCCCCTAGTTTGGAAGACTCTTTTCAAAGAACTCCCTGATTGAATGAATGCCAAACATCCAGAAAGAAATTTAGAAGAGCTCAGTATATATTTATTGAGCTCCCTTGTAGTCAACAGCTATATCTGGGGAGGATTAAAATAAACAAATAAATAATCAAGCATTGTGATCTGAGGATCAATAGCCCAGCTAAAATACAGACCTGATCAAACCCCCCTAAGTGTCAGTGGAGAAGGACAGATGGCTTTCGGTGGACTTCAGAAGAGGACAATACTGAAGATAACACAGTAAAATCTTTCCTCATTAGAGAGAAGCAGTAATATGACACACAAATGTAGTTTTCCCCTGAAAAATCTTCAGTGAAATCTGAAACACACTGGTAAGCCTTCATTTTTGGTTTGGGTATATTTGATGATCACCCAAACTTCCCTATCTCCTCAAATCAACACCAATTGGACGTTTTTTATGAAAGCTGTCATACAGTTGAAGAGGCCAAATATACTTATGGATGGATAAACTCTCAGGAGTCATTTATGCACAATATTATTTATTTTTATTTATATGTGTTTGCTTATTTCACATTCTTATTTATCTGTCTCTATTTATTTATTATAGGGGTTTATTTGTTTACGTATTTTCATTGGTAAGCTTCAGAGGAGGTTTGATGCTTCGCCTAACATAACGTGTTCGTGACCTGCTGGACTTACGATTTACTGCTTGATGAATATTGCAAATATATTTTGTTAAAACTGGTCTTTGCTGGTAATAAGAAACATTTGTTTCTGGTTTTGTAAGGTTAGAGTTGATCTACAGGTTTGTATTTCACAGCCAAAGCAGCAAATACTGCATGAGCTTTTAAAAATCAAAATTATCAGCTGTCATACCAATATTCAAATTAAAGTTATACAGTACTATACATTAATGTCTCTGTGATGATACTAGAGAGCAAAAACATCACACTGAGACTGCAAGACGTATACCACAGATCAGGTAACCTGGCTCTTCATATGTGGTAAGACTTTCAGAAACATCAAACCAAAATGAAATATGTCAGTTTTTTACAGAAAAAAAAAAATGCAACTTACCTTCTAGCTTTAAAAAAATTCAACAGGAAGTAACAAAGCAATCACTGCCAACTCAGTCTGATTTGCAGAGATTTTCAAACTATACTCTTAATTGAATTAAAAACTTTGTTAAAAAATGAAATAGGTAACTATTAAATTAATTTAGGCGTGGTCATGAATAAGAGTTCTGGCAGTCTCTGTTTTCCATAAATTTTATTATACTGTATTGAAAAAGCAGCTACAAAATTTAAGTCGCATGCTGTACTGTATTGCGGTATTTAAGTCACATTCCAGTACTGTATTGCAGTATACATCCTTTAAAAACATGCAATACAAAACAGGCTTATGTAAATTATTGAAACTTTTAATCTTGTTTTTATAAACTTTTAAATATATGCCACTTATCTTTTTTGAACTGAAGGATGAAATATGAACACAAGCAGAACTGTCACTAAGAGCTGAAGAGAATTAGGGAAAGGTAGCGATCCTATCTCTTCTAATATGATGTATGTTACACTGCTGAAACACATTCAGACTAAGAAAATATGTATAAGATTATATATACAGATCTTACACTTAACAGTTGAAAGAGTACTAAAATCTCACAGTAAACTCAAAGCAATTTAATAAATTGGCCAAATTATTTATCAGTGTCTACTTCTAAATGAGAAACTATCTTTGATCCTACGCATGCTACTTACTATACATTCCCCACCACTTCCCCTCTCTCTGAAGAGAATCCATTGTTATACACTACTGGTCTTCTGATTCAGTAGTATCAACCTTCAGATGCCAAACCAATTTAACAATGAGCTGACATTTAAAAGCCTCATAAAAGAAAATCAGTTTTCTGAACAAACATAATCTGAAAGATGACAATATTAAATATTCAAAATAAATGATGTGACATTGTCCATATTTTAATACAGAGGTGCATTTTAATATAGAAATATGATAAATTGTCAAACAGGAAAAATAGATATAAACATTGTATTTAAATTACTTCCAAATCCATCTTTATTCGTTTGTACTTTAAAGAATAATTGCCTTGCACAAGCCACAGAAAAGGATGTAACAGATTGATAAATTAGAGTTAATCATAACCAAATACACAGCAGACTACAATATACCTCTATTCCTCTGCTCTGTGTTATAAATAGCAGAAAAAGCACAAGGAGAACTAAGGGGAAAGAATGCATTTCTTTATGACCTTATTTGAAAGATAAACTCCTTGGGGAAATACAATTTATTCAGATTATCAAGACCCTGCTGTGCAAATCTACAGTCTGGGAGCACACTACAGAGATCAAACAATATTTACTTTATTCTGTTGGGTATAAAAGCTTTTAATGAATGCATAATTAAGACAGAAAAAGTATATACAGCTTTAGAATTCCACTGCCAAGCCAAGCCATTAATATCCAAAGTATCATACCCAGTTGTAACTCCACCTGCTTCCTATTTAGATTACAACACTGTTATAAATCAAGGTATTAAATGACTAGCCCTGCTGCTATAACAGAGAAGAGTTGCATGGTGACACTATTTCCCCTGTTCCTAAAAGGGTTTCAGCCTCTTTAAAGCAAAAAAAAAGGAAGTGTGAGGTCTCTGGGACAGGGACACGTTTATTCAAAAATCCTTAAGCAGCACGCAGCACAACAGGGTCTTGACCCTACGTCCTCTAGGTTCTCTGCTATGTTAAATACTGTGAACCAGCTACACCATTCAGAAAACAACCTTGACATAAATCATAGCAAAGACAGAGTCTAAATAGATAAGGGATAGAAACAGAATGAAAAATTGTAGTGACAAAAACACCACACTTATCTGACAACAAAAGGGATCAACACAACTTTAAGAGAAAAAAAAAATCTGGTTCTGTTGGTTCTAGATCTTCCTTTCTATATCAAAGGTTCTAGTTTCTGCAAAACCTCATACATTTACCCAAGAACTAACAGATCCTGCACATACTCAACAGCACAGTGACATACATATTTCATACTAAGCACTAAACACCAAAGCCATCCATGCTGAAGCCTGGTCACAGCAGAACAGCTGGGTCAGAATTTTATAATGTATAAAATGGTGTTTACATTTCTTACAAGATCAGTGCAGATTGTAGATGTATTTATAGGCACAGCAAAGGATGACTTTTTAAATGACTCACTTTATAAAATTAATTTTTCTAGTAGATCACTGCTTTCTCAACATTTTCTGTAATTCTTGCTTTTGTTTCCTCTTTTAAACATGAAAAGTTATTTTGCATCCTTGTTGTTATTTCAAAGTAGGTCTGGGGCTAAGTACAAAAGCAACAATATCAAAACATTTCAGCCCTATTATTTTCTCTCTACCCTATGAGAATTAATTTCCCTTCTCACAGTGTTCCCCTATATCTACTTAGTTTTCACAGTTTCAATCCCACTGGCTGGTGCTAGCAAGCACCCTTGTTGAAGGCATGGAGGAGGCCTGTGACCTTCACAAACACAGTGGAAAGACATGACATTCTCAGATTGCTCATATGATGAAACATATGAGTAGCCTTCAAAAAAGAAAGCGAAACATGCCATGTGCAGGTACTCAAAAGTACCTCTGGAAAAGTAAACATTTTCTAGAATCTCAGATCAATCTAAGTTATTAAATAATACAAATATTTTCAAATGGCAATCCAGTTAAATCTTTTAAGTGACCCTCGTTATACATACGTATTATATATCACATACATGATTAAGTGTATCATGGAAAGAAATATAATAATGAAACATTAAGACTTCACAGTTAAAGCTTCATGGTACCATTGCAACAACCACAGGTAAGGTTCTGTTTACAATAGCTGCTTTCCCTTGCTAAACAGATGCTGATGTGGGAATTTTTATTTTTTTTTTTAACTGCACCTGGCACAGAATCTCCCCAAATGAAAAGCTTCACATCTCACCTGGTTTCATATATTTCCAGGTATTCCTGGCAAGATAACTGTAGCAATCATTATTATTTAACAAATAAAAATGCAGGGATGAACTGGAACATAGAGATCATCTAACCCTTCACCTAGCTCCTCTTATCCCATTTCAGACAGTAGAAAGCCAAAGAGAGGATTTAGTCAGATTTATCAATGTTTACAGTTTTTGCCAATTATGGGAGCCTGTCTTTTCTTCAAATATGTTATGAGGAATGACATAATCCTGAATTCTTTCCTCCAGCAGAAACCACAGAATATTGGTACATAGTCTTTGCAGATGTTTTACTACTTCATATTTTTGCTAACTCCTCAGGGTTACTACAGTGCTTGAGGAAAGCTGAAAACTACTTGGCTAATCCATCAACCATCAGCAATCTTTTATGGTAAATGTTCACTCCGTTGTTGTTAATATTGTCAAATCCAGGAAGAGTGAGTTTTGTCCTTTAGAAACCCAAAGTTCCCAGGAGTAGCAGTTAAAACAATAATTACCATCAACAAGAAAAATAAAGAAAAATAGGACTGTACAATACTATTGCTTCTAATTCTTTTGCAGACTCTAATAACAGTTTAAGGCCATGAGAATACTGGAGTGGAAGCCTATTCCTCTACTATACTGGACAAGCTCATCAAATCATCATCATAAATTAAGAAAGATCCATCTCAAAACTTGCTGTGTTCTTGCTCGCAATTACTATTCTGAGAAGGTTCAACTGATTTTGAAACTCCATCTCCTAATTTCCAGCTTGATTTACTCAGACCGTTTATATGCGTTTGTTCCTGTGCCAACATTATCTTTTAGTTTTAGCAGCACTCTGTCTCTCTCCCCACTCCCCCCTCCCCCGGTATTTATTCCCTTCATATATTTACAGAAAGCAATCCTATTCCACCTCAGTCCTCATTTTGCTAGACTAAAAAAGCCAAGCTCTTTTAATCTCCTCACGTAAAACAGGTCTTCCTGATCATTTTAGCTGCCCTTTTCTACACCTCTCCCAGTTTGACTGCATTTATTCTTCTGCATGGGCAAACTCTTCACAGTACTCATGATTTTTCAGCAGTATCTTGCACACCAGCATTAATACTTCCTTATAGTTTTATAAATTACCTTACATGAAATATCCTAGATTCAAACTGCCTTTTTCTTGATGGCATCACATTAGTAGCTCAAAGCCATCGTATGATTTAATACATGAAAATTCTCTGTAAACTTGGTCCTCAGGTGAGACACAGTAACAGCCCTTCCATCTGCCAGGCAGGACAGGAATAATATGACATGCTACAAACGGGAATTGAGTAGGATGCAGTAGATTCTACTGAGGATGCTCAGAAATTATTTTTCAATTGCTTATTTAATTTCCTTCTATATTTGAGTAACGAATCTTGTAACCGTCCTGGTACATACCAGTTACTTATTGGGGGAAAAATTATTTCAATAATTTTCTTAAGATTTGTTTCAAAAGTAGGCAAGGAAATCCCCTTAATATTCTGAAAAACAATGAAAGTTTTAAATAAACTTTCAAACACAGTGAAAAGACAAATAGAAAATATGTTTCTAATACACAGTACTTTAAAGTGTCTTTTTTATTCTTAATTGCCATCTCCATTACCAGCACAGAGGAGAGGGGGAAGAAAAAAAAAAGTCAACATTACCTCTATATCTACTATAGATCTGTTCGTAGAGACACCTGACAGTTTTCCTTTCCAATGCCTTTTTTTAATAACTTACTATTTTGCCAACATTTAACACTTGAAAGCTGAAGTTTTCCAACCTCAAGATGAATCTCTTTAAAATCTCCTGAAGACATCTCAAAAATCATATTACACATTACTAAGAATGAGACTGACAGGAAAAGACCATTGCTCTTCCACATTAAAAATATTCAGAACGGAAATAGCTCAGAGGAGTTGCCTTCACTCTGAAAAACTTCTGTTGACCTCCCCTCATCAGCCTCTAGAAAAATAAATAGTTTGGATATGCTCAGTAATGACTTCTTTGAACTTCGCAGCTAAAAATCTCATCCCATTCTAGCTGCACTGTCCATAATCTATTCCACAGCTAAGCAAGATCCTGTCTGCATCATTGTCCACTATGGGCCAAATCACAACGGCAAAACCTGAAGGCTGGAAGTCCATTTCTATTGCACTGCTTAGGATCCATTTCGGAGCACCAGCAGGTCTGAGAAAGACACTATCACTTTCAAATGCAGAAGCATGAAAAAACCTCAGACCAAAGAACAGGAGAGCAGATCCAGACAAGAAGCCCAGAGACAACAAGGGGCAAACAGTACTGGACTCTAGCAGGAGAGTTAGAATCACAATCCAGAAGACGTGGCTTCTGAAGGAGGCTGGGTGATAGTTCCTCCAACTGCTCTACATAAATATAAATGAGTAACAAAGATGGATAATAGCATGAAAGTCACTAACTAAAAAAGGAAGTCAACACTCATGAGGTTGTGCTAAAAAACAAACAGCATATTCCAAAATTATCAATACACCAAAGTTAACACTCTAGGTATAAATAAGAACAGGGGAGGTGTTCATGTGCAAAGAATATATAATATGATTCAAACAACTCTGTTTCAGAATCTTTTTATGACATTTTATTTCTGGAACATTTCAATGATGTATACGTGTGCTCTGTAATAAACCCAGCGAGGGACCACTTTTCTTAAAAACCTGTCTCTGCTTCAGAATCCCAGGCAACAGCCTGTCACCAGGCTGTTAAGGATTACAAAGCTAATAAACACACCTAAAAAGGGAGACTTAGAAAAGGGTAACTGTAGTGTACTGGACATCTAATATCACTAGAGAATGAAACAGACTGTCTAAAATGTGTGGAATGACAGGTTAATTAACACAAATTCAAATCTCAAATATTTGCTAAACAACACAAAGCAACAAAACTTTCTCAGAATTTTAAGAGTGTGACACTATCTACACAAAGGCTGAATCTGGTGCAGGATAACTCAATACTGAGTATCATTTTGATAGACAAAGCAGAATTGGTCAGCAATTATAAATCAATAGTTCCTAATGTATTGTAAGAATCACATCACCCCAGCTATCTACTAACATTTGACTTGTATGAAAGGAATAAGGCACCAGTATGGGAACTTATTTTTGGAAATGTCAAAAGAGCTCATTTTCCCAAGTTAACAAGAAATATCGGCACAATAAAATGGAACAAAATTTAACACAAGGAGTATTAGAGAAAGTTGAGCATTATAATGTTTCATAAATTTCATATATTACATACTTGCAGTGGGACGCATCTTAGATCAAAGATTTGTTCAATGACAATCTCAAAATAGAAGTTATTAATGGTAAGTTATAAAGCAGTGTAACTTTTTCCAGCAAAGTCCTCAAGGAATTGATCCTTGGTCCAATACTGTTAACAGTTTATTGAACTAGAGAATGACAAGTGTTGCCCACAGAGTTTGCAAAAGCATGCAAAAGCAGGGTGTAACAAATTATGAGAATGACAGAATATGTCTGGCTTTCCTGGCAAAGTGATCACATCAAAAAAAAAAATTTTAAAAAGTATCTGAGAACCAGTAACATAGCTAATATAGAAAAATATACCAGGCTCTTCTTGGAACAACACTTACAGGCTATCAGGAGGCACTACGAAGCAGTCATAAATAGCAACATCAGTTCTCAGAACTGGCAAAAAAAAGGAGGCTCATGTCATAAAATGCACACCGAGTACTGTCCAATAAAAGAAACAAATCCTCTTGCTGCTTCAACATTGCATTTTTAAGGCTACTGCTCAAATATTGGTCCCAGTTCTGAAGTCCACACTTTAAGGATATGAAAATACTATAGGCTGGAAAACCAACCTTGCAAGATTTAAGGTGCTCTACTTCGTTTTTTAAAGAAAGACTCCTGGAGGATTTGATCTGGAGCAAAGATATTTATAAAATGGAGAGAATACATGAAAGAAAAAAAGTTCTGAATAAATTTTCAGAAAATAGTCTCTGGCTCATGAATGCAGGATCAAAGTTACCCTGGCCCCTGGACTAGGAAGTACAGGACTGTTTGCACTGCCTTGGTGTGATTATGAACATTCTGCAACTCTGCATTAAGAAAATGACTGCAATAAAACAAGATTTTTGCCAATCATTTGTACAGGTAAAGAAGGAAATATTTGCACAATTTGACCTCTAAGGGTTTATGGTTTCACATTCCTCTGAAGAGCAAGAGACTTGTTGCAGTTGCAGGAAGATATAAGGGTACTCAGCAGTTAAAAGAACCTGATTATAAGTATGTCAATGATAAAAAGGCAACATTTCCATTTTATTTGGAAAACTGTTATTTGTTCAGGTATGTCTGTGCTCCTGCAATATCAGACCTCAGCTCAAAAAATCACTGAGAAATTTTTTGCTCACAGCACTAAACCAAGGCAAATTCTCACTTCACAGAGAAAAAAGGAGAAGCAGAATAATAATTTAAAATATTTCCCATGATGCAGAAGATACAAAAAACCAGAACCTCAAATGCCTGGAACCCACTCCAGTGGTCTAGCAATTAGATAATTCTTTTCTTGCCCACTCCACCTGCAACTTTTAACACAATTTAAAGTTATTTAGACAGCTCAATATATCAGCAAAATGTCTGTAACATGTTTTGTATAAGCATTATGTCTCAGTAAAATAAAACCCTCCACAACACTCTGTCCCAAAATTTATGCAGTGAAAAGAACATCTCTCTCCTATGACTAGGAGCTGTGCTGATCATTCAGAACTGATTTCAGGAGGCAAACAGGATAAAAAGAGATAGTAGTAGTCCACATAGAGGAAGAAAAGTAAAAGAATGAAAAAAATTCTGGAAGCACCACTGAATTAAAAAAAAAAATTAGCATGTGTGAGGATCGAGGAGGATTTGCTTGTATTTTAAGCATTATTGACTAGGGATTCACTTATCACTCTCTTTGTCAGAAATTATTATAAATCTGACTCTCAAAACCAGAACACCTAGGAAGGGCAAAGCATAAATGTAAAAAAAGGACCTTGACTCAATGTCCAGTTTGACATCTCCTACATCTGACCTTCAGTAGTGCCAAACAAGTCACAAGTCCTCCCAAAACTACCACATGTGAATGTTCACACTGCTGAAGGTGCTAAGCATCAGGAAGGCATGAGCCTTCAAAGACCATGCTGACTTTTGTTCATTTAGTTTCTAGCAGTTCTTACCAAGAATAAAAAACAATTCCCCCCCACCCCAAATCTCAAACAGCTAATAGTCAGAAGACCATGCTTCACCACCAAGGCTTTTTTCCATAGAAATACAAAAGAGGAAAAAAATTTAACCAACGCATCATATATTTAAGACATGCAACCAAATGACTAAATTCTCACTGGCCTCAAGACTTCTACTTGAAAACACCATCTTTAAAATCAGAATAGATCACTGTAGGCCAAATTTCTAAGGTTTCACAGCTAGAGATGCTTGTCAGTATCTCAAAATCCTTAAGTATGTGAAGGGCCCCTCTTCTGTATCTCCCTTTAAACACAGTCAGAATGAAGTGAAGCCAGACACCCTTTAAAGAAAATTAGAATGACATTTAGAGGAGGGAATTAGCTCAGTTACTTCAAAAACAATGTATTTCTGCAGCTAATTGAACAACAGTCACTGTTTTTAAAATTGAACTACAGCTTACTGAAAAAGTTTTTAGTCAATGATTATTCCATGCAATGTTATAAAAATTAGTCCTTTTCAAATACAAATTTGAATAAGAAATGTTGCTAAAACTTCAAAATTTCAAAGATTTCAACCACACCTAAAAGCAAAACGCTAACAACAGCTTATCAAAGGTTACGTATACCTAATGTTGTTTGTTTCTGCCCCACTCCCCCCAAAAATATTCACCACACACTCTGATAATCTTAGCTACTTGCTTTATTCTTTTTCAAAAAGTTCCGTTAATCTGTTCAATTTTTGGTCCGGGGCTGAATGGTGATATACGAGTCCAGAATTTGATTAGAACTTTTTACCGATGGTGTATAATACACATGTAAGTTAAGACTCACAACAGTATCTAAGTAGTCAAATACTTTCAAGTATTTAGTTAAAGTTTGATATCAGTCTCTGGGGGTCCTTGACATCACCACTGTATACATATACTCCCTGCATAGTTCAGTTCCCCATCAAGACGGTAATGCTGCAAATATGAGTAAAAATATTGAGAGGCAGGCAAAACCAAAATACAAGCACATATAAACACTGATTTTGGACCCGGCATACCACATTGGGCCTGTCCCCCTAGCTTTCTCCATGTCCACAACGTGTCATTTCAAGTCAGTGGGAATTCCAATCCGTTTTAGGGGCTGAACATACCTGAGGTTGCTACAATACTTTCCCCATGATAAACAGGTGTGCTTAGATACTATGGAAATTCAAGGTCTTTTGCATATATAATTAGAACAGATGTGGCTTATGGTAAACAAGGAGAAAACACTGAAACAGAATTTAGACAAAACCTCCTTCGAATGGCTTTGCAGACTTTCACAACAAAGGTCAAAGTGGTGTTTATGAGGCAAGTCCAGTCAATACATTACCACCCCTCTAATCCAGAGGACACAACAGTTCCTACAAAAAATTACTGTAGAAACAATTCCACGTGTTACCAGCTCAGTTCCCGCTGAACAGCAGATAAAAGTTCTCATTTAAGTCATTCAAGATCCAATGCCACCTATACAGCTAGACACACTCTGTGGTAGAAATCACAAATTCTGTAAGACTCTGTTGAAACAGATGGGAAATTTAGCAGCAACTTCCTCCAAATTAATAAACAGATGTTCAGAATAGATTACACGGGAAAGCAAGTGAATGAAGTTACAAACATTTTTCAGTTTGGAGTAACACACTTGCAGGACGTTATTAATAGTCAATAAAGTTGTTGATACCACTAATCTTTAGGTTTGTATCTTTAATTTTTAGAATTAGTAAGATGAATGAGGACAATTTATAACTTTCAAAGCCCTGATTACATATCGGCTGAAGATTCAGTAAGACAATATGTATACATACACTCATATTCATTCTGGGTTCAAGGCCTACTCAATACCCTGGACAGAAATGGAGTTTTTGTTTTAAATAGAATTAGTCTAAATCACAATTCTCAAGCAAGATGCTGGTTTCCTGGCAAATTCTGCTCTGATGCAGTTGTGCAAACAAAACATATAAATGATGGAATGTGCTAAAATGCTGTTTGATTTACCGCTGCTAAGAGATCTACTGGAAAACATCAACAGCCTTACACGGAACTTGTTTCCTACTTTGTGCTTCCCTACAAACTGAAATGGTTCAGTGAAAAATTTTTCTCTATTAAGTACTGAAATAGTATTTAACAGTAGTTAAACTAGATGATAATTTGGGGTACTTCCATTTCTGAAACTACTTATGTATACTTCGGGCTTAAGTAATTTTCATTCCAAATCTTCTTAACTAGCACAACACACTAGTTGAGTGTGTTGTGAATGGTTCAGAGCTCAGATAGATGGATCACACAGTAATGATTAAGTCATCAGAAAAACATATTATATAATGGGGTGGGAGGAGAAATCAACTACATAGATTCATATCAAGTTCAGACTTTTTACCTTTAATAAGAGATGGTCTGAAAAAAAGTCTAAAATGCAAATACTGCCAAATTGGGGGATGTATCAGCTTGGATCCTTATAACTTCAGTCCATCTCCACCATTAAGTAAACAAGGTTTTGAAAAGCCAGTCTCTTATATTAAACTGACTGTAAAATAAAATTTACAAGGTCTTTTTAATATCTTTTAAAGATGGAACAGTCATTCACAAGTGTCAAGTTGCCTCTCAAATTTCATCAAATAATATATTTTCTCAAGAAACATTCTGCTCCTGCTTAACATTTCAAACTTGAAATTGATCCCTGTGAAAATAATAATAGTCTGTTTAAAAATACGAAGTATAGAGGAGGTAAAAGATACTTACTTCATAATTAAGAAGGGAAAAAAAAAAAAAATCAGTTCTATTTTGGCTAAGCCAGTACAGAGGAAAGAGAAGATGGACAATTAACTCTCTACCACAGTGATATTTCTGAGATAAAATCAGATTGTAACTCACTTCAGGCCCAATGTTGTCTTCAGGTTCATAGGTTACAAATGATTTATAGTCACCAGTTTGTACTTAGCATTCTGGCTTTTCCCATATTGGTAAATACTTTATAACCAAAGCATTTCCATGTATCAGAAATACCTTTGTTAGAATGGCTTAACACAGCTCAAATTGCTTTAGATCAAAGCAAATTTAAATAAAATGTCCCTCTGCTTCTTTACAGGAGGTAAAAAAAGCTCTGTATATCTGGTGCCTGTATTCCTGTTCCTTCACATTAGAGCTGTAAGTCTCCTCTTTCAGGTCACGTCTTCCACATAAAAGTGCTAAACTAATGCCGCTTAATGACAAATTAATGTCCATGAATAAAAAATACACCTCTAATAGCATAGAGTAATTTGCCATTACAATATCATCATTGGACATGCCCCTGGTTTAATACGATGTATTTAATTCATAACTTAATGAGTGATATATAAAAAGAGAGAGATGAACCCTGCAATTACATTTATGTGAGTCTGTCACCTTATTTGTAAAACCTTAGAGTCATTTACATTCAAATTAGAACAAATGAGTGATTTCACAAAGTGCAGTGATAAATGACCATTGCTGCACAAGACAGAACTGTATTTCCTGTGAAAACATTAACAGTTTCCTATTATTTGTTAAAAATTACAATGCATATTGCCCAGTGTTGTGTGAATAATGACTTTTTTACTGATTGGGTCAGAAGACTAATATGGAGTAAAAATAAATTTTTCTTTTCATTTTTTCTGATTTTAGCTTGAATTTATCTGCTCAAACTGTTACGGACTCACACTGCCACCTGCTGCCCACACCTGGGGTGGAAGGGCCCTGATTGCCTTATTTCAAGTCCAGTACAGCCATTCGGCCTTTTGGGTTTCATATCTTGCACTCAAACAAATTTTCGTGCCAGACTGCTAACTGGGCATGTCGCCGAGGTCACCAGCAGGTAAGCGTAGCTGCACTGCCCAATTACAAATACTGCCATTTTGGGGGTTCATGCATCTGAACTGCCTCAATTAGTAATAAGAATTAAAAGCTAAAGACATTGGGGGGCAGGAGGGATGAGAAGGACATAAAATTGTAATAAAACCAAAGAAGAATTTTGAACACTAAGCATTCTGGGATTCATCAGCCCCTGTTTACAGCTTTATAAAAATACTAGAAAGTTTTGAGAAGGAGGAATCTTTCAGGGGCTGAGGGACAGGTAAGGAGGCCACATTGGCTAGAAAGACAACGTGAGAAGGGCAGGGAAGGAAACAGTGAAGTAATACAGCTTCTTTGCTCCTATTTAAAACACACACCAAAGCTGCTCTCCCTTTCTGACAGGAATTGCAAAGAGAAGGAAGACGTAGCAGTACCTGCCGCTTCCCAGCTTGTGACCTCTCCCGCGACTCTGATGCAGAACGTGGCAACGTGTATCCACACAACTAGCTAGACAGCTCAGGAGCTTTAATCTTGCCAGCACTAGTAAACCTAGACACTCCAGCATATTTTTCGACACATCCATCAGCAGTTCCAGTTCAGCTTTGCCAGCTATTACTTCATTAGGAAAAGCAGAACACACACACAAAGACAGCAGGTTCCTGACCACAGCTGTACCACTTTAACAGTTAACACCCCAGGAGCAGAATATCCACTACCACATCGCAGCTAAATAGCAGCAGTTGGATTGCAGTAAGAATGGGATTCAAAGTGACTGGGTATATCTCATTTTTACTTTCCCCACTGACACCAGCTAAAAAAAAATGGAGAAAACCACCATCACTTTTTTCCCCAAGTTCCATTTGAAGTAGAAATGCTTAGTAATGCATTTACATTTCATATATATAAATCTGTATCTAATGTATCTGTATGCTAAAGAGAGGAGATACATTCCCAAAGTTATTTTTGACCTTTGTACAAGAACTATCCTAATGACTGTCAATAGCAAAATGACTCAAGAGCTGACAAAACATGATCCTTCAAAAAATAGCAGGCTAGCACAGCAACAACTGGTTGCATACCACTGAAAACCAGTGAAATGCAAGATGACATTATTTCTGTGTACTTTGTATTCTTGGGATGGGAAGGTCATTCTTTCCACCACAGGTTGGTTGACTCAAATTTGAAGGTGGTGGCTTTATAAAACAACACACTAATTCTGCGGGAGTGGCGGCTGGACAGTGTGCATGCATGTACTCAGATTAAAAATTCAGTATTAGTTAAAAAAAGGCAAGTCTTAGTTGCTAGATGACCTTTAGATTTTTTTTCAATAGTTTAATTTGCTCTATATGAAAAACCCAGGAGCTAAAATTCCAACTGAGCTGGGGCTTCTCGCAATACAAAGGTGATGCTCTCAATCTCTGGTGTAAGAATTAATTCATCTCTGAAGGAGTGTATCTTAGTGAAAGTTGGGATTGTGTTGTTGGCACTGTTCCAAATGGAGAAGTTGAGTTTAAGAAAAATAAATAGCATTGAAGCTCTGGCTGCACCATGTATGTAAACCATGCACACTCTTTTTAATTCCACAAGCAGATTCATTTGTAGCTTCTTTCTTTTAAAAACAGTAACCTATTTCAATCTAGAAACACATTCAAATAGTTTAACATTAGTAGAAGAAAAGATCCAGACAATTAGGTGTTCGTACACCATGAAAAAAATTTTCTTTTATAAGCCTAGATTGACCATTACAGCAGAGGGTTAAAAATCAAATGCCTCTACCCAAGAAAAATTGCCTGCTTCAATCATTACCAAGAATTACTCCAGGAGGTCTTATTTTATCATTTGTGAGTTGATTCATTTAATTTTTGCATTCCAGGCCTGACCCTGCTCTGTGTCTGCTTTTGTATACAAGAATCCAGAGCATACAGTACAGAGGCGTCTCCAAGAAAATCCCAATTGACTGCTGCTGTACAGTGCTGTGTTTTTTTCAGGCTCATTTTAATCACTTAAAATGTTCTTTTCAGCTTAAATTAGCCCTCTTTAAAGATACTACAGCTGACATGAGTAGCAAGTGGGCAGGTATACCTGTGGCAGAGTTCTATCTGTTGTAAGGAAGTTTCTAAAAGGTAATCTAGTACACTTATCATTTATCAGGGAACTTAATGCAGTTAAAACTAACAGGAAAGTTGGCATCAGACTTTTAACTTCCGTTGACACAAAAACATTTATGATCCCAAGAACAATTTTTAACAGTCAGGGGAACTCTACTGGCAATCAGGATCACTGGTCATGTCTACTATACTTGCTGCTCCTAGCTACTGTGAGAATAGGAAATGATTTCCAGCATTGAGTACAGGGAGAGTCAGCTAACATCACTTCTAATAAGGCTATATTGAAAATATGCAATTGTACAACCAATAAACACAACGTAAATTATATCCCAGGCTCTGTCCAGTACGCAAACTTAATTTGTTCTTCACAAAATGTGCCTGATCTGGCAGCAGAAAGTTAAAGGGGTAAATGCCATGTCCTGTCTCTCAGAAACAAGAGCTTTGGACAGTTCTGCAGCTTCTAAAGCTCTCACACCTATCACCCTATAACTGTGAATGTAATTCAGGAATATATAGAACTCCACTGAAAACAATAATACTGGACTTTAGTAAATACAAAAAAAATCACTTAGCTTTAAGATTTCAAATATGGACAGTCTTATGTCTCAGGTCCCTGAATGCCAGTAGAAATCAACCTTTGGTTTAAAAGCTGATTATTAAATCTATATCCACACAATATTAAGCTGATGTTGATCAGTAGAAGGAAATTCCATTAAAAACTTGTATTCTCAATAGCATTCCTTCCTCAAGACTCTGATTACTGAAATAATTTCCAGTTTGTAGCTCTCTTTGGTACTTAATATACAAACAGTTGAGGAAAAAGACAAAACTTCTTATATCTACAGTCAGTTATATAACTCAGACATTTATGAAACAAACATTTCTAAGTTCTGAATAAATCTTTTAACACATTTGTTCTGTTGCATAAGAATAAAGTCATCATGTACCCTTCAGAAAAACATTTACAAGCTTTAAAGTGCAAAATAGGTCATCACAAACACACTACCTAATACCACGTTCTCTACAGCTCAAGTCCATTCTCAGATTTCCATCCCATTCAACGCCTTCAACTAGCTTTCTCTTGCCTTCTCCAATGTCCTAGTAGGAGAGTTATGGTCCACTGGAACTCTAAAAGCTAAAACTTTTAAAAGGGAAACAAGACAATCAGACAAGCCATTCCCTTTATATTTCAAAGTCTACCTGCTGGTTGCAGCTCTCTGCCTCCTTTGAAAAATCTCAGCGAAAACTGAAAATCAATCAGAGCTGGAAGAGAAACTCAGGAAACATGAATCTTAGAGAATTAGATGTGCACTCTGCAGGCAAATGAAGTGTGTGTGAACACAGACCTTAGTGCAATTCAAGATGCACAAAGCTGAAGTCTTTGGCTTAGCTTTCCCATACCTATGTGGCAGCAATACAGGTAAGAATAATCACATTGCCTTACCGTTTGTTTATGTTGAGATGGATGTATGAGATTTCAAGCATTGTTTCAATGTTTAAAGTACCTGAGAATTATGCAGACGACATGATCGGAGAGGTTCATGAATATGTATGTATCTTAAATAAAATACATCAGCATGCTTCCAAAAAGTCCTCCTCTACGAATGAAGCTAAAAACAAAACCCCCGAACAGCAAAGGCTGGGGAGTAATCATAAGTCAAGATATGACACTCTTAAGGTGGGGGGAGAAGAGTGCACAACACAAAGCTGGAATTAAGACCAAAAGTAAGGAAATGCTTGGGCATTTCTCTTGTTTGCAAGTAGAGAAAATATGATCTACAATTCTTTTAAAAATAAAAATTAGTAAATTATCAATTGAAAATGAGAATGAGCTTTCCAAAGAGAAAATGGAATTAATTAGATGCTACAGAACATTTGATAATGTTAAGTTTTTAGATGATAAAACACATTTAGCAAACTAGCAGCGTTGTTAGAAACCTCCATTGCATCATGCTACCATAAATGTCTTAAGAGATGGATATTACCTAATTGGGGGTGGGGGGAAAGAATGTTTCTTTCCTTTTTTTTTTTCTGTCTTTCCTTTGATCAAAAACTCTTTATAAAAATGTCAAAATCATGATACAAACAATTTGTTACAGAAATCTTTTCTAGATTTATCAACAAATTGAAGTGCTCTAAGCTGGCTGGTCTATAAGAAAGAAGATCTGTCACAGTCAAAATAACATCTTCTTTATTCTGACACCACTGAGAATAAATTCCTTAAAGATCAGTGAATATAAAAGTAAGTGTTGGCTGGAAATGAATCTGCCCTAGTGCACTGCAAATGATCTTCGACAATTAGACCCTTCTTCAGTGAAGTAGATCAGTACAGTCGTCTTTGGAACCCACAGACTACAAATGTGCCTTGGAACAGGTATGTCTATGGGACACGCCATTTGCATTTGTAGCAAAAAAAATTCTTATTAAAATACATGAAATAATTACAGGCTCCAGATAAAAGTAACAAGAAGAGATTAAACCCTCTTGAGCTCCAAAAAAAACCTGCAAGCTGGAACATCGAAAGAAAGAGAAGAGCGGGAACAAGCTCTAACAATAAGAACAGCACTCTTATACAGGAAAAGCCTGGTCCAATCCAAACAATTAAAGACAACCCTAACAAGTTAAAACTCTGTCATCTTTACACAACAATAATAAATGACAGCTAGATCCCACATATGATATTCCCTGAATTTATGCAAACTAAGCTAAGTTCATGATGTCTGAACAACTCAAAACAGCAAGAAAGAAATTCACTAGTACAGTAAATGAAGAACTCTGCAGCACTCAGACTCATCAGAAAGAAGAGAAATGGCAAGCATTATTCTCTTCCCAGCATCTGTACCATTGCATGTGGGGTGACAAGACACCCCAGTTACCAACTGCAGCAAGGATAAGTGGCTTTAAGGAAGCCTTCAACTACTTCGATTTTATTTTTAGATGGTACTAAAATAAAGCAATAGATATTTTTTAAAGTGACCCAATAATACGTAGAACATAAACAGATACTTGATATAATTAATTTGGACCCTGAAAGATATCGCAGTCTTTATGCACAGCACCTTGTTGACCCCTGCTAAAAAGGCTTATACAACTACTCAAGGTTGACTACTTGCATGGACTGCAACAGCAGAACAAACAAGACTGATAAATTCCTACTGTGATCTATTCAGACTGCAAATCTGTCTACACGATTGCCTTGATGGGGTGAACCTGGTAAAAAACATACTGTAAAAAGAGTAAAATATAGTCTAGAGACTGACATGATATAAGCTACAATCATCCCACAGATGTCCATGTAGACTCAAAACCTTACAATGAGACCCTGATTAAAAAATACAGACCTACCACTGCTCTGTGTCTCCCAACACATATTCTCCCCTCCTTATTTTCTACCCTTCATCCCCTGCCTTATTCCCTACCTCCATCACTGTAAATCTGGACACTGGGTCCCACTTCCTCTTCATTTTTACACCAGTGTAGCTCCAGTTACCCTACCTTGGCACACTACTCAGAGTAACAGAGCTCTTTCACATTATCTGAGTAACTGCATATTGCCTGTCACCTCCAGAGAATTTTTATTGGTCCGTTAATTACAGAGTAATTTGACAGCGATGTTTGTTCACTCTAGGGTTGTGGGGTTGGTTTTTTTGGGGGGGCTGGGGGGGTATGGTTTTGGGTTTTTTGTTTGTTTGGTTTGTTTTTTTAATTCATTAGCAGTCTGTTCCTAAATATGTGACTATGGTTTGCACATCAAGGATGAGATCCAAAACACTGTTAGTTCTACAGCTGTCTTTCCACTGCAGTGACCTCAGGATTAAAAGTATGAAGATGGTGCCAAGGGAAGAGCTACAAATAACAGAGACTGCTCAACACAGCTCACAGAAGAAGTTAGCATAAGGACTTACACTGAGCATGTACCTAGTCCTTTCCTACAGCTCTCTCATGTCCCTACCTCACTAGCACTACAATACTCAGCTTCTTCCCTACTCTTTAATATTTCCCCTACCTTCTTTGCTGCAATGGTCTCTTTGGTTCAATTTCTGACAAAGACAGAGCACGTAAGCAGCAGAGACATGCTTGCACTGACTGATTTGTTAGGGTGACATTAAGTACACTGTATGGCTATCAATGTTAGACTTGTATCTTCTTTCTCATTACAAGTAACCCCTTCCCATGCCTGCCTGACAACTGGTAGGTCAAAGGGTTTTGTGGCTTATTTGGCATCTCACGTTTCTTATTTCTCAAACCAACCATCTTTCCCATTACATTCCATGTCTATTTTCTCAGAAAAATTAAATCCCTCCTTACATTCCTAAAATCAAACTGATACAAATTGCAGTACTCTACCAGCTCCTTTAACTTTTCAATCAATTTATAATGCACTAATTAATACCACCTCATTGTCTGAACATACATTTTAAAGGCTTCCCTAAGGCTAACACTCAAGGAACAGATTCTTTCTCCATAAGACACAGACCCTTCAAGTATGTCCTGAAGCTTTTATCATGAGATCCTTCATGCCTATGGTACTCAGTAGCTCAGTGTGCTGCCAGGCACACTCAGACTGTTCAAGGGCAGTTATGCTGTTAGAAGGCAAGTGCATACGGAGAGGACTGTGCCAACAAGCATTTCCATGCCCAACTGTTGCTCAGATACAGCCAATGCACCCTACTTCAGAAACAATACTGAAAAATTACAGCAAAAAGGAAACAGTTCTGTAGAATTGCTATTGTCATTTATTTTTAATAAGGCTTTTCAGAGATACACATCAAAGCTATGTTCTTGCTACCATCATGAGCCATCTCCTATACAAGCCAAGCACAAAAAAATATTTTACTGGATTCAGATTTTTTGCTTCATAATGACGGTCCTACTGTTGATAATATTATCAACATTACAGGCACGACGCCAGTTGAGAATAAGGTGCTATTGTAAGTGTCCATAACAGCATAATGATGCATATTCCAGGGTACTACTACCTCTCACTGAAGCATCGATATTCTGTTATGAACACTTATGCACCTGAATGCTTCACAATACTCATGATCACAACAGGGAAATATTTAGCATTTGGTAAAGTGATGCAGAAGAAAGCAAATTCTCTGGTAAGAGAGGGAATCAAACTCCCAATACTAATCAGTGGACCATCCTTGTTTTCAGGACTGAAATGGACAAAATGGATGGGAGGAGAAAGCACCTATCACAAACTGATACCCAAATTACACACAGAAGTCAGGTCTCATGAAATCCAGTTTGTTGCCACATAGGTTACACCAGGTATTGTACTAATACTCTCCTACTGAAATTAGTCTTGAAACAATAGTTTTTCAAACAGAAATGGCTGATAATCAGGCAGAGAAGCCTCACCTGAATGAGATAGTGAGAACACAAACTGAGAAGCTCCAGCAGCTGCAAATGACTCCCAGCTGCTAGGACATCTTGTATCACCCCTGGTTCCAAGAGGATCTGTAAAGAAGCAAATGGAAAGTTTGTCATGTAGAACTCACGAGTACTTGTAGAAAACACTACAGGCCTTTGTTGTTTCAGACATTTAAGTCAACATAAAGAACAGAAAAAGTACAATTAAGCACATAGAGAAGTCTTTGCAGGATGGGGACAGAGTTTTTAAAGTTCACCTGAATTGCCCGAAGGATTTTTAAGCAGATTTTCCTGTGAGAGTCCAAAAGCCACATTACCCCCTAAATCCTTTAAAACTAAATGCATGTTATTCATTTAAAAAGGAGACTTTTCAAAATAACAGAACCTTCTTTTGTTATCCATATATCTGGATGCTTCCATATACACTGATGAATCAAGCCAACAGAATTGACTCGGAAGTCTTCACTATTACTATTATTCATGGTTGTAAAATATATACAGGCTAGGAACACCCTTCCCATTCTGCATGGTACCACTTCATAATTTTCCTAACCACTGTCTTCATTTTACAGAGCAAGGCTGTGAAGGCACGGAGTGAGCATGCTGCTGGGGAAGTGCCAGAAAGGGCTTAGAAACCAAGACTGATTATTCTGTCAGTTGCTCACATAAAACTCCTACTCATTTCAATTAAAATCACGCACAGGCAGCAGCCAGGATAATTGGGCCTGAGCTCCTAGCCTGATGTCTTGGGGTCAGCTTGTTAGAGCATCCCTTTCAGGACACAAAAAAATCTTTAGGAATACAGACACTGGTCAACTTCTTATCAGCAATCACATCACAAAATATCCACACTAGTATTATTTAAATATAAGTGATGCGACATCCAACAAAAATCAGAAATGCATGAGAAAAATTAATGTTTCAAAGATACTCAGTTTATTCAGAGTTTTATCCTTGTTGTATTTCCCTGGCAACTTTGGTTTCACACCACATGAGGTCAGTCTCTCACTACTCCACAGGGAAGTAAAGCTTTTTTCAGATCCTTTTTCTTCTGCCCACACAATTTAGTTTTATCTCACAGCACCCTTTATATGTCTCAAATGCAGTGGAATAAGGAGAATGGCAAACAAAAGGAAAGACACTCGTCTGCATCTTTTGCAGTTAAACTAGTTTTGAGGGAAATGAAAAAAACATGTATGCATTTCTTCAAGCAAAACCACAAATCATCTTCAACATAATGGATGTATTAAGAGCAGTAGAGAAGGGGATTGATCCTTGTCATATCAAGAACTCATTTATATTGAGATCTGTCACCATATGACATGCTTAAAGCTTGTGCAAATCACTATATATATTCATACTAGGTTTTAAGTGAACATATATGTAATTTACATACAGTATAAAAGTTCTTTATCTAGCCAGAAAGACATGTAAGGATCTTAACATAAATCAGTCAGGCTCAGCACAATCCAGGTATTTGGCTGGTGTTGATGACATTGCTGTGCATGAGAGGTAGTTCAATGTAAAACTAGAAAGTATTTCAGTTATAAAAATATCTCCAATAGGTTGTGTTTTTTTTTTTTTTAAAAAAAAAGAGCAGTACTGTCAAGTATTTTCAAGTGAAAACTCAAGGTCAGACTGACAAAACAAGCTGGTTTAGACCTTGCAGTGTTTGTTATTCAGACATCATTCACACTGAGGAAGTTGTTGTCTGATGTCATATTACTTACTAAGTGCCAGCCACCAGCTTAGCATTGTTAAAGACACAATATGAAGAGAACCAGAACCCTAAGCAGATTACTACCTTGTAGGCATAGACAAGCTATATTTAACTATGATAATATTAATGTATTTTAAAGCTACAGCAATCCATTTATGAATAATACTAGTAGCATTACGAGATGAGAAGTAGGACAAGAGGCAATGAGGGTGACTGGCCACTACCTAGAGGTGATTTGCACAAAATCAGCAACAAAAGTTCATTTCAAAGTGGCAGACATATTTTACATGTTTTTACATTTCTTACAGCTTTCCCATATCATGCAAGATTTATTCAGCTCAGATAACACATTCACCATTGTGTTTCCCAAGATAACTGAGAGAAGTTTATTTTGTCTCTTCCCAAGACTGTGTCTTAAATGGAACTATCTGAATTTTTATTCAATACTCATTTGGATATAGGCAAAAATACTAATTCATCCATGCTAAATGCTCACCATCCGCAAACTGCACGCTGGGGAAACCCAGAAGAAAAAGAAAATAAGGAGGAAGAAAATATTGCAAGTCTTCCTTCTCCTAAAACTGGCATAATTTACAATTATTCCACACCTCCTAGATTCTATACATTAATAGAATTACTTGATTTTCATTAATTACCAGCATAGCTGTTTATATGCTATATAGGCCATCCAGCTGAATCTTAACAGTAAATGCACATAAATACCAGCATATGCACACCACAATCACACACAGTGGCTGACTCTCCTCTGTTTATCTAACCCTCAAAACAATAGCTCAGAGGTCTTCGTGATTACTCTTATTGAAAATTAAGGAGAGGGAAACAAAGATCTACTTTCGATTCACACCTTCAAAATTCATCACAATTTATTAGTGTGAAAACTAAAGAGATAAACTTAATCATTTTCCCTTCTCCATCCTCAACCCAAGGGTTATGAGGCATAATTATCAGGGCAGAAAAGGGAGTAATTTGGAACCATCAATGTCAGACAAACTTTGCAATCTTCATCAGTGAAGGATGTGCCTTTGTACGGCACATGCCATCTTAAGACTGGTTTCTGTGCTATTTTTATATTAAGATTAATTAGCTGCAATTCAGGTATTGCACCTGGCTGCATCTTATTTATGAGGGTTAAATTTCCATTATGCTCTCAACTTTTCTCTGGCCCGTGATGCTACCCAAGAAAATCAGCTTAACCACCTTCTCCCTGTATACAATGGGCAGATCTTGCAGATAGCCTGAGTAACTTACTTTCCCAAGCCGCTAGGTCTGATGTACTGCTTGCTTTCACGAACTATATTTCTCCTTCAACACACAATGACTGTGTTTTCAAAAAGGAATCTTGTTCTTCAGGATACCATTCTACCCTCCATCATTCCACAAACCCTTCAGATAGCACACAATAAATCCACTTCACTCCCTCT
Source organism: Strix uralensis (assembly GCF_047716275.1). NCBI lineage: Eukaryota > Metazoa > Chordata > Aves > Strigiformes > Strigidae > Strix > Strix uralensis. The sequence goes on along the minus strand of NC_133974.1, from coordinate 45,299,157 downwards.
TGTGGGCAGATCCGTAAGCCAAGGGATAGAAAAGATGCAAAAATCTGGTGTTTCTTTGCAACAGAGTGCTGAGTTCACAAAATTCAGAAAGGCAGATTACAAAATTTCTTAGATTCACATTTCTTAGACATACAGTTTAAATCTATATGGAAATGCATCCATTTATGCTTCATTGATATATTGAGGAAAGCTGCTCTGCAAATGCAAGAATTAGAAACTTCTGTAAATTAAACTTGAGCTTCTGAAGCCCAATTCTGAGGTAGAAAAGGGAATCCTATAATCAGCCACACATGGCCCTGAACACTGCGCCCTCCAGGCAGCAGTTTAAAACTGGAATTCATTCCCCCTTTTCCCAAGATTTTCCTCTTCCTTTTCCAACTCATCCTGCATACCTGCAACACAGTACATCTTAGGGCTCTGGGTAAGCATGGAAAAGATTAACTGGGATCACACATCTTGCCTCTCTTTTCAGTCATTTTTCTTTGGTAGCCTTCTTGGCATCACAGACAAACTAGCTGCTATGACTTCCTGGGCTAAGAGCAGTATGTGAACCACCATCCTTTCTCCAGAACTACTCATGCTTCACGTCCACACTGTCCAGACTGAGAACATCCTCCTACTCTTCTAATGCCTCTCACCCCCCTAACAACCAACAAACCAGTACAGGCCAACAAAAAAACTTGTATGGTTGTAGCAAAGAGGGTAAGAACAGACAAAAGAAAGTGAGAAGAAAACTCCTTAAACTGTCCTTCCCAAGAAACTTACACCCTGAGGGAGAAGGTAAGGTCCAGATTAACTATCACCTCTATGGAGTCTCATGAGGTTTTTATCTGGAAAGTACGATTAGATCATTTAATCTATTCCCTGTATACTGCAGGGCATGATATTTCATCCAGACACTTTTAGAGACACTAAACTAAAGCTACTTTATGCTCAAGAAGGCTAAACCATGTGTACAAAGATGGAGAGATTAAGGATACAGTTCTATCACCTTCATTCCAGCTACTCATTTATACCCCTGTATTTCCTTCTCATTTCCATACAGCTGTTTGTGGAGTCATGGAATAAGTGAGGTGGTGGGATGATTCACATAAAAAATAAACTAGCATTATGCTATAACAGTAAGGAAATATGTAATGTCATGTCAGAAAATTCTAGAAAGCAAACCATATGGAATTTAACACAGAAAACAAACAAAAAAAATAATAAGATTACTGCCAGTCTGATACAAAAGAAAATTCCTTCTTGGCTCCACTTGCAGTGATCAGCATTTCAAACGAGACAGGCATCTAACGAAAGTACCACTTGTTTTTCCCCTCTGGAGACCATTCTGTGTGCTTCAGCGTAGTCAAAAAACCTAACTTTTCTTTCAGAGTAATTTAGACTGCATTTCACTTGCAACCAGTTAGCACTTCTGCCTGTCTCCCTGTTCATTTGTGCTTCAGTCGAATCCTGAGCTCCTTACACATTGAGAAGTGCTGCTTCAAAAAAGTGTGAGTGGGAAAAGAATGCTCTAGTCTCCTGCAGGGAACTGCCCAAAGCACTTGCACTTCATGTTCAATAGCGCTTGTTACAAAATCCATATGTCTCATTAGCCAATACTAGAAGGAATCACGACCAGCATTTCTCTGACATACGTCATAATATTTTTCCAGAAAATTGAATGAAAATCTGTATTAAATGCACAGCACATAAATCTAGAATCATAAAATATCTTGAGTTGGAAGGCACCCATAAGGATCGTTGAGTACAACTCCTGGCTCCTTGCAGGACAACCTAAAATTAAACCATGTGACTAAAAGCATCATTCAGACACTTCTTGAACTCTGACAGGCTTGGTGCCATGACCACTTCCCTGAAGAGCCTGTTCCAGTGATCAACCACCCTCTCAGTGAAGAACCTTTTCCTAAAGTCCAGCCTGAACTTCCCCTGATGCAGCTTCATACCATTATTATAAGTAATGGTAAGAAATAAGTAATTATAAGAAATAAGTACCACTATTACAAATAAATATCATTATTATAGGTAAGACGCCGAGCAAATTCACTATCTTTTGGGAAGACATTTCATTACTTGGATTAATTTCAGCTCTAGAAAAGCTGTCTTGTCCATAGCTTGATACCTTGTGTTGGGTTTGTGTGTGTGGCAGGGTTTAGGTAGCAGGGGAGAGGGCTACAGTGATGGCCCCCTGTGAGAAGCTTCTGGAAGTTCCCTGCCTTCATGTCAGACCCGCCTCTGGCCAAGCATGAGTCAATTAGCCATGGTGGCTGCACCTCTGTGATAACATATTTAAGAAGGGGAACCTGCAGAGGAGAAAGAGGAGTGAGGGAAAGACCTATGGAAACACCAAGGTCAGCTGAAGAAAGAAGAAGGAGGAGGGGAAGGTGTGCTGGAGCAGAGACTCCCCTGCAGCCCATGGTGAGAGGGCAGGCTGTCCCCCTGCAGACCATGAAGGTCCATGGTGGAGCAGATGCCCACAATCAGCCTGTGGAGGACCCCAAGCTAGAGCAGGTGGCTGCACCCAAAGAAGGCTGTGATGCTGAGGGGAGATCGTGCTGGAGCAGTCTGTTGCTGGAACGACTGCAGCCTGCCTCAGGGACCCATGCTGAAGCAGTTCATGAAGAGCTGATGCCCTGTGGGAAGGACTCATGTGGGAGAAGTCCATGGAGGACTGGCTCCTGTGAGAGGCAGCCCACGATAAAGCAGGGGAAGAGTGTGAGGAGTCCTCCCCCTGAGGGGAAGGAGTGAGTGACTGGCTTTGTGGTGCTCAGTTGCCCTCTGGGCTTAAACCACAACACACCTATCCAGAGCAAATAACATGAAACATTTAACTTTCTCTGCAGTAAACTTCACAAACTGAGTTATGTATTATTCTAAACCTTGTGGGCCATTGTAAGGAACTGAAGGAAGAAATGCCTCAAACATTCATCAACACAGAAAACCTCAAGGACAAGCTGTCGCCTTTGGATTTGTCTAAGGAATGTCACCCAAGGAAGCAGAAGTGTGTTGAAGGATGCACCCCCCCACTCCCCTGCAGTTGCATTCCTTAGATAAATCTCAGAGGGGGAGACATGGACTGAGTGAAACCAGGTGTTTCCCCTCAAGCACAAGTACCACTAAGCCCGCTACTTTGTGGCTCAATTGTGCAAGCCAGACACCATGCTTGCCTTGCCAATGACTTTGCACCTTTGCCATCGAAGTGGTAACAAGAACTGATAAGAGGTGATCATCTCTGGGACGACTGATAAGATCTCTGGGAACAGAAGAAAAACCAAAACTGGGCAACAACCACGGACTCAAACTGGAACCCATGTTCCACCTTTTTCCTCATCTCTCATGGAAATGAGTTTGTGGAATACCTGCCCCTCCTCATTTAGTATGCTAATCAGCTAATAAGATGAACTTAAAAGGCGACAGAAACTTTGCTGTGTGTGCACCCACCACCCAAGATTACCGGACTTGAGACAACGCTGGATCCAGGGGTGGTGATTCGGATTTCTTTGACTCTCTCTCCTTTCTTTTTCTTTCCTTTCCTTTCTTATAGATCTATAAGAGACCACATCGCTTATTATCCTTTTCCAAGTTTAAATTGTTCTCTACCACAAGTAAAAGATTTTAACCGGTCATTTGATGTCATTTCACCTTAATTTAACCCGAGTGGATCACAGAAGCGTTGCGATTCTCATGCTTCCAGTCTGGGTTGTGACAGCCATCTGTAGCTGAATTCTGAACCTAACACCTAGTAGCTCTAACCTACTGCTAGGCAGAAACAAGATTATTCTCCTGATAGGAGGATGTCCAAAACAAAGTAGCAAATTTGTATTTTTGGCTTTGAAATTGCATTGAAAAATTATAAGTATTTCCAGTAAGACATAGTCCTGCTGTAATCAGTTTTCTATGACCTTGGCATGTTGTCCCTGGTAGAAAAGAACAAGAATAGTTGGAAGTCACTTTTGCTGGGGACACCAGGCAGTTTAACTGAACCCTATGATTCATTTTAATCAAAAGGCAACCAGCAGAACTGCTACTCACAGGGCACAAGAGGTCACTTACCCAAGAAAATCAACCATCATAATACAGCTTTGCAGTACACTTCACCTACAAGTAAGCTAGAAAGGATTAACAAAATAAGTGATGCTAAAATATCGATAGCTGCCTCCCCCCAGTCTTAATTGAAAATGGCAGGTAAAATACTGGTTGATCACTAGGCAAAGCTGTCACCATCAAATGAGGGAAGGATTTGATGGGAGATGAAAGCCAAGATTCTTAAAGGAATCAAAACAATTATCAGGAGAAATAGTTGTACTTAAAAGTTATTTCTACTGTTCTTTACTATTGGAGAAGACCTTTCACACTTTCATATTTTTTGTCAAAGAAATAACCAAGCTGAAAGAACAATTTCACAAAGGAGCTGTAAAATAATACTTTAGCTAACCATAGGTTTGTGTGCATGAATTTGAAAAATTGCCAGGTGGTATTCCTACCAATTCCTGAAACCTGTTTGGTAAAGTGATAATAGCTGTCACAGGATGAGAGTTTTTAAACTAACTGAGTACAAGGTAAAGTTAGTAAATAAAGGCAGTAGTTAAACAGGACTCACACTGATAATGCATTAAAGTAATACTGAGAGCAATCCAAACACACCAAATAAAAATATATATCTGAAAATACCATGAAGTTCTAGATTTGTAACTGGAATATTATACTGATATTAACTGCTATGTTAGCTTTTGTGAGTAAAAGAAAATCTGTTAAATATGCTAAGAAACAGAAAAATTTTAAAGCCTATTATCAAATCATTATAAATGCAACTTCATATATGGCTTTCAAAAAAAGGAAACATTTCAACATTCCATAGGCAGGGTGTAAAGTTGTGTTAATCTTGGGCTAAGAAGATACCACAGGACAAGTTACCCCAAAATCCCCTTTTGGAGAAAGAGCTGAGGATAAAACATCTCTTTATAACTTTAAGAAGACAATTTCTATTAATACAGAAACAAAATATTTGGTTTAGAAAAAAAAAACAGAGAGATCAGCCAGTTAGGAAAACAGGACTTGGCCAGGAGAACTTGGTATTAAGCCCTAATAAAGTTGCTGGTTTGATGTGTTGTCTTTGGAAAGTTATTTTCTCCCCAAATCATTTCCTGTCTATGATGCAACAAAGTACATACAGCAATTACTTGCTTTTGTACTGTGTACTGAGGTCCTCAAATAAAATTCTATCTAAATGCAAAATATTTCTATCATATATCTTTAGTCTATGGTAATAGAACAGAATTACAATTCTGTTGTAGAAAGATCCAAGTCAGCGAAGCACTTCATTATACATTGGACTCCAACTGTGTATTTGTATTTTTGTTGAATCAGGATCATAATCATCTACTGCAAATTAAATCCAGTGCTCTTGCACAATTCTTCTTTCTTGAAACTATACCACAGTGCCTGTCAGCCGATTCAAAAAATGGTATCACTTTGATTTTACATATATATATATGTTTGCTGGACCTAAACTTGAGGAGGAATACAAGAGCCTCAAAATTTCAGTTCAAACCATTTACTCTGTCCCACAGCACTTAGCGTTTAGAAGAGCCTGTTTTCAGCAGTGAAACTTTTCAGATGCTCAAAGGTTCTCTTTTGTTCAAAAGCACCTTTTCTTGTAATGACGAGTGACTCACCACCTAACTATACTGGCCTTCCCAGTGGGGACTGGGGCTATCCCATTCCTCCGAATGAGATTATGTCTCTTGGTAACAGAAGAGTTACAAACAAAAAAATTGTCAAAAAGAGCTGGCAACAGCGCCCATGGACAATCTAGCCCAGCAGTTAAGTCTCCCACTTTGACAGAAGGAACTGTGAGCTCCAAACCCTGCACCAAGAACTGTTTCTCTGTATTAATAATCTAATCCTGTATTAACTGTACTTCATCCATCTCCCTTCCAATGCACATATGACACTTGCAAAATTCCCCTGTGAGGAGGAAGGGTAATCTAGCCACCGAGACTCTAGCTTGGTCTTATTGCTGCCAGCTGTGAAGTAAAAGACAGAATGACCTTAAAGACCTTTTATGAAGAATGGATATGTCAGCTACAACAGGAAGAGTCAGCTACAACACAAAAAGAGTTATATATCTGAATTCTGACTATGCGTCTTACATGGTAAAATGCCTACAGCCAAGAGGGAACAGTGTTTAAGACATTTTTTGCCAGAGATTTCATTCTTAGAGGATTACTGAGAGACTACATGCATAGAATAAAACCAAATTCTGCTGTTACTCTTTCTGTTAGTTTTTATTTATTTCTATACTAACATTTCTTTCTTTGTGATGATTAGGGACCATAGTAATGGATTAATTCAGTTGGAACTATGATATTATTTATATTTAACTTGGGCTTTACAACAATCTTTTCTTCTGTTGAACAATCAATTTTCCCTTAAAAGCAAAATATTTCCACCAGTAATTACAATAAGGCACTGCCTGCCTAAGTAGACAGGAAGATGAAGCTTGCATTTTAAGTCTGCAGGCATATTTCAAATTTAAAAAAAAGAGGCAATGATGACAGAACTTCATTTCAGATTGCAATGTCATGCTAAAAGTTAAATTTCTTAATTTTCATAACTTTCAAAAAAATACAGGCATCAAATATTGCCATCATGCAATATTAAATATTTCCACCAGATGTCTCCAATATATTATTTTATACAGAAAGTTACATTTGAGTTAATACACTTCAAATTGAATGCAAGCTTAGCAAAATATTAAAGCAATAAAGACAAGAAAGCTGGAACTAAGTATTTATCTGTTTAGACAATGATACCTTCGGACTGTCCCTAAACTGTTGTCAGTTCCACAGTGTTACCTAAAGAAATAGCAATATTTTGGACTAACATTTTGACCAAACGTGTTAAAAAAAAAAGACTTCATGGTTTTGACTTTTAAGAGGCACATCAGATCATGGCTTGATACCTATGTTTTCAGAGCAATATAAGGTTGTAATTGGCATGAGTGAGTTTTGGGTTACTAAGAAATATTTTGTTTACTTGTTTTTTTTAAATCAGAAAGAGTTCACAGACCCAAACTAAAGACCACTCTGTTTTCAGAACTCTCTCTGATGTAAGCATGCAGTAATCCAGTTATTTATTGAAAGCCTTTGCGGATTACTCCCACTCACTACCTTGGAACATTCACCCAGATTCTGTCAGCTCAATACATATAAACCATCGCCAGAAGAGAATTTCAAGGACAAAAGGGAAAATTCTAAGCTGCTAATTCTCAGACCCACATACCACTGAGTTATGCTTCAAAGGCGTTTTTGTAAGAGAACTCCTACAGAATCCTTCTCATTTCACTGTGCTTCAAAGTAGCACTTGGTGTATCTGATAGACACTACAGAGCATTGCCTTATAATCACTTATTTATATATGAGCAAGTGTACATATATGCACATCTATATTTAACTCAAGAAGCCCACTCATTTATTCGAAGTAGATTATACCTGAAAATGAAAGACTCAAAAGTCTGTAAAGGATCAAGGATAGAAAGCACATGTTATTTACTAGGGAGCTGAGGATACTATCCTGGAGTCAATGTGGGGTGGATCGTTGGCTTACATAAAAGCCAAATCCATCCTTCCAAAGCTTTCAACGTATTTTACACAGGTTTATTAGACTCTGAATTTCGCTGAAAGATAGGGGAGCATATCTCTACTCACAGCAGACAGGATGGGTCAGATAGAAATCAATTACAACTGGTCTTCTCAAAAGATACTTCCATTTAGCAACAAGAGTTCTCTCTTCAGAATAATTGATCTATACTTTCAAATGGCTAAGATGACAGGTGCTCAACAGCACAGAAGACATTCAATTTTATCTACCAAAACTTTCAACTGAAAGAATAAAAAGCATACCAATGAGAAGTCATGTACTGAGATCTTCAGACAATTCAGTAATATAGCATGGCATCTTTGTTTCTCATTTACATCAAAGAAATTATTGAATAAGTAACATTTTCCATAACAACAGAAACATAGAAGTTTCAAGTGCTAATCTCTAAGGCCAATGCTAACGTATAACTGTTGGCTGGTGACAAAAATAGCTCCTCTAAAACAGGGCAAATTTTTCTTTCCATATTTCTGTTTAATTCCATTTGAAAAAAATGAAGGCCACGTACTCAGTCCAAAGTATGGAAGCAGATGCCTTAAATCTGTACAACCCAATGACTCTTCCAGGATAACGTAATATGTATTTAAGCTTTCTGTTTCAAAATTAACTAATAAAAAAATACGCATCAATGGATTCAACTGTTGTAGCAATATTTCCAGAAATAGTTTGGTTATCTAGAACTTTAGAGTCCAAAGCAAAAATAGCTGGATGGCCTGAGCTCACTATCCATGAACTCTGAACTGAGATGAAGTCATACAGCAACACTGTCCAAGAATGCAGTACAGAGATATGGCAAGTCATATATACTTTGTGGGCTTTTTGGGGGGCAGACAGAGGGAAGAGGAGCATCACTCTGCATTTTCTGAAGTAACATAATGTGATACATAACCTGCTATCATACAGTAAAGATGTATAGTACCTATAAGCATTTACAAAGATGTTTGGACTCCATCTGTCCAGAGAATAAGAGACTACTTTTCCCCTCAATTATATAATTTGTCCAACCAGCGTTTATAAATATTTATCATTAGGGAAACACCTAGGGTATTTTTCCTTTCTTTACATTTAATTTAGCATGCAGAATCACTCACATTAAGTTTTTACGAACAGCCAGGCCACCATAAAAGGTGCATACAAGTCCTACATAGTTCACTACCTGGCAACAATGCACGTAAACAATGTTTTTATTAGACAATCCCTCTAAAAAAAAAAAGTGACAGTATATAAAAAAAGTAAGATCTGTTAAATCAAAAGACCTTGTACTGGATAGTGCACAAGAAAAATAATTTCTAGTACCTCTGTAAAGGTCATCTTCAGCTTTTATTGCAGTTTGCTTTCGTTTGTGTCTCTTAATTTGAAGAACTGTACAATACCTGTCCAGTATATGCAAAGTCCAGGGCTTGTTTTAAACCAAGGCTTGTGACACCATGCAAATTCACCTCATCAGCTTCGCTTTCAACCATGCAGAGACTGAACATTGCCTACAAAAAGAAAAGAAATGTTATTAACTACTAAAAACAATGCCCAGTGAAGGTCCGGGAAGAGGAGGATTGATTTTTCCACCTTCACTAACCTTTGTTTCTCCTTGGATAAGAATTCCAAATAGCAACAGACTTGCAAGTTAGAATGAGATCTATACCAAATTTTCAATACTAACCCCATAGTAACCAATCTTGCAACTGAGTCCTTTTATTAATACAGAAATACAAAATCTCATTCTGGAAAAACTGAAACAAATCTCTTTGTCCCATGTATATATAATTCTTAACTAAGTAATTCAGAGGAAATCAGTGGGAAGAGTCACACAATACAGTATCATTCAATAAAAAAGATAAATAATTGGACTCTGGAAAAATCATCTACACAAGCACCTCTAGAAATAGTACTTATACATAGTATCATTATATATAGGTAGGAACAATAAGCCATACACAATTACTTGCCTGAGAAGAAGGGGCAGTTAACCCAGCATCTTTCATAAACAATCCTTTCCAAATAAGCATCTCAGACCAGAATGTGAACAATATAATACGCAAATTATTGAATGAGTAGGAAGGATGGAGGTGCAGTCACCTAAACTTACAACCTCCCCTTACTTGTTATTGCCCCAGTTTCTCAGATCATAAAATCTAAACTGAAGACTGGCAAGGTGCTACGGAACTTCCTGGAAAATAACACTGAGGAGAGCAACTGTCCCTTTCATCCAGTCTTGCTTTCCACATCATGAGTATTCAGTGCCTCCCTGGATTGAAGCAACCATACTCAATCTCTGGATCCTTGTAGGAATCTTTTTATTCCCATCTCTGTTAAACTTAGACTCCTGTCTTCACCCCTCACTCTTCCCTCCCAGCCCACACTCCTGCAGTACCCCTAACTTACCATCCTTCCCTCCTCTTATCAGTCCCGTTCTTCATTCTTTGTCACTCGCCCACACATTTTTTAACAAAATATACCACTCATTCTTTAGACAGTAAACTGAGAACAAATAAACTGAACAGTTCTACATCTGTCATTGCTAAAGAGAGTCTAAACTTATCCTCAGTTGGTTTTGAGCCAAACTTCACATCTCTATGGAGGCTACCAAGCTTCAACTTGAAGAACTCCAGCAAAGAAGCACTTCTTATGAACATACCCTCTGCTAATTTTGTCTCTACTCTGGCTAATATCTGCAGAAGCTGAGGCAGTCAATAAGCACACTGGATTTCACATGTGCAACCTGTCCACTGAGCTGAATTTAAAGGAAAAAAATAAGTCCTACCCCTTCTAACAGTTCAGCACATAGCATTCACCGAGACCCGGGTGGCTTCTTTCAAGAACTGAGTGTTTCCTGCAAATAAGTAATTTATTCTGAAAATGTTAGTATTTTCATCATTAAAATGCCATAGTTTGACATAAATCTGTTGCCTGGAAATCATCCAGTAAGCAAGAGTGACATTTATCACAACACGGTCAGTCCTTGTATTTTTGCAGTTTCTATTTCGATCAAGTGATATCAGGGCTTCTTCCAAACTGGCAACAGAAAAGCAGCATCAAATAGTTTAAAAGCTTTATCAAACAAAAGTAGTAAGACACAACCATGAAATATACCTCGATAGAAAAAAAAAAAATTTCTAACAAGTTCAGACACTTTTCTAATTCCATTAAAAATGTAATCAGAGTTAGACCTTTCATTATGATTTAGATGTATCAAATGAGCTCAAATAGCTACTGTGAGGCTTCAGGGTTTGCCAGGAACTGCAAGGTATCTACCAGCCACCTGCTCCTTGCAAAAGCAGACCTGCTGTTTGTGTCTGGAAGAGCCAAGCTTCTCTTTCCAGAAATTCACTACTAAATAAACTTTCTGGATAATATTCCTTTCACACACCAATTCCTGAATAAAGAGAGTAAAGTCTCAAAGCAACACCTGTCTACATCAGGGTAGATTTGCACACCTTCTGTACACCCAGTTGCACAGCAGACTGCCTGCAGGAAGGCTGGAAATGCTCAGCAATACAAGATCCCGCATGCTCTGCATTCTGTGACTGTGCTACAGCAACTGTTTGTACACTACCTACCTGTACACAGGAACTGTTAAAAGACAGTGTGGTTACTAACTAAGTTTCTGTTCTGCTCAAGGGATGAGTCCCACACCATGGGTTAAGCTTACAGATACAAAGAAACAACTGAATCTCATCTGTAGACCATGAATCACTTCCATGAAGAACTGGTAGAGTATCTTTGTAGACTTACTAACTTTACCTTTAGGAGACCATTTGATTCTACCAAGGATTCCGATGTGGTCCTTACACAGGGTTTATTACTATACCCAATTTAGTAAACTCAGCAGGATCAGGCTGCTAACTCAGTCACTGTCCATAATCATCCACAGCGTTTAATGAACACAGCCTCCAGCAGAGCACTGATGCCCTGCCAACTAGCACCCTCCCAGGCAATGTCCAGGCTCTGGTTCGGGGGGTAACTCAAGCCATGGCTGTTCCAAATAGACAGAATGGATAAAGCCAACCTGTCTATAGAGGAGAGATGGTTTAGCCATATGGCCATGAGCCATGCTGTGCCAGTCACTTTTAGGGACAGAAAACAAGCCCTTATCCATCTTATTTACTAGTACAGGCATAGTCTAGTAGTGCAATGGGCTATCAGAACTGTAGCTGCCAGTAAGCCATAGCACTATGACTTTGCATGCCATCTGCTATATGGAGTTCATTTTCTCTCATACTATCCTCTGAGCATTCTGTGGAACTTTTTGATACTGAGTATGAACCACATTTGTTTTTCAGATGGTAAAGCCAGAGAATTTGATCAAAAGATAAGGTCTGCAATGGTCCTCAGACAGTTCACATTCAGTTGAACTGGATTAGCCTCCAGGAAAGTAGTCTCCCACACAGATGAACCTAGTACTGCTCAGTGATCCACACTGTCTTCACCAGCAGGCAAATTTCCTTCTCAGTCTGATAGTTTAAAGGTTTAATCCAGCATGAAAAAAATCTCTTCAATCATAGGCAGAAATTGAGCTCAAACTGAGCCTTTAATTTGCACTGCTGTACTTGAGTATTGTAGTTTTAACTGTAGAAATATATGAATCATCTAATTCTGGCTTGAGACTTCACCAATACCTGGAGAATGAGTTACAGGTAGGCTGTCGAACTCTGATTTCAGATGCATCTCTGAAAATGCTCTGACGTTTTGTGATCTTAAACACATCTATCAGTCATGCTTTTAACACCAGGCTAGTAGCTTACTTTATTTTTCCCTTGGGTACATTAAAAACAAGGTAATAAGATAAACATCTCAAGTGGATGTACAAGTGACAGACAAGAAAAACAATAAAATATAAAATATTTGGACAAGTGCACAATTCAAACTTACCAGAAAAGTTATCAAATTTGGCTAAACATGAAATGTTAACAATTTTAGTTATTAATGTCATTCAACAATGCTAATCTATCATACTTTATTTTAAAATACTTCTGCTTGGACAAAATAAAATCTCTTTGAAAATGCCTCATTTCTCCTCCAAGACCTTCATGACATTTGGCAGTACAACTTGTTAATATATTAACTAAAGATCCCTTTTATAATAAAACCCACTGGTGAGAGGACCTATGTTTTCTTCCAGTTCCTTTAAATATCCTGGTTTTGTTCTGCTATCCAATCATCCAATGAGCCAACACTGTGGGAAATAAAGTGATTGTTTAAATTCCGCTGGTTTAGTCAAGATTTTAATTAAGTAAACCAATTCCCTGAAAGAAAAGTAAACACAATCCACATGCCATTCTGCGGCAAGTGTTCCAAAATTCAGGTTTCAACATCCTGTCACAAATGGATATATTCCATCTGTGGAATTCCACCTGAGCTCACACTTGTTTATGAAGCTACAAATTAGGATGGCTTCATTCTTGGGGGGCAGGCAGACACTTTATTAGCTGTAAAAAGAAGAGAAAAGGAGGAATCGACCCTCCATTCTTCTAATCTTGGCCTGAAACAGAAACAGAGCTAGAGAACTATTCCCAAGGGAAAAGGAAAACATAGCACACAATCTATGGATAAAAATAATTAAACCATAAAAAAAACCTCTCAGACTCTTGAAAATTTGACTTCAAAGTAACATGACAAGTTGGTGGGTGTTTAATACACACCACACTTGCATGCAGTTTTGCTACTTTGCCCTCAGCAGCCCAAGGCACCTTTACAAAATGTTTTCTTCTGCAAACATCGAACACAAAAGACAAGAGCTCAAAACTGAATGGCACACAACAACAGGGTGACTAGGCTCATATGTGATCAGATCTGATACAATCAGGCAGGACAGGCTAAGTAAAAGATGCTTAGCACAGACATTGGGTCTAACTTTCCGTGCTCAGCTTTTGCTGCTGCTTAGCTTTCAAAAGCAAAGTGCAAGATGGGTGTAAAATACCACCAAATCAAAATAATGTATTACAGTTAAAATAAGCATAAATGAGACAAAAAAATGTCTAGACACATTGATTTTATCACTCAGGCAGCATTGCAGCAACTTATACAAACTCCTTCACAACATACAACCAAAAGAATCGACACCAGATCACAGAAACACAAGATGATATTCAGAATCCCCAAAATACAAATTTCTCACTGTCATAATGGTGAGGCACAAAATTGCTTCTTGCCTTTGAGTCATTTTCTTGCTTACTCAGGTGTTCCATATCCATGAGAGTAATGAGCTTGATGTCATTTGTACACATCAATCTTACAGCCATATCAGGCATAGCAAGCAGTAAGTCATCACGAAACAACTTAACCAAGTTGTACAATATTTTACACAAGTAAATGCTTTCAGCGAATTTCACACAACTTAGCGGCCTTTTAAAGGCAAGAAACAGAATCAAAACATATGCAGCCTCAGGAGACAGGTAAATTAATATAAAAGGAACAAATGGTTATGCTGTTAAAAAAAATACAGTGACCAAAATTGTAAGTAACTTACTGCCACAACCTAGGGAAACAAACTGGAATTCTTATTATTAAGCTTTTATAAGCTTTATGCTGGGAGTTAAAAAAAAAATTGAACATGGAGGTAACCACTGGATTCTAATTTAAATCTGCATAAAACCTGTTTAACATATAAGAGATGTTTACAGAAAATTAATAAAGTCATTAAATGAACAATAATATGATACATCAGGTAAATACTGGATAGAAGGGAAATTGGTAATATACCTGAAAACTTGAGAGAAAAGGAGAGAAAATTGTCATCAGGGCCTGTAATAATATCTGAAGTTAGGTAGCTGTATAACAAAAGTAAGTAAAAGTGTTTTCTGGGGAATCAATAGATAGAAATAGGCATGTTTAGAGACCAATTTACAAAACTTAGTAGGATGAAGTATCTGTTCTACTCTAACTGCAGAGGAGGCCTAAACACTTATCTTAGCCTAGATGCCTAAAATAGGTGAAAAATTCAATCTTAAAAGTAAAGGGTTGAATGAACTGAAGAACGATTGAAGAGATAAGAGTGAATTGTATCTTTTTAGTGTATTCATTTTAGGAGAACAGAAGAACTTCTGAAGATGAGTATTTCTGGAATGAATCCTACAATGACATCAATAGTAAACTAAGAAAAGTTTGCACCTGTAAGTTTGCTTCCTGTTGCAAATTACTATATATAAGAACCAGAGTTTTCTTTCACTTCTCTGAAGTCATGTAAAGTCATTTCTAGTTTAAAAGCATGAGTGAGTAGGTCTTTAAAAAAAAGTTACAGATCACCAATTATCAGAGGCTGAATCCACACAAAATGCGTTCAGTTTGCCTATCTCGACTCTTATGCTCATCCCTTACTTCAGCTACATCTACTTTTCTGTTACATTCCAAATGGGAGATGAGCTAATGACCATTTAAATTACTTGTTTTCAAGAAATACCCTCGCTCTTCTAGGAGTAAAATACATGGTTCCAGTGCACAGCAATTACTTCTAAAATATCTCAAAGTTCCCCCAGCAAGACTGTGAAGACACATTCATCATTATCCATTTTTCTTTGATTCAACTCTAAATGCAACTTTCAAAAGAAATCTAAGCTTCCAAAAACCTGAAAGTAAACTAAGCTTACCACAGCAATCTACAGTAACCCAAAGAGCAACATTTACAAATTTCCTTCCGCTGTTTTCTCAAACATTGTTTTGATAACTACCAGCAGTCCTAGTTCCAAGTCCACCAAAACGCAAAACAAATATTCGGACCTCCCCACCAATGCATAGCTCTGACCTACAGAAATTCTTGTTCTACCACAGACTTAGCAGTAGATAGCAAGCACAGAAATAAAATCCTGGGATACTTTTGAATCATCTCCATTAAAAGCTGCATTCACATGATCTTCATAGGGTTTCAGCAAGGCCAAGCTCGTTTTGCGCAACACTATGCAAGTATCTCGACTGAGTCCATCTCCCACTTGGCTTACCCTGTCACCTTTCATCCTTGACTCTAACAGTGCAAGAGCCTGCCTTTACCTTCAGCTGTTGTTCTTGTGTGGCTGTCCAGAAATCTGAAATATTCTCTACTGTAAAGTGCATAAGCATTTGCTGCACTTCCTCACAACCACCAGATAAGGAGAGTGGAAAGTTGGCACAGAGTGAACTAGCATTCTTGTAGTTCCTTTCATTGCACCACACTCAAAAAGATGAACACCCAGGAAGTCAGGATGAACTAACAGCAAGTTAAGCTCAAGGCACATGAGCTTTCTCATCTCTAAGTCAGTGCAGAGCTCTGTGTTAAAAACTCACTCCTACTTTTCCTATTAATTATCAACTATATTGTAAGCACTTTGGCCAAATGTTATGGCAAAAAAATTTCTTATCCATCTTACCATAAATTAAACCTTATGTATACTATGCTACCCAGACTCTTATTACTGAGGCTGAGCTCTGTACGTAAAAATTAAAATACTCCAAACTTGTTTGGTAGTCACATTAACTATTGAACTAACTTTTTTCCACCCAGTTCAGAAACACGTCTGAAGAAAAGAGAATAACTTAATATATATTTATAGCTGGAAAAAACCCACTATAACAATTTTGAAAGTGAGTGAACATCCATCTATCCAGCAAAATAAGTGGTAAAGAACTGATCAATGAAATCACCAAAGTTTTCCTTGACTATTTATCTTCTTCCACTGAATTTTTAAAGTAACTAACATTATCTAGCATTGTTTTACTGTTTTAGAAGAGCAGAATTGTCATCTGAAATTTCTGTCTCCACAATTCCCCAACGACATTGCTTGAGTTCTTTTTAAAATTATTTTAAAATAGGCATCTTCATTAAGAGCAGTGTTTTATTCAAATTCACTTCCCACAGTATATGCACTTACTTCTATATTCACCTGTTTCACATCTTTTTCTTTACAGAAAATTGATCGTACTTCTCATCTCATGCATCAGAGAAGCTATGAAGAAAGTAAACTAACACTTCAGAGATCTTGGATCAATTTCCTACACTGCTCAGGGAACTCAGTTATGATGTAGTAACTCAAGATTTTTTTATTGCACATGTAATTTTAAGTCTGTGAGAAATCTTACTAGCATCAATGGAACAGCTTGGTCATGTATTCTTTCTGATTTCTATCTGTATATAGGTTACTCAAACTCGTAAGTATCCAGCCCTGAGACTCTTACCTACTTGGACTATAAACTCTTCCAGGACAAAACATTCTCCTTTGCAGTTTGTACTAAAAAAAGCAACTCACTGTTTGTGAAACAGTAATATTAAATTAATAAATCATAACCTATTTAATCCCCTTTCTTGAACTACTCCTGAATTAACCTGTAGGTGTTCTTAACTTCCATGTTCCAATCCTTCAGTACATAAGCAATATAATGTCGTCTTTGCTGTTTTCACCTGTCACAACAACAAAAAAATATTCAGAATGTATTAGCGGCAGTCAAAATACTACTTTGACAGATGACAATGTCCATATCAAATACCAACTATGTTTTAGATATGTAATGTATACTTATCCAAATAACCAATTGAATATGTGAATTCTTCCTTACTGCATGTAAAAATGTGGCTTGTTCTTCTCATAACTAGCATGATATATTTTGCTTTGTTTTCCTCCCAATTTAAGCCTATTATAAGTCAATCATCAGCCATGTCCTCTGGAGTCTCTTGCGCACTGAAAAACACATCCATCAATACCAACTGCATGAAATATGATTAAGAGGCTCATTACATGATTCTTCTGAAAAAGTTCTATATAAATTACCAGGGAAAATGTCACATAACGTCAATCACTGATAACTGATCCTGCAGTAATTCATCTGTTCAGTGAAATCTACCTAAATATTGTTTTTTAAGCATTTGCCAGGCAACTAAAATAAATCCTGTAAAATGAAAAGGTCAGCTATCATTCATAGTTTAAGGGAATATATAGTTAAAGAAATGAAAAGAAATAAAAGAAAAACTGAGCAACAAAATATACAACGTTATGCACAGTACTGAAATCTCACATATTACTGTTAGCAAAGCAAATTCCACCAAACCTTTGGTGTTTCTTTTAGTAGATCACAGTGCCAGACAACGATACATGATTACACAACCCCTAAGAGCTTACCAAATCAATGATATATGCAATGCACTTCTTGCATTGTACTGTTAGTACAAAAAGGTATCACTTTCTTAGAATAATTACAAATAAGTTATGAAAATTGAAGCAAAGAGCTACTGTAATGTTTAGAGGCCCTAAGTATGTGATTTTTCTTTTTTTCCTGTTTGTATAGTGCACATTTTTGTGGGGAGTAACCCAGCAAGAACAAAGTAATTTTCTTGATTGTAACAAGGTACAGGGTCTTCACTCCCAGTCAAAATAAAAAAACAATATAAGCATCGGTTGCTAACAAGTTACATTCTTTGCTGAACCTGCATCAAACCTAATTTATGTTTTGATAGAGTTTAACAGTCAGTGTAAGGTGTCTTCCCCAAACTTCTACTTAGATACACAAACATAATTTAAGACAAAAGGGAAAAAGACAAACTGTAGCATACTACTCCTAATGTGCTGTATCACTAAAAAGACCTATATTCAAAAGTAGTCTAAAGTTGTGCTGTAGAAACAATTCTACAATTTTCATGTGCAACCCCATATCAGAATAATAAAAAAATATTAACAGTGAATTACTACAGCTACAGTAACCTTATTAGTTCCAATATTTCAAAATAAATGAGTCATCACAGGTGGTGCCGAATACCAAAATTATTGTTTTCTTTGTGGCAGAAGCAAGAAAACTGAATTGTAAGGACAGTGACACAAAAAGCATTGCATTAATCTGCAGTAATGTACAGTCTGTCCTAACAACAGTTACTCTTAAGCAGGCCTGCCTTTGGAATATAAAGGGAGAAGCATAACTAAAAACAGATTTTTTTTCCAGCATCTCCAGTCAAGCACAGAAAAGTATGACTCACATTTGCAAATTTTGGCTTAAATTGGTTTAATGCTTCCCAGTGAATGCATAAGCCTATTGTTCATGTCCTTTGATGATTTTAGCAAGTGATATCAAAAGCAAGCCCAAAATAAAACTGGAATAGAAGTCAGTTAGCTCTTGAACTAGCACTTTAACTACCACAATACATTCCATTCAGGGAGGCAAAGCTTCTTGCAATATCTTTTTGCAGGAAAAACCACGATCAAAACTTGACACCTTTAAGGGGCTTATTTTTAAAAGCATACTTCATAGAGTACCATCAAGACAACTTTCCCCAGTGCAAACGGGCTATAACTAAACAATTGTACAGCAAGGCTTAATCTAACAGGACTCGAGTAATATAATATTAGTTATTATTATAATTAACTTATTGGGAAGCTATTTCTAATGTGATGTAAATGTCATTAGACACTGACATCCAAATGTTCCAACCAATAGAAAACTATAACAATTATCTTCTGTCCTGCAGCATAACTGCAAAAGCATACTTGTTATGTGAGAAGCCTAATGCTGAAATTTGAAATGGTTTGAAATCATTCATTTTATAAAGGTTTCTGCTAGATAACTTTCACATCTGGCCCATTTTATGAGGGTTTGAACTAGGTACCCTTCATATATTTTAGAACAACCCTATTTTCCATTCTTTATTTATAAATCCTGCTTTCCATTAAGATTATAGCATATTTTTGCTGAAGTACCCTTAATTCCCACCAAAAGATTTATTAAATTATTTTATACATAGGCCAAAGAATAAAACCAGCTCACTGACCATTTTTCTTTGGTTTTCCACATCCTTTTACTGATAAAATCTACAAATGTAACTAAACACTAACAATTTGCTAAATAAAAGAAGAATGACTTGACTAACCAAGCTTGTGTTAATATTGCAGTCATTTATCACAGTAACTTTCAGCATCAGCTGAGCTCTGCCTTCCATCAGCTATCTCCTATGGAACAAATGCCTCTATAAAATCATCTCTTCATTTCATTTTTAATAGTCTACATTTGACTGTGCTCATTTATCCTGTGGCTCTTCATGTCCAACAGACCAACCCCCTCCAAACTAACAGACCATGATGACATCAGTTTAATTATTCCCATAAATTCTATAGGCTTGACACCTACTCCTCCTTGGTTGAAATCTAACTCTGGCAAGGTAGATCCTTAATTGCCAGGTATGAATGCTTCTGAAAATGCAGATGGACATGTCGTAAGGTGTCCTAATATTCAGTACTTTTGATTTTAAATGGGCTTTGTGTACATTTGTTGCCTATTTGTATAGTTGGTGCTCTATGAGCTTGGAAGGCCAGGTTATTTTGTCAGTAGCTCAGAATGCTCCACATGTCTAAGGCGATGGTAACTGATAATTCTATTTTTGCACACATACACACACAAACATAAAATTGTTTTTATACATATAAAAGTAATAGCTGCAGCCTACTGGTGAAGAGTATGTTATGCTGGGCTCTAACCACTGCTTTTCAACAAAGTAGATTAACAATAAGCTTTTGACAAAGGCTGTCAAAGGTCTTGAAGGTAAACTAGGCAAGAGAAAAAAAAAAGCATATCTTTGCCTGGATAAATAAGTGACTGAATACATAAAACATTGAACAAGAGCAGGCCAGCTTTCACAGGCAGTGGTGATTCCAGTGGAGCACCTCAGAATCACAGAATCACAGAATCATCTAGGTTGGAAAGGACCTTGAAGATCATCCAGTCCAACCGTTAACCCAGCACTGACAGATCCCAACTACACCAGATCCCTCAGCGCTATGTCAGCCCGCCTCTTGAACACCTCCAGGGATGGGGACTCCACCACCTCCCTGGGCAGCCCATTCCAACGCCTAACTACCCGTTCTGTAAAGAAATACTTCCTAATATCTAGTCTAAACCTTCCCTGGTGCAACTTGAGGCCATTCCCTCTTGTCCTATCACTTGTTACTTGGTTAAAGAGACTCATCCCCAGCTTTCTGCAACCTCCTTTCAGGTAGTTGTAGGGGGCGATGAGGTCTCCCCTCAGCCTCCTCTTCTCCAGACTAAACAACCCCAGTTCCCTCAGCCGCTCCTCGTACAACATGTGCTCCAGACCCTTCACCAGCTTCGTTGCCCTTCTCTGGACACGCTCGAGTAATTCAATGTCCTTTTTGTAGTGAGGGGCCCAAAACTGAACACAGTAATCGAGGTGCAGCCTCACCAGTGCCAAGTACAGGGGTAAGATCCCTTCCCTGTCCCTGCTGGCCACGCTATTTCTGATACAAGCCAGGATGCCATTGGCCTTCTTGGCCACCTGGGCACACTGCTGGCTCATGTTTAGCTGGCTGTCAATCAACACCCCCAGGTCCCTCTCTGACTGGCAGCTCTCCAGCCACTCCTCCCCAAGCCTCAGTCTGGGCTGTTTAACATCCTCATAGAAGATCTGGAAAAGGGCAAGAGCAGTGCAGCTAGAAATTCCAGTGAGGCAAAGCTATTCAAGGTAGTAAGGACATGGACAAAATGTGATAAACTGTAAAAGGATTGTATGAGATGAGTGGTTGGTTTCTAAAATGGCAGCTATAAAATCAGCATATGAAAGTTTCATGAAAAAGTCATCCCTGTGCTCCGCAATAGTAAAAAAAAAAGTAATCAAACCTTAGAAATAGACAAGAGAGAACAAACCAGAAATTAACCCTATGCCCATGCAGAAATCTATGCTTTGCCTACTGTTGCATGCAATTCTCTTACACCCTCATCTCACAGAAGATATACCAGAGCTGTAAAAGCTTCAGAGAAGGGCAAAAGGCATCATCAAGCATATGGAACTGCTTCCATTTGAGTAGCATCTGAATAAGTCAGATGAATAAGACTTAGGTTTTAGATGTCTAAATTTGAAAACTGGTTGACTTAGGCAGGTTAACTCCTGCCAAAGATAAGCAACCAGCAGCATTTTACAAAGTTGTTCAGGACAGTCAAATGAAAAGGTTACACTGCTTAAATCCAACCTTTTACTAGATGAAGGCCTACAGTGACATGAATTCAACTAGCCAATATCACATTTCAGTCTACTAAAATGAAGTTGTTAACAGGGTGTAAAAAAAATGGCACTGTTGACAATGAAGCAATTAAATAATTTGTTTAAAGAAAGGTATTTTCTCTCAAATTTCCAACAAGGATGATGTGCAACACAGAAGTATGTGCACTGTGATGGGCTTCTCCTTATACAAATGAGGGGGAATAGAAGAAACCCTGAGGGAGCATCCAAAAGAAAAAGTTATTTCAATAGTGTTAAAACACCCTAACACCAGCTAGATGTAAAAGTGTAACATATGGCTTGTGCTTTTAGCTCTTCAGCAGTCTTGACTCTTTCTTTGGATACTTCTCATGTTATTAAAATGGTATGCAGGTCCTAGTCACTGAACCCAGAAATGACACACTGCCCAAATAATTCACTCGGGTGTTTTCAGCTTCACTACACCCATAGAATAAGAGCTTTAATTTCTCCTGAGGTTGTGTAGGAAGATACTGATGGAGACTGCAAAATACAGAAGAGCATCTACTGCATCCAACAACATTCTAAAATATAAGACTTCTTCACCAGACTACAGGGACTGAGAAGAAAACAGGTATGAAACACAGGCCTGCCCCAATAAATTGGCTTTCCACAGGCAGACACTTAGCAACACAGATATTGCAGCTGAGCCCAGCCCAGCTTCAGAACACTTGCTATAGCAGCACTGCAAAATTGAACTGAGGTAGCCTGGAGCAAGCAAGGAAGATGGTAAAGAAAATTGGCAATTACAGCAACACAGCTGCAATGACTCCTTTCTGTCCTGCTTTTAAACTGAGAAAATGCATTAACTGAACAGTAACCAAACACTACATGTTGTTATAACACTAATTTAATTTGAGACAATGAGCCACAGTCTCCTACGGCCTATCTCACTAACTGCAGAGTTGAATCTGCCATACATACTTGTGGTCCTCTTACTTAAATATATAAGGACTTCCAACAAAAAAAAAAAAGGTCAAGAGGACAATTCAGGGGAAAAATATACCATATTGTCTACCACCTATCAGTAATAATTATTTACATACTATGAGAATTGCAACAGAAACTTATTTACTCTGACAGCATAACAACTGACAGGAATTTGAAAATAGAACTCAGAAAAGATTCTTGTAAATGTTTTTGATTTCACAATGCTGAGTTGTGGGAATTCTGTCTGCAGCAAAGGAAAATTGCTTCAGAGTCTCACAGAAAAAAACTCATTAACTGCAAAGATAAGGACAAACAAAGTAAAATAACCCAGATACACTCCCTCATTTTGTCTACTTTAAAGAATATTTAAATATTTATTTAGAAAGCTTTAAAACATTTGCAAACCATTTTTGTGCATACTTCAGAAGTAAAAAATTTTGTTCAGATACATATTGCACAACAAGCCACCTCACACCTGTCCATGCTACATTTCTTCCAGTGATTTGATTAAACTCAGTAAAACTATTAACAATGCCTATATCAAACAATATTTTAAGAAGTGAAGGAATGTGCTGCCCTCTTGACATTCAAGTGTAACTGGATTAGTGAATTATTAGTAACAAAACTCTAATTTGTATTTAAACCTTTATATTATGTTAGGAGTACAATTTTTCAAATAGTTTTTTTCCAGGCCTCCTCTTATTTTCAGCAAGGTTGGTTTTTTTTTTTCCCTCTAATGAGAAGCAAACAGCACTGAGTTCTCATTTCTTAACAGGCAGTGTGTAAGTAACGTGTTTACAACACTAGACACTACTATGAATCTTCAAATATCTTCTGCATTGTTGGTGTCACTCAGAACCATGTGTATTGTGACACATTTGTCTGATTTAATGTGTAGAATTAAAATATAGTGCTAAACAGTTAGACAGCAGGCTTAAGTAGTCCTTAGATTTCTTACAGCATCACTGTATGGTAGTGAACATTACAAGGTCAGTAATTGCAGGCCTGGAACCACTACTAAGACTATATTCCTTCACAAGTTTACAGTTAGTATTGTTACATGGGAAGAATGTATAAAAAAACCCCAAGAGATTAAAAAGAGGGTTAAGGGGGCAAAATAGCTTCATCTCAATATTAAGCACATTTAAAAGAGACATCTTTACCAAAGTTCCTAGACAAGAAAACTGCTGGTGTGGCAGTAAATAAGAATACTCTATATCCTGTACTGAAGTTTTGTAGGGTGACTGGGAACTGCTTCTAAGTTAGGGCATTGATAACAGAGAATGGCACAGGACAATATGAATTAATACAGCAAAGACAAGAAATTAATTGGTCAAAAGTCTTGAGATTTCTCAGACTGTGGGGAAGAATGTTAAGAGTATGAAGATGGCAAGGACATATACATAAATGAGAGATACCACACAGCTGTGATATTACTAGTTATGCATAAATCATAATGGCAGCAGAAAGACAGCTTGGTGTTTCACAGAAAATGTTTCAATTTTCATATAAATTATCATCAGTGAGAACAAAGATAAGAAGGAAAGGATGCAAGGAATCATGACAGGGTGCATGGTTTGCCACCTCTGGGATGTTCATGTGACTTGTCTACAATTGTACATCTGCACCTTGTAGTTTATCTGTTAGAGTATCATGGATGTATCCGATTTCCAAATGAACAGTAGTTCCAGCTGTGGTCCTTCTCTAGGCCCTAGCCATATATGGGTAGGTATGACTGCTTCTGAACAACTAACAGACTAGCTTTTCTAGCTTGAGCACTAGAGAAGGATTTTTGTACTAAGAGTCAGGTCCATAAATAGTCTTGCTTTTCTTGGCCCTCTTTCTTGAATCCTTACAAGCAGTACAGATTTTACCAAACCCATTATGATAGTCTGCATAGTCTGGATGCAACACATACTATTCCTATAGTATTATCCTACTACACTTAAAAGAATGTTGGATTTCAGCCTGTACTGTCCCAACCAAGTCTGTAATAGATATGTACTCAGGAGTTGGTGAAAAATAGCGTTGGCTCAGAATCTACTGGATTTTTACACTTCCTGAGTCCTCGTCTGTCCTAAAATGGTAGGTTTCACAAAAAGAGTATGGATGGGGAAAGGGGAGACAGTCATTTCAGCTACAGGTCACATCCATACCACATCAGTTACACCTACCTTTTTAGTTCCTTTAAAAAAGGGGAAAACTTCACTTTAACTAAAAAGTTCTAAGAATACTGTCTTTATTGTTTTAGTTCCAGCATGAATCATAGAACAGTTGAAGTTGGAAGGGACACCGGGAGGTTATCCTGTCCGATCCCCTGCTCAAGCAGAGCCCAGGACTGTGCTAGATAGTTTCTGAATATATCTGTGGATGGAGACTCTACAACCTCCCTGGGCAACCTGTGCCAGTGGTCAGTTATCTCACACTGGAAAAGTGTTTCCTGACATTCAGAGGAAACCTCCAGTGTTTCCATTCATGCCCATTTCCTCTTGTCCTGTCACTGGGCAACACTGAAGAGAGCCTGGCCCTGTCCTCTTTGCACCCACCCTTCAGCTATTTATATACAGGGATAAGATCCCCCTGAGCCTCCTCTTCTTCAGGCTGAACAGTCCCAGCTCACTCAGCCTTTCCTCACAGGAGAGATGCTCCAGTCCCTTCATCATTTTCATGGCCCTTTGCTGGACTGTCTCTAGTATGTCCCATGTCTCTCTTGTACAGAGAAGTCCAATAAAGGACAACTGTGGATTATTAACATATTCTAGTGGAGATCAACTATATGTATTACATAATGAAAAGATATAAACAAATGTTTCAGTAGTATTAATTAGGATAATATTGTTTGATTTACCATATTTATTTTCTTTTGTAGGCTTTTCCTCCATGGTAGACTTCCATTGTCTTTATATTTACAAACTGTTTAAAAATACAGTTGGCACTGCCTTACTTGCCTGAGTTGCTCAACAAAACCAAAATCCATTCCAAACACTGATCTCCATTTGTGAATTCTACTTACAGTAGCTTATGTACAAGAAGAACATGCAATTGAACAGAGTCAACCAGTTCCATTGATTGAAGCAGAATCTGTTGTTACTTGCATTTCCTTACTTTTGTTATCTTGTTCACAAAGATTCTTTTAACTTGGAACCGCAGGTTTCAAATTCATTAAAACACTGCTTTTGGGTGCAAGTTGTGGGTCGACAACAAGCATATGGGAATTCATCTCAACTTACCTGCTAGGTAATTATTACAAGCTGGTAATATCCTTATGAAGGATATACTTTGAATGATTTGAAGAACCTGCAGTAATTATTTTTAAAAAAGAAAGGCATATTCAACACTTAACAAAAGCAATGATTCTATATGCTAAGGGAAAATGAAGAAAAGCATTAGTTTAGAAACAGTGTTAGATGATACAGTGAATCTATGTGACTGAAATCTACCAAAGCTGTGTTAGGCAACTAATACAGATGAAGTAGTTTAGTTTCTCAAATATATCATAATTTCTGAGAAAATGAAATTAAAATGATCCCAGGAAACATTTAGACATACAAGAAAAGGAAATATTTCTCAACCTATACAGGAAACTAAAAGTGAGAGTAAAAGTCATAGTAATGACTAGATATTACTAGAAGAATAGAAGTGATTTGGTCCAATGGAAAGCGCTAACATTTATAAACGTTATCTGGAAAGACAACTTCTAAGTAGCATCACTTTCAGGGTACAATAGCAAGGAAAATGGTGTTCATTTGGTCCACACACATCAATGGTAAAACACTGAAAAACAAAATTCCATTATACTGCAAAAGCAGCAGGTAATTCTGATTTCTCAGAACTAGGTCCTTAGATCTATCTCTAAGACATGTTAGGGAGAGCCTTTTCCTCTTTTGGATTCATGTAACAAGACCTTGAAAGCTATTTGCATCATACAGCCTCTCATGCCTCAGGGATTTGTTTGTAAAAATTAATTTTCTAACTTTATCAAGAAACAATGCAGTATGTTGCAAAATACAAACAATCAGCAATGTTGTGTACACAGGAAGAAACTATCTGTTGACAGGGAGGAAAGATGTCACAGAAAGACCCTGAAAAGAAACTGCTTAAGAATCAACTGTGACAGTTATAAGTACAGAGTCTCTATGCAAAATTAGTATTTAGTAGTTCATTTCAGAGTAGAAAGATTCTTCTAAGAATTTAACATGCTCATTGTGGGAAAAAAAAATAGAATATTATTGACATTTTAAAATCTATTGTAGTTAATAGATATAACTGTGTTCATCCAGATTGCATGCAAAATATGCATCTTTTTGAGAAAGATCAAAGTCCTGTGACTATAAACCCACTCAAATGAAAAATAAGGAAGAAAGGAATTGTTCTGACTGGAAAACCAATGCATTTTGTACAAGAAAATCTTGAGGTTATATAATAACCTGCCAACACTGTAAATGCCTACTAATGAAGTCATGCAGTAACGTTTCATTTTGCTCCCAGAGGGGAAAAAAAGAAAAAGAATCTTTTAATTGGAAATGACTTAGCCTGCTAGAGTTATCACAACGCACACATACTCACTAACTCAACCACCTTGACTCACTGAAATAGACTTGAGACAAATAGCAAATTACACCATTTCATATGGAAAAGTTTGCCTAAAATGCTGTTTGTTGCTTAAAAAGAATTTATAAAAATACATGTTTACTATTCTTTATATGAGTCTTTTAGGGTATGGAGCTAACTACTGTATTCCTTAGCTCATTTTGAAAGAAGAGGTACTGCAGGAGATCCTGAACAGAAACCAAACCGAAAACACTAATTTTCAAGTGTCTAATCTTGCAGTTTAACTCTGTATTTTTAATGCAGTCTTTCTATGCAATTTCCTAAGGGTTTGTTTTCTTAAAGAAAAAGCCACAATATTTTAACATACAAATATAACAAACTCCCAAATCAGGTGCTATGCTTAGGATTTAGATTCTACTGTTTCTGCACAGCTGGAACTACAAGACTAGTTATACCAACTGGAAGAAAGGATGGCAGGCTGTTACCCTAGAAGGCTGGCCCTTAGTATTTTGCTGAAGCTCGTGTCTCCGGCTTGTCTTAGAAAAGCAAATGAGGATTTTACTCCAGACTATAACATCAAAGAAAAATTGGTAAGGCAACATCTGTTTAACCTTCTCCACTCTTCCACATACAATGGCTCTGATTCCCTGTCTGTAACATGACACATTTAGCTATCCTTCTAAAGTGCTAATAAACTTTTCTTTGCAGTAAAAGAAAGAAATAAGTGGCAATTTGAAAAAAAAAATTATGCTGCTCAGATGACTTGTTATTCTCATTAAGAAAACACCACAATTTCATATTTATCTCCATCTAAATCAAAGTAGACACAGAATATGTAGAAAACCATAAAACAGCTCTGTAGAAACCAAATATATAGTCTATTATACAGCTGTTTTACAAGAGTGGCAAAAAAGAGAGAACAAACAAACAAAAAAACCATGCTGATTCATTCTGATAGACCCCTGTGTAGAATTGAACACATTTCTGGAGTAATCTGTGAGATCATAAGAACTGGATGACAGCCTCTCCACATAGAGCTGAAGGTAGGGCTGGTATATTAATCAAATCTATGAGCCATAGAAACCAGAAGCTACAGTAGGCAAGTTCTTTATGTCATATTGATGTATAGTGTTGTCACCTCAGTTTTATTCAAGGCAACTCCAACACCTGATGTTCCCAGAATCCCATCCACTGCAGTACTGTGCTTACATCTCCCCAAAATTAGTGAAAGGTAAGTTTCACATGGCAATGAGTTCTTCATAAATTACTTCAGGGTTAGAAAATCCACAAGCTTCATGCAAGAATTCCTCCAAGTCCAGGAAAAATTAAGGGTAGAAATCATCTTATGTAATCTTAACAGCTAAGTCTGAAGCATGTGAGTCTAGTCTTTATGACCAGTGGAGAGAGATCTGGCACTTCCAGATGGTCACTCATTTCATTTTAAATAAATCTTCTATCCTCTTTTATCACCCTCTGGAAATGCTCATTTGTCTTCACTGACTCTGAATGAAACTGGGCATCATTCTCCTAAATCTTAGAAGATGAATACTCAGGTAGCTCAAATTAGGCAAAATCCCCCTAGATATAAAAACATTAATAATCTCAGTTTAAATACAAAACATTATTTTTTAATCAACTCTTGCTTCTTCTACATTATTAGAATCAGCAACATAGTGTATAGTAACATTTTTGCCATCTTCCTACAGAACATAAATCTCATTTCACAATTTCCTAACAAAGCTTTTTGTCCATTAATAATAAAAACCTGTTTGGCTGCTTTCAGAAAGTATGAGTTCCATATTTATAGCTGATACCTAATGTCTGAAGAATATGTCCTGACCAATTATAACAATTTTGAGTCAGACCAAATCACTAAAAGCTGCATACATCATTCTTGTAGTTTTGGGTTTTTTTAACAGATAATATTTATGTAGCAATTAGCTATTTGATTTATTGCAAAACTGTTTTGTTGTTGGTTTTTTTTTTTTTTTCCGTTCCGTAGGGCATTAAGATTTTAATTTGCTGTAACTGTCCAGCAAATACCAAGTGACTCAATTAGAACTAAGAGAGTGAGTCACAGTGCCCCAATCTCAATGTCAATTAGTAAGTGACCCAGGTAGAAGCTGTGCCTACCACACTGCTTGGTACAGCTGCTCACTCTATGATGTTTCTATGAACAGGGTACAATGAGCTCTGTAAGGAATGTGTGTCACAGGTGCAGAGGAATGATATGGTACCCTTATTAAAATATTTCAATCAAAACAGAACAGTAGGCCTGTAGTATATCTATCATCAACAAGTATATATAGCACTTGCTAGAGATAGCTCCAAAATCCTTCTCTGCGCACTGGGGTAAAAGGAAAAAAGTGGTAAGCAGTATTACAGCAGGCCAGGGCAACATGACAAAGCTATGGCAGTACAAAGTCTGCAGCAGCAGAACACATAAGCATGCAGACAAGCTCAAAGAATGAGCAATCAATTGGCTCAGCATCACCACAGTGAAAGTAACATCAAGTTAACAATATTTCTTAAATACACAGAATAAATTAAGTCTCAGTTCTAATCAAAAGAGAGACAGAGTTGACAGGAAGATAAAAATTCTGCTCAGGTAATTAAGGATATAGAGCAGTTGTCATACACTGTATTACTGTTGTAACATAACAAAAAGGTCACCATACAAAAGTTCATAGCACTGCAATTACACTGTAGGCAAAAATATTAAATAAACTTACTTTGTTAGAGAAAACAGACCTTAATTAATTTCTGCTTTAGTCTCTGAGCAACAACAGGATGACTCACACTCAGAAACACCAGTCAACTAAAGACCTATAGACAGTCCAACATTTTGAACAGGTACATTATAATGAAGGTCAGTAGAACTGCTTCATATGAAGAATGCTCTTCCTATTAGAAAACTCAATTTTCCAGTTACTCTGATTTTAGCACCTGAGTTCAATTTTCCATGTTGAGCGTCTGAATTAGATTTCCCAGACAATATTTTAATATTTGCATTTCAGAAACATTTGTTTCTGAAAATAAGTTTTATTACACGAAAAAATTTACTATGGCCACCTCTTTGAGAATAACCATCTACATCCCTACTAAACTCCCTCCAAGCTGACTTAAGTTGCATTTATTAATATTTAAATTCCCTTTCCCCATCTTTCCATGCTCTAATCACAACTGTCTCAAATGTCTGTGTTCTACAAATATCTTCCACTTTCTGACTTCACTGGGGCATAAGATTCATAGAAAGACGTGTTCTGCCTGTCTCAGGCTGAGGGGGGAGACTAATCATAAATAATGATAAAAAACTTAATTATGGTCTTAACATTTCTTTCTTATGGCATGTATGTGGATATTTAAAGTTGTATACTCTACTGAATGTGCAACAATCCTGAATTTTCTATAGGCTCAAACTTAAAGCTTGGTCAGTATGATATCTATAACCATCACTGTCTCCCCCCACTGTATTTTTAATATTATTATAAGAAAACAAAAAAATCTTTGGACTTACTCGGAAATAGTCACTGCAGGCTGCCAGGACTGCTTTATGTGCATGGAATTTCTGCTCTTCAGCAATAAGGGTGATATCACAAAGTATGCCATCTCTTCTTTGTTGGTTCAGGGCTGCCAGGACAGCATCATTATGGGAGCTAGACTGACACAGCCTCTGACCTGTCAGCATTTCCTGAACACTGAGAGGGGACAGAGGAAAGATTTTGTAAAAAAAAAAAAAAAAACAAAAAAAACCACACACACAAAATGTACAAAACAAACAGATTCAGTCAGAAATATTGAAGAACTTTTTCTAAGACAGGATTTGATAATTCTTGGAAAGAAAGGTCATGAACCCTGTCAGTCAAAAATCTTTATATGGTATGGACATTACAGGAAAAGCTCAGTATAACAGAGTATTATGAATCCTGATTATATACTTGAATTTAAAAACCTCAACTGTTCTGATTTTCATTTGCTGCAATGGAAGTCAGCTGGACTCACTGGATTAATTCAGAATCGTTTTAGAATTGAGAAGAATAACGGGCTTAGGTCAATGGAGCAACCGAAAACTAAATGGCTCAAACTGATGCATTAGTGGAAAGGAGCACGTCTGTATGTTTATAAGTAGTCCTACTAAAAAGAATGAAGACTCATGGTCTCAGGTGGCCTGTTTAAGTCTGATACTGCATTACTGATTGTTTTCAGGTATTTCAGGTCATTCACATTTATGAAGCATCATAGGGTTTTTTGTTTGTTTTGTATGGGGGTGGAGGATGCTTGCTTGTTTTTAAAATGCTGAGGCCTTCCACCACCTCTGAATATCTCCTTGTATGAATACAAGATTTCCGTGTCATCCAGCTTAAGATTGTCTGATTGCAGCTTCCTTTTCTACAGCAGAAGGATGAGCCAATGTAACTGCTGATGCAAACAGAAACAAATCAAATCTGCAAATCCTCTTTGGCACAAACCAATGCAGTATATTTGAAATCTGTGAGACTCTACAAATTTATATTGCCTAGGTCTTTATAGAAGGTGAGTTTACAGTCATTCCCGAGTAAATCAAAGTGAAGGTATAACTTTTTTTTTTGATTAAGAGGTAAATAAGCTATCATTTTTCCACTACAGTCATGTAATTCACTCCGTATATATGCTATGTAGCAGCTGTATAGCTGCTATATTCTCCTTTCCCAATCAACACACACTCTGTACTGCCTATCCCACTCCTGCAACTTGGGCATCTGTAAGCTAATGCAGACCTTGCAGACTGTTTGCTCTAATTTAACCTAACCTTTTAAAAAGACAAGAACAAAGAAATTACTTCAAGAAGGATGGCCAAAGTGGAGTTACACAGGAATAACCTGTATCTGGATTCCACTCCCCTCTCTAACAGTTTAGGTTTCACACATGGACATACCCTACATACAATTCAAAATGATTCATACAAATGATTTTTTTTCCTTCAGCTGTTCTGTTTGTGGAACCTCACTGATACTCTACGTGACCATTATCAAGAAATGTAACTTGTTAAAATACAAGGAAATTATTTCTAACAATTATTTCCCTTCTGTAATTTCTATAGCAAATTGACTAAATCAAACCAAGATGTATTATTTTGGGCAGGCAATGCTACAGATTAAACTTGCTGTATTAAAAAATTAACTAATAAAACTGTATTTTTTTTCTCCAGTCTTCATCAACAGCAATAAAGAGTCTGAAATCAAAGGTTAACCATCAGTTATGTAACTGATTCTTGGACAACTCCAGGATACAGTCTGTTCACCCTGGTTTACCCCTGAAAATCCTGGAAGAAGATTGGGGTTTCAGGGGCAGAGTGTTGGGTTGTCTTTTTTCTAAGGGAACATTAAAAAATTGGACGATAACCTGTGGAAGTATAATAAGCTAATTAGACCTAGAGATGGTTTCTCTGTATTTCTGTTTTTATTAGCCTCCCTCCCAATGTTGTGATCGAAGCCCTTCATGTCTCTTGCTTTTCTCACAATCATCCAGAGGTAATTTAGCACAAGAAAAGGACTATTTCACTCAATAGAAAACAGATCGGAGGAAAAAGGCACAAGGGTAATTTTTGTGGGGAATTTTTTTATTTTTATATATACAAATATATATACATAAAATCATGCATCTGTGGTTTTGACTTGAGCTCTATCATAATCTTTTTTTCAATTCAATGACCAAAGTGAAAAATCAATTGCCTGTAACCCTTGTATTAACAACATATAAAGAATGTATACACCTGCAAGGCAATATAACTGCCATTTATGAATGAAAAAGCACTGATTCATTAAATATAACATGGCCACTTTGTAGTGATATTGTCAGTTGATGTACTCAACAGCTGTAAAATGCAAGGAATTCCTGATTCTCTTCTGGCAGGGCATGGGAAGCATGGCAGGGAAGGAAGAACAGAACTGGAATGACACAATGTCCCAGTACTATCAAGTAGATCTCTGAGCTCCCACATCAGCCCATGGGTGTTAACTACTCTGCATAACAGAACTACCACCAGTGTATCAGACTAGTGCAAGGTTCTGCAGAAAAGTAACTAGATTAATAAATTCTGAGTGTTCTGCCTTAAAGTGCTCCCAGAAACTATTTAAATTATAAATATCAAATCTCTGATGAGACAATAGGCAATACAAATAAATGAGAAAGGATAGACTGGCAAGTACATATAGATTATTAAGACCCTATAAAAGGGAGACAGAATGGGAGATTCTGGAAGGCAGGAAGACGAGTTTAGAGAAGTCATTTCAAAGAACTGGAAGAGTAATAGATGTCCTGAAGAGTGGAACACTACAAACACCAAAATTGATCACCAGCCAGCAATTCAAACGCATGAATGTAAAAGGCCAGTTGCTTCCACAATCAAAAATTCCAAGTATAGACAAAGGCATAAAGAAGATAACATATGAAGAGATTGTGGGATCCAAACGAATCCCAGGCATACTTCTCTTTGCTAGAGATAAGTGGCAACAAGAAAGAAATATTTTGCAGATTATAGCACGGATTTATATTAAATAATATGAATTACTAATGAACAAAAATATTAATTTCTCTTTTCTACTATCTGTTGACTGATGCTTTGGTAAACATCATCCTAAATGTGAATGACTTTATACAAACTACCAAGTACTATACCTCAGGCACCTCTCGGATGGCATCTTTCAGTTTCGCTCTTCTGAATACCAAAGCTTATAGTCCTGTAGAGAAAACAGCATACATTGCAGCTAGAAAGAGAGAAAGGAGAGGAACATTAAAATTCAAAGCATACACAGACAGCCTTAAAGATCAATACTTTCAGAATGTGTAATTCAAAAGCAACCTTCTTCAATTCTTCTACTGCAGAAAGACATACCATGTAGATTAAGCAAATGTGAAATTTTTTTGGCTAGATTGAGTATAGCCTGAAAGTGGCCTTTCCTCTAGTCTTTCCTAGAAATTCACACCCTACCATCTGAATTTCCTGCATCTACTGCCCTTAAGGCACATCTCCTTTCTGCAAACTCAGGAACACACATTATTTCAACAAGGTGGAAGAGTGGCGAGGGACATGCACTGATGTTTGCTTACTTCCCTGAAAAACATACAGCTGTAAAAATCTTGCATCTCAGTGTAATCTCACAGGATTGTCTAGCGTCTAAGAGGTTTGCCATACACCTAAACTCATTCTTTGACTATATTAATTTTTCCTAAAGACACAGTTTGGTGGGGAAGAGGTTTACTGTATACTCCAAAAGGCAGCTCCCACTTTCCCCAGAGCAACATTCTTGATTGACTAATCAGTGCTATGACCAAGTATCCCTAACAACCTGGATATAAAAAAACCTCTGGTAAATACAAACAATACAGTAAAAGAAGTATGATCACATTTATAAACTCTACAGCTTTTTTAAAAAGGTAAAATATTAAAGTGACCATATAAATTAACCTATGCTGCTTGATGATTACTGAAAGTTACTTCTGTAACTTCAACACAAGGGTTTTTTTTCCACATTCCAATTAAAACAATGCCCTATTCCAGGTGCTATGCAGAGGCTTCTACTGAGATCAACACTGAAGCTTCACAAAAACCGTTTTGTAGTGTCACTAATTAAACAAACAAAAGTACAAATAATCCAGTTCTTTGTTTATATTAATTTGTTCTTAATTTTGTCCCTTAATCTTACATTGGCTGGTAGTTTTACTTTGAAAGCCACTACACTAACTTCAGGGAGACTCCGCAATGGATATGTGAAGGCAGAATTAAGCCCTTAAGTCAGTTCTCAGATAACAAAGAAACAACCTACAAGAAAGGACCATTAATCCTTTTCCTATTCTCCTGAACTACAATTCTTCATTCTACAGACAAAACTACAGTTCCTACATGCCAGAGAGGCACAGTGACATCTACCTTTCTGCAAGTGCTGTCACCTGCACCACAGTAGTGGAAGGACCAAGTAGAACCATACAAGAGTTTTGAATTTTGGAGGCTGATTACTTTTTTTTAGCTGCATTTTCTTTAAGACAACAGAATTCCTTGTAGATCTCAAGTCCATACTCCAAACCACAAAAGAAGTAGCAGCCACTCAGTTCAGATACAATTATGTGTTTAGCTAGCTAAATGCAGTTTTCCTCTATCTCATTCTCAAAACCAGCAACTTCTAAAACTTCAGCCTGGGACAGGCACCTGGCATAGAAAACTGTATCCTGAACAGCTGAGGCATCCAGTGAAATAAGGTATTGAAAGCAGGGTTGTATGGCAAATTGTTAACTGGTGTAACAGCCAGCACATATATCAGCTATAAAACAAAAATTAAGAGTTTAATAGAACAGTCAAAACAGAGGTGCATGACTTTGGCCACTTATTTAAATGCTGTGTGGATCATTTAACATAACTCAGTGACGATGAAGTATTACAATTCAGTAAAATTTGAAGAATGGAAGTGTTTTCATAATTTTTCTCCCTTTTCGCAAAAGGCTATCATGATGACTAAGGGGGTGAGGTCATTCAGAACTTATGCTGATGATTCAGCTGGATGCTCAGCAAACTGTTACGCAGTGCTTGCCAATGATGGTTTCAGAACACTTCCCTCTCACCATCAACTTGGTTTCTAGTTATATTAAGACAATTTACTTTATCCTTCAAGAAACAGAAAAACACAGCATATTAAGTTAGTGGTCCAGGTGCTGGCAACTAAAAAATATTTCCTGATTAGTGTACCTGCTATTATATACACCCATGTCACCTATGCAACATCTCAGTGGTTGGAACAGGCTTCTAAGTTCAAACTTTGCATTCATCAGTACCAAAAGGAGACACTCAACAGTTAACTTGACTGGTATACACAGAAGTTTTAACTAGGTCCTTAAATGGCCTAAGTCCTATGCCAGAACTGCTAATACAGAACTAATATCTGTAACTATTACACCACCACAATATCCATATAAAATCCAGCATTACCCGTACTGGCACAAATAATTCTGCAGCAAAACTTCCTTACTCCACCACAGCTGTGAATACAAACATCTAAATCAAAGGTTTGAACTCTGCTGTTTGGACAGACAGTGGCCAGAAGGAAATCACCTCAGACATGCAGAATTCCTTGTACCATAAACCAGTCTATTACAAACAGAAAACAGGAATATTATCTTAAGGAGGTGCCTGAACATTCAGCTAAAACAAATGAGAACTTTAACAATAATCAAGTCTATACAGATATACTTATCAGACCTTCTGATGGAATATGTAGTATATATATATGTATACAAAACACCTCCATAAGAATAAAGAACATAGCTTACTGGTTTTCTAGCCACTGTCCAAGTCTAAAGCAACTCGCTTTGATGTCACGTCTCAACAAAATTACTTCTTCCACTCTCAGGTGATCAGAACTTAACACTTTCTGAAGAATTAAGGTAAAAAAAGCCATTCTTCTCCTAGGAACTGAAGTTTCAGGAAGGAAAAATCTTTCAGATGCCTTCAAACAGCTTGACACCATTTTCAAGGAGGCTTTCATCAAGGTTTGCAAAGGATGTCTAGGATACACTGCCTTGTTTGTTCCACACTGCTGGACTTGTTTTCATGCCACTCTGCAATCAGATCCAGAGGCACCTCAAAACATGGGCCTAACTGGGCCCTTGAGTGCATGCCGGCTACTAAGGACTTTGTCTCTATTTCTGTCCCTCTCATGATCCAGTCAGCACTACCAGAAATACAGCTCAATAAACTGTTAAGCTTCTTGATCAAAGCACTCCGAATTTCGGCAGGCAGGCCGTCCTCCTTCCTACTTATCACAACACTGTAGAAACAAGCATTCTTGTAATGATAAACTCCCCCAAAAACAGTAGAGTCCAATTCACATTTTTATAAATACAAGTAGGAAATTTTCTTCCTTGTCTTCTCCAATCTGTCAATTTGTTAAGTCAGGAAATGTCCAACAGTCCTGATATTGCTGGCTGCAGCTAGGAAATCTTACAACAGCCAGAGACTGGTATGGAAAAATTCAAGCCTTCTCTGACCTTTTCAAGAGGTCCAAACTCTCTGGCCCACAAAAAAACCCAAGCAGCAGTGAAAGCAAACAGAAGAAAGGCCAAGACCTGGAAGGAAAAGTGTTCCTTCTAAAATAACTGAAGCATGTGCTTCAAAGAATTAACAAAACATCCAAATAGTCCCATACGGAGTTCAATGTTTTGCCCAGACAAATCTTTCCTAAATTTTGTCTTATGTCCTTTCTCCTCCCAAGTGCCAGCGCAGCATGCCTCACTTTCTATTTTTAAATCTACATCACATACACAAGAATACTATAAAAGTGTGTAAATAATTTAATCAATACTGCAGTGGTTTTGTTTAGCAATACAGAATTACTTAATGCAGCTCAAAATGTTTAAGACATAGAAATTTTGATGTAGATATATATTATATTGAAAAAAAAAAAAAAGAAAAAAAGAGGCATTTCCACCTCTTGCACGGATGTGCTGTGCCAGGACAGTTCCAAAATCCTTTGTGCCAAGAGCTTTTTCTCCTGTTTCAGATAGCTGGGTCCATCTTCTTCATGTAAGCTAACTGTCATTGGTATATAAGGAAACTCTTTGTGTTAGAATGTTTAAGACATACTATTGTCTTTCTATTTAACTACTTCAAGTAATTAAATTGGTTTAAAAGATTAGTTTATAAATTTAAGGGTAAGACTTTTGGTTTAAATGGAAAATTCTAATTCCACCTAAATCCTTCTGTTCTAGTGAAATACTCCATTATGCTGGAGATTAACAGGAAAAATATAGGCCAAACAGAAAATACTCACTAGATCTTAGGTTTGAGATACATGTAAATTTGCTATAAAACTTTTTTTGCATATTATTGCTTTGAGACATTCACTTCTTACAAGTTTATGATGAAGATCACTAACCACTCATCCTATTATATTTTACAACTAACATTTTCTTATTGCATTAGTTTGTTCACATCCTAGAAAAGTGTAAAAATTAAAAATTTACAAAAACCCCCTAGTAATGATCCAATTAGTGCTGAAAGAATATAACAATAATTTGGTGAGGAATAGGGGGAGATCAGTTGTTTTCCATGAAAACACAGTATATCCAGGGATTTCAAAGATAAGCAATATCACATTATCCATGCAAGTGATTATGTCCAACTAATATAGGAAAACAGCATTTCTTCTGTAGCAGCCTCAATAAATGTCAGTCTTTCTATATATTTTTTTTCTTAGTCTTATGATGCAGCAGAGTAAAAAGAAGTTTTTTTCACTCTCTCAGGAGATCTTGAAACAGTGTGCCACTCTGGTGCATCCATCACATATTGCCAGGCTATGGTTCTTCTCTAATCTAAATTAGCAGTGCAGTTCAAGAATTATTTGTTCAAAGTTTATTAAAAAAATAGTATTTTAAGCAAACAGTATTTCTTCCCTTAATTTAGTTGATTATAATATTGGTTTTGAAGGTACTCGACAAAGCAATTTGAGATATCGAGGTGCTGGAGCGAGTGCAGAGGAGGGCAACGAAGCTGGTGAAGGACCTGGAGAATAAATCCTATGAGGAGCGACTGCAGGAGCTGGGACTGTTTAGTTTGAGGAGGAGAAGGCTGAGGGGAGACCTCATCACTCTCTACACCTACCTGAAAGGACATTGTAGAGAGGTTGGTGCTGGTCTCTTCTCACAGGTGATTAGTGACAGAACAAGGGGGAATGGCTTTAAACTGCAACAGGGGAGGTTCAGACTGGACATTAGGAAAAAATTTTTCCCAGAAAGAGTGGTCAGACAGTGGAATAGGCTGCCCAGGGAGGTGGTGGAGTCACCATCCCTGGATGTGTTTAAGGGTCGTTTAGATGAGATGTTGGGGGATATGGTGTAGGGGAGAACTTTGTAGAGTAGGGCTGATGGTTGGACTCAAAGATCCCAAGGGTCTTTTCCAACGTGAATAATTCTGTGACTTCCAAAACCTATTTAGTGGCAGAACGTATGTGTCCTTTTTCAGAAAAAGCTCTCATTCACTTAAATTAGTTTAATCTTGAGGAAGAAATACCATATTCAAGGTTTGCACAGAATGCATCTGAGGCATTGAGAGAATTTCAGTCAAACCTTCTCTTAATAGTTTCGGGAGTTTTTTCCTTGTATTATGTAGAAATGAATTGCAGGAAAAAGTTTTTCTGATTAATTCTTGAAACTACATGCCAACAAAATATGGATTAGAATAAGGGGGTGGGAAATAAAAAAAAAAACAACACACCTCACATTTAGTCCAGTTTACCACTGAAAATAATTTGAATGCCACAAAATTCACTATTTTTGCCCCTCAAGAAATATTGGGATTTTTTCCAGCTCACATATCCAATTTTACAGAGGAACTTAAGCCACAGTCCAGATCATCACAGAACTAATTCTGTGCATAAACAGGTTCTGTATTTTAGATTTAGTGCCTAAGAAACATTTTTTCCCCCTCTCATCATGATTGCTTTGTCTTGCAAACTAGTAAAAATATATATTCATAATGGAAACTACAGTCTCTTAATAATGCCTGAAAACATACAGCTTTTCTGCATCATTCAAGCTTATATAAAATAAATATCACTATGGAAGTTTCATCAATAAGTTTCACATTTGCTTTATGTAAATAAGAAGTGAGTTACAATCAACCTCAATGTGAACTCACTTATAGAACATAACAAGCGTTATTTTTATTAGTCAGAAATGAAGCGATTTGAAAATCCTGATTTTAAATGTGTTATTATTGCAAAAATAAAATAGTGTTTGACAAGAAATGAGTTGTCTCTTCTTTACGCAGGCAATTACATCTTAGGCAGCAGTTACTAAATTATCCCCCTTCCCACAAGATACTAATTCCTCTCCCAACCCCTGAGTCCCAGCCTAAGTTTAGGGGAAAGTGAGGGATCTGTTGCCTGTCTAGCAGTCAGAAAACTCTACTTCAGGGGAGCTGTACAATTACTTAATCATTGGTCATTGGCTTTAGCATTTTACAGAGCAGGATCCTCTTCCACCTGGACTGGGCTGCTCTTTTCACCCATCTGATGACCTCTTGGCTGCCTCCACTGTTCTAGGTAACATACTGTGCTGCTGTGGGAGAAGTGAGACTGCCCTTCCCAGAAATTTGGCAAGACTGACAAATTGTAATTTGAGAAAAACCAAAGTGAAACACAGGCAGCTACCACTTCACAGATTCAGCTTAATACCATATTCAAGAGATACAGAAAGATGGTTTTGCAGACAGAAGAGATCCTCATGGCTAGTATCAGAACTCCTTTAAAAGACAGGTCAGAAAATTACACAGCGACTGATGCCTTCCACCCCCTAAAGAAACGAGTATAACTGTGAAAGGCTGCAACACAAAATTTGAGCCAATTATCTTTCAAATAACTGAGACCCACACAGCTATCATACATAAAGCTTCACTGCAACCAAATGCGACATCCCTGCTGTTCTGATGATCCACATCTGGAGTGAGGTAGGAGAGCAGGCTGCCTAGAACCCTTGGGGATGTCTTGACATGGAATGAAGCAGCTACTGGTTTGCTCCCCACAACAGCCCCTGCTGCTTCAGACCCACTCACAGGGTGACAGAAAGACTGGCTTGCCTTTCTAGGAAGACCTGTGTTATTCATCTCAATGAAGGATGCAGGGAGAAAGTTTGGGAACTGTGGAGTCCTTTACACTACTACCACTTAAGAAGGCTTTCACTCAGTTAATTACAAATAAGGCTGCTGATTTAATGGTTGGACTGGATGATCTTCAAGGTCTTTTCCAACCGAGATGATTCTGTGATCTATTTACCACTAAACTTCACAGAATGACACTGCAGCAGTTCAGTATTACTCTGCCTATAAACTCCTCCAGTGTGCGAAAAGCCCTCTAATTTCTCCTCCTTTAGTTTTTTTACTTTGAATTGGGAAAGCCACTCATTTATCTACTTCCATATTATCTAACACAATACTACCTATCAAAAATCTATTTTAAATAATCGATTTTTACATTCAAACCAACTAGCCAAACCCTGAGGATTTAAATAAAGATTTTAATCTCATTTCACATATGTAGGTTTTAGTTAGCTTCCTAAACTGAGGTTGTCTCACTTGTCAGTAACCATTAAAACATGTTGATTTGTAAGACTTCTGATTAAATGTGATTTTTTTTATTTCTATGAGTATTAATAACATTTTTCCAATTAGCAATATTTAATTTAGATATATTAATATTCTTAATTCTGATTCTGAAATTATGTTGGAAAATGGTGAATCAACATTACTTTCAATAAATTTGCAGTGTGCCAAACTAGATTGGACAGAAACTTCTGAAATTCTGTTAAGCAGAACAGAAGTATTCAATTTATAAATCAAAAGATTTTGCATCTTCAAGTAGTTATCTTCAATTACTTATCTTCCTTCTGTCAAGTCACTCCTTTTCAAAATGTGTATTTTAAGTTAGAAAAAATAACAACATATACTAGGTGCAAAAATGAACGAAAGAGATCATAAGCATCACAACTCTTTACTGCTGAAAAGCAAAATTTTGAAGATCAAGTGTTTGGACTCTGTGAAATGTTATTTTCCCTTTGACTGCAATATATCTGGTTTAAATTTGGTCTTTATTTAAAAAGAAATTTTAATATTTAAAAACTATCAGAAGTACACTACATCCATTTCTTTCGAGAATGACTTCATAGCACATCCTGAAGGAGGCAGTCACAGACGCAGAATAAAACCATTAAGATTTACCCACGGCAATTTTCTGTCCTAGTTTACATGCTTTTTTGTACAAGTTTCTGGTTTTGTCTTTAAAGTACTCTGGTTTTAGTTAAGTCAGAATAAATCATCCTTTCAAGCTGCACTTCACCTTCTCTCAGAGTAAGAGTCTTTTCAGAAACAAGACTACATGAGTTTACTAGTCACAGGAAAAAAAAAAAAAAAGGACAGCATTATCTTCTATTTTTTAACAGAGTTCTGCCAAATTAATTTGTCAAAAGGGAAACACTTGGAAACAGCTAAAAAGAGCTTGATTGCAAACTCGCTCTTTTGAGTATATTAACACACTTCTACTTGCCTGGGAGACACTACTTTTCCCCTTTTCCATTAAGATCTTTGAGAACTGAAAGATTTCTCTCATTCCATACAAAAATGTTCAAGAACATCACAACTGAGAGGAAAACTCTGCCACTGCCCAATGTTGTCAGTGAAACCATAACCCAGCTCAACCACAAGTCTCTCATCTAATTTAGTGCCTCAATATAGTGACTTTCAAGAGAAAGCATTCATAGTACTGGGGAAAGAAAAAAAAAAAAAATCTTAGATTTAATTAAAATTACAATACCAAAGGAGTAAAAAATTGAAAACCTGGATTTGTTTGAAAAAATAGGAGTCATTCAAAACAATGCACAAAAACATTCAGGAAAATCAATAATAAAGTAAAAACACAGTAAGAAAAAACAAACTGTTATATTCTTCTGATTAGTTACAAACTA
This sequence comes from Strix uralensis, assembly GCF_047716275.1. NCBI lineage: Eukaryota > Metazoa > Chordata > Aves > Strigiformes > Strigidae > Strix > Strix uralensis. The sequence goes on along the minus strand of NC_133974.1, from coordinate 45,256,565 downwards.
TTTTCTTGTGAGACTGGAAAGGTCACTACTATCTTCAGGCCATCAGTTACAGTCAATCAGAATCATGAAGTTTATTGTCTATCACTACCAAATTACCATCCGACTTCACAAATCATTAAGATCTTAAACCACAGAAATATAAAACGAAACCATACAGGTAAAGAACGTACAAGCAGAACCACATCTTTGTGGCTTTATATCATCTATGTATCTGAATATATCAGTATTCAGAACATACTTTCTGAAGAGGCATTCAGATAAACAAATAGCCAGGTTTATGGTCGTCTGTGTAACTGAAGGCATATTTTAACTACACTACCACTTGAGCAAGAGTTTGTTGCATTCTACTGATAAAGCCACATGCAATCATATAACTCAATGCAGTAGCATACTACCTACGAAAGGAAATAAGTCTGCAGTTCTACAAGACAGGGTGACTTAAGTAGTTTGTAATTGAACTTTCTTTTGAAATTTCATTTGCATTTTCTATGGATAAAAACAAACAAAACCAACCAACCCTGTTCTTTAAACCTAAGCATTTTTCTTCTGTGAAATTCAATATATTTGTGGCAAAATGTGGAAGGCTTATCTAAATGAGGTCAGAATGCTTTATAGTGGAGAGCAACCGAAATTTAACTAGAGATATCATAATTATTTCTCCTGATAACTCTAGAAACGAACACTGAAGTGGACACAGAAGAGTGAGCTGTGCTGTCAACTTCATCAGGGCCTCACTCAGATAAGCCTTGGATTTTTAACTGTCACAACCATCAAGGTGCTTTTATTGAACACAACAATCATTCTTTACTAGAGCAGTAAGAGTCAAAAATACATGGGTATGTTTTTGAAACCACTTCAAATCTGCATATGGAGTACTCATGCCAGACAGGAGTATACAGAACTGTAGATAGTCTACAATACTGGCAATTAGTCTGCATGAACTTACACATTTTATAACTATGACTGAAACAAACAATCACATTTTCTGCTTAAACCCACATAAAAAAAAATAAGAGCATAAGTGATTGCTGGATAGTGGACAGCCTTGCATAACTGAGGTGACCAGTTATGTGTCTACATACTATACCATCATGAGATTTATTAACTAATGGCATTTCCAGTGAATGAGTATTTATGTCTTTCAATAAAAGCATGGAGAGTTTATACATCTCTATGGGACCTACAATAGTCAGTCCTTCAACTTTCTCCACAAAACAGCATTCATGAAGTTCAAAAGAAAAAGGCTGTGAGTACCAGTAGCTAAGGAAACGTGAACCTTCTAAGAATGACCCTTCAGTAGCCACAGGGTGGCAGAACTATACTTCAAGATAATCTATACCTCCAGGACTGTGACCAGACTATTTCAAGGAGGCTTCCCTCCCCCTCCCCCCCCAGCATAAAATACTTGCTGTGTGTTCAGTGGGTGCTTTCAACGTCAGGAATCAGGAAAAAAGAAAAGTAAAAAGTCTGTACATAACAGTACTACCAACTGGCAGTTCTCCAAACATCAGAGCATTGCAACAGGTTACTGACCTCCATGTTTCTATTTTGACAATTCATTCAAGTCATACAGTAACTGGTCACGAGAATCACTATCAATTTTACCTCATATCATTAAATTAGCATGACGTTTTTCAAGCCAAAAGAAACCCTAGACACTTCTTCATTGGAAGTTCTTCATTTCACCCACATGCATCCTTAGAAGGCAGGGAAAGTTTCCTCCATATTAGCAAATTTAATAATGCCAGTGCTGGTTCCATTGCCTATACAGTTAGCTAGCCCATATTTGGTCTCTTGTGGCCTCCAAAATAACATGGCCACATCCAAACAACTAATTGGGAAAAGTCACTAACTCCTAAGCCATGACTGGAAATGTCAAGACCTTGCCAGAGGTTGTTGTAATGGCCTTCTCATAAGGATGTTTGAGTTTCAAGCTCTGGCCTGGAATGGGCCATGCAATGTTACTAACACAAACAAGGCTTTGGAATCCCTGCACCAAACACTAGTGTTTGTGCAAGAACATTTGAAGTTCTAGCAAACTCCTAACATAGGAGGCATGTTAGGCAGTTTTATAAATGTGTTCTCTATTTATTGGGGGGGGGGGGGGGGGGGTGTAGACCAGTTATTAATTAGTAAACAAAAAACAAACCCCACAGAGATCCTTTGTTAACATATACACTGCTAATTTAAAACATGCTTTATACAAACTTAAGATTTCCAGTCAAGTCAAGGACAGAACAGGGCATTCAGAATCTTCCTTTGTTACAGAGTCTCTGGGTTCTCAACTCTTTTTTTGGACAGAAAAAATAATCTGCCATTTAAATCAAACACTGAAGTACAGAATTCTGCTCTGGAGGAACAGGAGTTGCCTTCTAGCCTGTTGCAACGTAACTGGTTTACCAACTACTTCTCCACTCCTCAATTTAAGAAAACAAAGATATTTGTGAACACCTTTCTGAGAAGAGAAGGCGGCATCAAAAGATTTCTAGCAGCTTTAAGCAAATTGGGCAGGGAGTCATTCATCTTCATAACGAAACAGATTTGGACAAGGCCAAGAGGAAGACCAGGTAAGACAGCGACAGTTGTTTCTTGGTCTTTCTCTTTTGCAAAGGGGGAGGGGAAAGAGTGAAATAGTGCACAACACTAAAATCAGATTGGTATCTGGGTAAAATAGAGGAGAAAGGATGGATTCTTCTACAGCACAATCAGAGGAAGAGAAACCAGAGGTCAGCTGGGAATAATTCTAATTGCTAGGCAAGAAAGCTGAATGCTCAGTTCCAGAGTGAAGACTGGGAAGGTACAAAGACAAAGAGCCAAGGGCAGGGAAGATCCTGGACTAAACCTGCACATGACACAAAAACATCAGATTTGGAAGAAAGCAACCAAAAGAATCAATGTCTGTTGAAGCACATTCCATGTTTCACATGTTTTTGTGGAGAATTATCTGCAGAACACCTGCCTTCACTTTCTGCTGACAGTGCTGGATTATAATGAATAATACCTGACAGTTTACTCAGGCAGCAGAGATCAGTGTTAATGGTTCCAATTACGATGCTGTTCCACACAGTCAGTACAGCTCTTCCAGATCTTTTCTGTACTTTACCTTTTAAAAAGTTACATGCCCGTGAAGCTAAGAACGCTAGAAAAAGCACAAAGCTAAGCGGTCCAATGCCCAAATGGTGGTCGCCTATGATCATCTTACTACAAGAAAAGGCATAGGTATTTCTAACTCCAACGCTTCCTAACATGTGAATGTTTGATTTTAAAGAAGTGAAATTTTCATATGACTTATGCTTGTATGAAAAATAAAGTCAGTGAGGGATAACAATATTAGGAAGACATACATACTCCCCTAGGGTCCTTTTTCCACACTGAGATTATATCAAAACTTCTATAAGCCTGGTTAATGCCATTCCAGCATAAACTCCTGTATTAGTGATGCCTGTGTTATTGTTGAGCTGCAAGCTGCTTTAAGTATAAAAGGAATTTTCACATGTAGATTTTCATACTACTCACTTCTGATTGACTTACAAATTTAAGTAGGAGTGACAGGACCTGAAGTTAGCTAGACCTCTGAAGTAGATCCATCTAATGTAGATCTTTTCCTTACAACAAACTCAGAGTGATTAAAACACTTCTATACTGAAAAGTCAGATTTGATTTAAACATTAAAGAGTTCTAGTTTGAAAGAGAAAATCCAAACTAATTAAATGACCACAATAAATAAGACTCTACGGACAAATGTATTTCTGGCCATTGCTTGTGGGTGAGAAGTAGGGGGAGAGAATGGAGAGTGCTGCCCATCTCCAAGTTTTATTAAATACTGCAACCACAAAAGCCATAAGCAGTAAAGTCTGCACAGTCATCTCTGCTTTTTGGGAATATCCTCTTTCAGTCAAAGACCCTGATGGGCATCAGCTCCCTGCTCCTCTCAGTAGTCTCTTACAGTATTTTTCCTTGCACTGAAAGTTCACAGCTCCTCACTGCACTTCTCTTGTCCTGTCAGACTCATCTCCCAGGTGGAAGTTCTTCCAGGATGATCAGCTACCCCAAGGAAGGGATGATCACTTCTGCCACCTTCCATCCACACCACACACTAATTGCATACTGTCTCTTCTGTGATGGGAAGTTATTTAATTACCCTCCAACAGTAAGTGGCAGACAGTTTTCCTCCAAAAGTTTCTCTCCTCCACCTTGTAGTAGACTATCCCGATTATTACTACTTACTACTGCATTTTTGAAATATGATATTATTTCAGAAAGACATAATCTGACAGCACATACAGGACAGACCGACACCTCTTTGTTCCTTTCTAGGAAAAAGAGACAGCTGGGAGATTTTGTAGAAGACTCTTCCAGCAGGAGTTATACATACATGACCATACTGACACTGTCACAGTTAAACATGCAGCAGTAACTGTAAAGGTGCTCCTTTATATTATAATTCTATGCTTGTCTTTAAGAAGAAACCTGTAAGGTCTAATCAGAGGGAAGACAGATTGAAAAGGTGTAAGTCATCTTCAATACTGCTTGCTGCTGAAAGGGCTCAAACAAATGAATTTCTGACAATCATTGATTAAGACTAAACTGTGATGCATGAAAGCTTTGCTTGTGCTTTACTTCATTTGTTTCAAAGTTTTGCTTGTGTTTTTTGTTTCCCAAGGACTCCTTAACTGTTTCCCTAGACCTCTTTGTCTGTTTAGATCTCCCTATGTAAATCATTGATAGCAGACTCAAAGCCTTCAATGGACACTTGGGCAAGTCCTAGAATGGGCAAACTAAGATAAGGGGGACTTAAACAAAAGGACACAGAGATCTTATCTAGGAAGGATGATCTTGCTGATTTAGGAAGAAGGCACCTGGACTTTTCTTCACAGCACATGCTCTGAAAAGAAGGTCAACTAGTGAACACCATGAAGAAGACTACTTACTTTTTTCCTTGACCACTGAAGACCCTCACTCTATTTTCACTACTCATGCTCGGACTATGTTAATGAATTCCAGGAACTCATTATCATAAGACACCCCTTTCCAGGAAATCTAATGAATATGTATGATTTGTGTGTATGTAAACTGATGTCCCTTGCCAGTTCTTGGAAGCCCTTATTGTGGAGAATCCCCAGGGTGACCCCAGCGCTGCTAATAAAGAATACCTGCTTAACAGTTATATTGGATTCTGAGTGTTGAGTCAATTTCTTTGTTTCACTGCATAGCAGTTACTGTCTCACAAAACTGTGATCTGGGGCATGCAAAATCTGAACTTTAGAACTTGCACCACTACATCTGCAGCAGTAACTTTTTTTGACCCCCTTTCTTTAGGGCTCTTAGCATACCTGAACTGTATTCTTTTTATTCCAGGCTTTCATGAAACCATCCAAAAGTTTCATTCAGAAGCACTGTAAGCACCATGGTTACAGATTAACAAAGCATTAAGCCTATGTCATTCTGGAAGGACACTGGTTTCCCTGGCTACAATCCCTCACTTGATATCCCCATGACAGAGGGTTTCTTCCAGTCCTTCACACTGCTTTACACTGCCTTCTGCAGACCAAAAAAGCATCTACTTAGAAAAAAAAGAATTTCCATTATGTACACTATAATTACTGTAGACCACTATTTCTTACATTCACTGCCCGTAACATGTTTATGCAGTCCCTTCTACTTCTATAACCTTAACTAGCTAAGCTAGAAAAGAACACAGATAAGCCTGATCTGGGATGGGGAAAATAGCATGGAAGCAGTCAGAGGGATTTTTCGCACCCAGAAATCTGCAGAAGCTTAGCTATATACACATGGCTGTACAAAGTTGTAACTGGACAAAGGAAACAAAATCAATTTAACTAAGACGAAAAACTCTTCCCATACCAACAGAAGGAAAATTGCTCTCAACTCAGGAAGGGTATCAAGGGACAGATTTACTAGGGCAACTAACTGTGGTGTTCTCCCTACTCCCTGTGAGTACAACCTGCTATATGGCATGAACTTCTGAAGCATTAAGATGGTTGGGAATGGTACAGTTCCCACCCAGTGCCAGGGGAAGCTGTGGTTCACAGGTCTGCTGGGAACAAAGGAAAACATCAGGACACCTGACCTCTTATGTAGGAAAACAGCTGATTGCTCTGTCCAACTCAATGGTAGAATCAGTGGATTCTTTTCCTCCAAGGATTCATCCAGAGCTTTTATTTAGGCTTTGCACAAGACATCTAGACTTCATACTAGCATATTTTATTGAAACAGGAGATTTCTTGTTTTCTCTCATCCTCTGCACAACATACATACCATTTCTAACACAGACTTTATTCTGTATTCCAGACCAGCTACCTAGAAAATGTTCAGATACAGACCACTGTCATTAACACCCAGTGTCAATCCAGCAAATAAAAAATTCCTCTCGGAGCAGAAGGGACATACCAGCTAGGGAAGGGAGGTGACAGGAAATATAGTCTAAAAAGACTCATTTTGAGGATGCATATGATGCATAGTGTGAGTCATGTTTTTGACAACATGCTTTAAGATAATACCTTGTACTAAAGTAAAAGATCACTCTAATTAAACTATCAATTAGGTGACTAGAGAGACATTTGAGTTCTTGTTTGCAAACACCAGATTTCAGTGTGCTCTACTCTTTTTCAGAGACAATCTGAGAATTAATACTTAAAATCCTTTGGTTACATACAGATTTCAACAGACTGGGTGGTTCAACGGATTTTTTGTTAAACCCTGTATAAATTCACAAGTCAGATCTGACTAGCATTAGCTGTTGACACATTTGGCAGTCAGAAGACAGACCAGAAACTGCATCATCTGATGTCACTTCTACACATTTCCATTACTGAGATGAGGTTATTGCTGAGAAGTACTCAGTGAGTACAGAGATAACCGGAGAACCCTGAACAGCTGCATTTTGTATCAGCTCTGCTTTTAACCTGACCAAAAAAGTACACTCAAATCTCCCATTTCTATAATACTGTGCACCAGCCTGTACGTGAAACTTGTATTGCAGCCCTGTTTTCAAAACATCAACTCAACATTCTGGTCCCAGCTCCCAGGACAGAACCAGGTATCCCTATCCCCAGGACACCACCTTCATCCCTGGGTTATGGATACCTATTCTTACTCACTCTCCTGACCCAAAGAGAGGTGCACATTCTTAGTGGGACAATAAACTACAACAGCAGGAGGGAATTGAGAATAATCCCATGCATACCTAGCCTGCCTTTAGTCTGATAGTTATTTTACTCTTCATAGGAGGTGAGAGGAACAGCTGTGAATACCCATCACAGCAAGAACAACTGAACTCAGATCCGTTATTAGGCAAGTGCTGCATCAGCAGTTCTTAGATTTAAAAAAAACCCACCCCCCCCACCCCCAAAAAAAAAATCATGAGAAGCTAAATTTCAAAAGAAACAAGCAAAACTTAATTTTGTGAAACAACTTGCTGCTAAAATTCATAAAGGCACTGTGAATGTAGGTGCCTGTGAAAGACTTTCTAAGGCTACAGTTAAGTGCTTACTTCCAGAAGAGTGAGGAATTTTAAACACATGTACCTTTGATTTTTTTCTATCAGCTAAATTGCCATCCTATTCTTCCTTCCATATACGTGCAAACAACTTGCAGCTTGTTGAGAATCATTGTTCTTAAGCATCTATCACTACCCAGACACTAAACTGGGAAGCCCAGCAAGTCTCTAGGGTGTGTGAACACTGCTCCTAGAACCAAACATAAGATGATTTGTGGAGACAGTCCTAAATGCCTAACTGAAGTTTGTGAATTGCACGCCAAACACTAGAAGCCCACTACAGTGCCAAGCATAATTCCTTGCACACAACTGGAGCTCAGCTTTTGCCAAGACAACATCTGTATACATGATAATATTAAAAAAATAATTTAAAAGACTCTAAGGGCACTTGTTTCTAAAATAACACATTTTTACAAATTATAAGGGCAATCATTACCTTGTTAAAAAAAATTCACTAAATGCTAGAAATAGCTACTCGTAATTCAAGTTAAAACACTGCTTTTTCTATAACTTAATGGGCACAAATTAACACACATGAAATTCCATCTGAACACAAGAAAATATTTTTTGCTGTGAGGATGGTTAAACACCAGAAGAGATTGCCCAGAGAAGTTGTGGAATCTCTGTTTTTGGAGATACTCAAAACACCTCTGGACACAGTCCTGAACAACCTGCTCTAGCTGACCCTGTTTGAATAGGGGGTCTGACCAAATGATTTCATGAGGTCCCTTCCAACCTAGACAATTCTGTGCTTTGTGCGATTCTCTACGGTATAGCTGAGAAGACTGAATATACTGTATGCATTCAAGAGCATATTACCCCCATATGTCCTATTTATTCCACATTCCAATCTTTTTTAAGAGATTCTCTCTCTCTTAAAAGAAAACAGAAGAGGCAAAAAGGGAAAATTCTATCAAAACCATAGCAAATGCACATGCCTCCACATCTCTAAGTGTCCTGATGCAGCACATTTATTGGAGCACATTTATTGGAACAGCCTAAGAATCCTTCGAACCCCTAGCTAGAATTAATACCAATCCAAAGCAAGCGTGCTCTAACACTAAAAGACTTATTGAGTCATAAGTACTCTTTTTTTCAAGGATAGGAAAACTCAATAGCAATTCTCATGCAACTGCCATTTATAGGAAGTTTGATGATTATTTCACTTAATAAACAAAATAATGCTTTGTAAGCAATACACGCATGCACTGGTTTTGTTTTTGTTTGGGTTTTTTTTTTTCCAATTAAGACTTAAATTCAGTTGACAATATACAGAAATTTACTGTCATTTCAGAGACCCTACAGTAACTAAGACATCTCTCTAGGGAGATGAGAGATGTAACACAGGACACACAAGATATCCAGTCTCTTCTGGTTCAGTATCTCAAACGGCACTAGACATCCATGTTTCAGTGAGTAAAATGAGCCCTGAATGACTCCTGACAAAAGCAAAGGAATTTATTTTATGTAACTTAAGTTTCGGTGAGGGTTTTTTCAATACGTTTTCTGATAGATGTTCATCACTCAAAAGAACATCAAACCAATAAAAGCACCTTGCTTTTACAAAAAAATTTGCTTTTAAATACGATGCTTCCAAGAGTCGAAAGTAAATGGAACAAATTAGAATATTTCAGAATTAAGCCACACTAAGAAGCTTTCTCAAAAGAGAATTCTGCTAAGTATGATGTCTGGGAAAGCCACAGCAAATACTGAGTATTCTGAATTAAAAAAAAAAATCTGAGTATCCATTAACTTACATAAAATATATCATATTCTACTATTTATTTCAGGTCAAACCTTGCTATTTTTAAATTCGTCAATAATTTGGTCAAGGTCTTCAATGACAATTAGACTAAATTCATAGTTTAACAGCTTACATTTCTGTGAATCTTTTTATTGCAATGTTTCATAGCTTACTAGTAGAAATGCTGATGCATGTTTGAAAAAAATCAGTGAAATATTAATGCTAGATCACTCCTACAGATGCAGCTAGGCAAATTATGAAATGCCTAGCTATTGGTAAGCAGTTCTCCAAGGGTACATAAGTGTAAAGCATTTCCACTAGTGACGAAAGAAGAAATTAAATCTTTAAATAATCAACCACTCATATTTTAATGATCTTCTTGCAATAAAAGGAAGGGATCTCCTTACACAGTGGAAGGTAACTTATTAAACTTCTCCCGGATACTTAGGATTTCAGCATGGAACATGTCTAGTTTTGGATGTGAGGAACTGGAAAAGGCATTCAGGCAACAAGCCGCAGCTGGGCAAAGTGAGAATAGGTGCAGTCCCTGGAGAAGATGTGCTTCACTCAGCACCAAATCAGTGGTGTTGAACGTAAAGCCAACTTAGCCTGCAGTTGCATCTTCCTGTGGGTATGCTTCAAGACAGGATTCCTAGAGGCCATGGTGGACATCTCTGTCAAAACCACACTGTCAAGCAGAGAAGGAATTCAAAAAGAAAGGAAACCATGAATTACAAACAGGACAACAGTGGCCTATTATTGTTATTATCATATCCCAGAAAAAAGTGAAGGTTTTCCTGGATAGGGTACCACCAAAACACTACAAGAGAGCCCTGAAGAGATTTCTTCCCCCAGATCTTTTCTCCATGGACATATTTAAGGACAAAGCAGTTCCTTCACCCCTAAAAATGTTATTGAAGTCCTTGGAGAAGTCAAAGGTCTGGCTAAATTTGTAAGACCCACAATCTTTTTAGCAGTTCAGAGCACAGACATGCATTTACACAGTTTTTTTCATTTAGATGTTGGCTGATTTGGGGTTTTTTTTTGGTAGTGGAAAAGAATTTACATCAAACAACTTATTTGACTACATCTTATGCTGTTAATTGCCTTAACTGTGCACTTTATCTACAAGATCTCACATTAGCATTTTTAATTATTTAAAACACATTAAATATTTCTGGTGTCAGCAGGATCTGAGATTACCTTCTTAATAATCATTCTTGTTTGAGAGTAAAGCATTTGATTCCAGCTGCTATGAACTTTTCAACAAGCAAAAGCAATGTTTGCTGACATGAAAGGGACAATCCACTTCACAAAGGAATGATGACCAAACTAAACTGCATATGTCCAACAAACCAGTACTATTTTACGCTAGACTCTTCATATGCTTTAATAAAGTTATCTCTCTTGGGAGGAGTCTGAATTACTGTATTTTACTATATTACTCTGACTTCTACACTGTATCACAACACTTTTAAGTCTTTCTTTTACTGCAACTATTTTTTCATTAGTTTAGATTCCCAGCCTCTAACCCACATGGAAGCTATGTTGCCTCTCCATTTGGTTAAATGTATCAGTGCTAGTACATCTCTAGAAGAATCAATAGGACAGCATCACCACTAAAAAGAATCAATGGGACATCACCTTCTAAATTTAAATTTTGACACAGACTGATTTAGAAAGGAAAATGCTAACTCGTTCTCAACAACTAGAGAAAAGTTTTATTGCAAAAGTAAGCAGGGATGAGAAAATAAACACATTTTAAGGTAAGGAAAAGCCAAAATAAAGCAGCCACAGTGGTTTCCTTCCCTGTCACCAAATGTATCTCCTGGAATCAAACTGCACCTGAAGCTTTAATTTCAAACAAAGAATAAAGTTTACAGGTGTGAAGGTTGCTGAGAGAAGCCTAATCTAACACCAGACTTATGACTTTATGGAAAGTGTCTGAATTTATTTAATTACTGATGTCTGGAAACTGACTTCTAGTGTTTGAATGCTTGAGGCTGACAATGCTAAAATTAAAAGCCACTGAAGGATATAACAAAGTCTTGATCTGGAAACTGAGACACACTGGCCCAAAAGGTGCTGAATGGCATAAAAAATGGCCTGACATGCCCACTCATCCCCTCCAATAACTAAGCCTAAGGATACTGCAGATAGATCCAAGGACTAAGAGGATAATTAAATGATATTTGATTTCTCTCTTTACCAAATGGCACACACAAAAACCTGGACTTGAGTCAGAGGATTTGCGGGGGACAGACTGCTCCTCACCTTGCCAATGAACTGAACAGTTGTATTGTACATGATCCAGCACTCTAAGCACAGACTCACTGCTTCTTTTCCATCTTTGGACAGTAACATACTGAATGCAGCCAAGAAGTGCAGGACTGCATCCAGATGACCTTAGTCACTATAACCAAACAAAGGGTTGACTTCTAGCTTTGGCCAGGTTAATTCATTTACCTGGCAACACTACAGTCACCCCGAACTAATCAGAAGACACTTGTTCTCTAATAAATAAATAAAGCAAAAATAGGTTTGAAAGATTTCTCTCTACCTTGCAGCACTTTAACTCTTAGATCTGACAATGTTGCCAGTCAGTGACCACATAGAAGCTGTTGCATCACCACTGACTAGTTTTGCAGCATGCTTTCATGCAACTCTTGATTATATTTGAAAAAAAAAATGCAAGCTTCTACCTCTGGATTTATACTGATTCTGACAACCAAACAAAGGTTCTTCCCACCCTCTTCCAGGAGAGAAAGAGCACAAACTACAGACTAATTAGAACTAAAAGCTATTTGATCTTAAGTATTTTCAAAATTCCTTCAGTCAGCACTACTGGCAATGCAAACCTTCTCAGAGATGACTTGAAATCTGATGCAGCAATACTGCTGAGACACGAGTATTTGCCCAATTTACAGTTATGTAAGCTGTGGTCTTTGAACTCCATTTCTCACAGAGAGTAAAACTTCTGAATCTGAATTGGAACTTACCAATCTGCAATTCCTAAAGGATCACCACCTCACTTGCATTCAAAGCCCAATGCAGAGGCTTGCAGAGACATCCAGATAGTTTCTCAACATGTTACCCACACAAAAAACTGTACCAACAACACTGCTCCTGTAGGCTTTGCTACTTTGTTCAGAGCTAAGTGGATACCTCTACACAGCAGAGTCAACTTGTATGTCCTAATGATATGTTTATATGGAAGGTTTCATCCCTTCTGTAAAACATTATATTTCTTTTTCCTACCATCACAGTCACAAAAACATTTGATCTATGGTTACAGTTTTCCAGTCCACTTGATTCCAGTGGAACCTTACAACCAAAAGATTCTCTGTGAAGACCCCAAGATTACTTAAAACAGGTTTCTGCTCCACATAGGGAATAACTAAGAAAAAGATGCAGCTTTAAGCATGATTTTTATCAACACTTCATCAGATTCACTTCTAGTCTGAGTCTACCCTTATCTTTTAAGGCTAGAGACTTTCTTTGGGGCACAGATGTGGTTGCATGAAAAACACAAAATGTTGCAAAAAAGTCAATGGGAGTTATCAGCTATTAAGATACTCGGACATTACTCAGTCACAAAAACTAAGTATCAGTACAAAGTAAAAATGGAATATTGATTTTGGTATTTGGTGCCATTTGACAACTCCTGCTTAAAAAAAAACAACCTCCACCAATACATCCATCCATCCTTCAGCTGCACAACTGGAAATACTCTGCTCATCCAAGTATTGCCTACCTTTCACTTTGTACAGTAATGTTAGACTGAAAAATGCCAAGAACACAAAATAATAACGAAAATTACTACTACATTGAAGTTTTAATTTAAGTACTAAAATAAGAGCTTTCCTTGTATGAAGTTTTGTTAGGAGAAAGGATTCTTTGCTTTAGCTAACTGCAACATTGTGACTGCAAGATTGTAACACTCAGAAACAGGTAGGAAATGTTCTTGGAAATACCTTGGGGAGATTCAAAAAATTTCTAGCAGTACTGAGTGCGGTAGCTGGAGATGATTTTCACCCTTCTCTGAGGCCGGAGTTGGTTAAAATCATTGCCTTTGGTTTCCTGAGATCTTCTAAAGACTGAAAACAGGAAAACATGAAACGTTACTGAAAATTGTCCAGGTTTGCAAACAATGGTTTTCAGTATTTGAAAATAATTTGCTTGTTTTGTGCACAATCACTTCTGCTTTTGTAAACCATGAATAACAGCTCATCTTTTATTTGTTTTCAGTTTCTCACAGAACCAGTTTGTTATGATTGCTCTCTCCTACACAAAAGCTGGTCAGGATTTCCAAACACCCTTCTGTTTGTTTATGGCAAGCTGCAATAAAAACATTTGCTTACTCCCAATTCAGTGCAAGAATCTGGTAAATAAAAACACTAATTTAACACCTTTTACACCCTAATATATGAAAGAAAAACTAAGTACTTGCAGTCAACATGCCTTTCTCTAGTCTGCATTTATTCATTACAGGGCAAAGCAACTGGTTGCTCTTCTTTCGAGATAGAATGGGTACAAGTTCAACAGCAACACTGGCTTCTGTACTTCCTTCTCTTCCCTCACCTGGCTTAAGAGTGTATAGACTTCTGTGGGATTGCTTTTTAGTTTTTACGGGGTTTTGTTTTTTTTATTTTTGGCTTTTTTTTTTTTCTTAAAGCTTTAAGAGGCATGCTGGTCACCCAATCTACAGTACACCTCCACAAACTGCGATGCCAGCAAAACACAAGAGCAGTAAGGTGCAGCAGGAGAACAGAGGGATCATGAGTACGTCAAGCCAATATTGCTGCAGAATCTTGTATCAAACTATGATAGAAAAGCAAGGAGAGTGATCCACAGCTTTTACCCAGTTGTTATCCATTTATCCAGACAAGGTGCATAAGGGATCATAAATCCATTAGATTGATGTTCTAATAAACTCTGTTTCTTCTGACAGTTTTGAAATGTGTGTATCATACAGATAAACAGATGGAAAATAATTTTAACTGAGAAAAGAGGGGCTTTTTTTTTTTTTCTTCAAACAGAAGGTTCTGAATTTACAGCTCAAGATTTTCTTCAACCTTTCCCCAGCCTCCTTAGTGTGAGACACAACTTTTCCTTATTTGGAGAAAAGGCTCTGTTTCAGGGAAAAAAAGCCTAAAAAGAAGATCTTAAATAATTTTTAATCTTTAATCTCTAAATAGGATCAGAAATAGAATTACAAAAGAAACAGACAAGTGTTTAAACTTCTGTGCCCTCTTCAGGTCTAAGCAAAAGAAACACTTCTGGTTGGAATCCTTGTCCTTTCTTCCTCCTTCCCACAGACTGTATCAACTGGCTCAGAAAACAAAAAACAACCAAAACCTACAACAAAACCCCACAAACAAACAGCAAAATCCCACCCTTCACCTCTCTCATATCTTTAGATCACCACAGCTATACTGCCACTTCCTCCACCCCCCCCCCCCCCCCCTTCTTCTTTTAAGTATTCGGGGCTTGCTTGGGCTACTTGGTGATCATGTAGTAATCTCTCTCACTACCTGGGACAAAAAATAAATAAGTCAGAAACTAAAGATACAGCCTATGAAAATTCATTCCTTGGGTTTCCAACAATTTTCAGTACTCACAGTACACTGACCAGTGACAGGACAAAACATAGAAACATACAATGTGTAATTCACTGAAACATAATGTGTAATGTCACTGAAGATGATTCCACTCCCCTTCCCCTATATACCCTGTGCTCTGCCATAAATGACCATCCCAGAGCACAGGCAACACTTGCGTTGCCACCATATCATTGGCATGATGGTACAAATCCAAACTGACATCCCATGACAGTGCCTACAACCAGACACATGGTCTACTTCACCAGTTCTGCTACATGACCAAAAGGAGGTGGAAAGCTGGAGGTATTTAGGTCTTAAACTACCAGAAATTACAATTGACAAGGCTTAGTTATTAAAGCCTTAATTTGCTTTGCTTATCCAGCAACACCACTAAAAATCAATGCAAGTCCATAGTACAAGGGTTACTTCTAATTAGTAAAGACAGCCAATTCAAATGGCCTAACAGCTTTCCCCCCTTTAAGCTAGTTTAGAGTTGCACTATGCCAGATTCGGAATCCTGTGGAAACATGAACAGCTGCAATAAGTATAAACTACACTAGTTTTGTGCATGACTTGCTCTCATCTTCACTGTCTCTTCTGTCATTTGCATCTAAAGACCTTAAGTATGGAATCTGACTCCAGAAAGCATCTAACATGATGGACCTGATTAAAAGGTCTTAAAGAAACTGAACAATCCTAATAAAATGAAAAAAAAAAAAATTAAAAAATATCAGATAGCATGCTTCAAACTGAGTATATATTCGAGGGTCCAGTCACATTGGTACAAGAGAACTTCATGCATTAGGCAGCCAGCCCTGGCTACAGAAACATTTTGGAGCTTGACTTGCTCTCTGTAAAGCTGAATTCCTACTTCTGTTCCACCTCCATTCATAGTTATCCTCCCTAAGAAAGCAAGCAAAGCACATCCAGTCCTCTTATTTACATTTCAGCAACTCCTATGTTTTTGCACTTCTGTGATTCTATTTAGAGGATGGAGAACACACACGAAAAGTAAACACATGAGATTTCATAGTTGTACAGCACCATTCAATTTCCTATGCACTTTCCCAACAAGCAAATACAGCAGCTGCATCTGTATGCAGAAGTCACCACAGACTACAAGAGATGCAGAGTGTATTTTAATGTAACCTCACTGAGGATAAGTTCAGCACAGCAGGGTTATGGCACACTCTCCAGCGCACTCTGCAGTCCTGATGCACTAAGACCCTGCCAAAGAGGAGTTCTGTTCCCCTGCTGTTTGTTTGCCTGGGTTTTCTACTAAAGGAGAAAAAGAAAAAAAGGAAGAAACAAAAAAAAGGGAAAAAAAAAAAGTTCAGCTAAGAAATATACCAAACCCACAAAACAGCTGCTGTTATCCCCACGAAAGAAGTTCCACACTTCAGCCTTTAGCTCTTGAGATGTTTATTTTGATCTCCACAGTTTGCTGAAGTCAAAGTCCTAGTTCTGTTCTGAAAACATCTCCTCAGTTCTTTTTGTTTTATGCAACTAAAATAAAGGTCACTGACTGAAAGGGGGCTTTCAAAACTAAGTATAACACAGACACAAAAGATGTATCCTCTCGAAGGGAGAAGAACCTTTTGGTAGTCTATTATTGCTTTAATGACATAATTTAAAAATCTGTATTAGATCAAGAAAAAATATTAGACACTCTCTTCTTATAAATGTAGCTGTTGGAAAAAATGTTAATACCAGTTTTAGAGAATTCCAGAAATAAACCTGGAAAGAGTACATTCCACATATCCTGGTGACATTTCTTCAACCACAGGTTTTTAACTGTTCTGTCTTGATAAGCCAGGTAGAGTCCCAGTTTAGGTTATAAAGGGCAGTAGCCCTTTTACTCTATTTAACCTGAAGTGAAACCTGATGGAAAATGTTTCAGACATAATAAGGCCATAAGCTTGCTCGTGTCCACTCAAAATTTTTTATTAACCTAAGCAATGCTGTTTTCACTTAACCAATCATTAAAAAACCCACCCAACCAACCACATACAGGACAGAAATCAGGTCTTATCAACACTGCAGAAATAGATCTCAATCACACTTAGATATAATACCTTCAAAACAAAAGCCCCGTTATCCAAACTAGTAATGTTGAGAATTTTTTTCAAGTGTATTCTTACTGAAGAGTTGAATGAAAGACTATTCTGGAGGCACAAGGGGTTAGAAAAATTGAAGACGTTAAAGTTTAGACAATCAGGGGAAAAAATACACATACACATTTTTAAGATACATCCTAAATAATCACATCATTCAGGAAAAACAACAGTAAATTAGGCTGCAGCACCACATCTTCTATACTGTCAAAACCCACCACTATACATATCAATCCTGTCAGGAAAAATAAAGACAGATGGCTGCAGAAAAAGACTCTTCAGAACAACCATAACCTTTAAGTACTGATGAATCAAAATATTTACAATATTTATCCCCCTATAAAGCTCATTCTCTACAATTAAAGTTCTTCTAAATTGTTGCAGCATATTGCTACAGAAATTTTGGCAGAACATATTCTCAATTTACATAATTGCTCAGAGTAGTCACCTAACTCAGAAAAATCATACATTTTCAAGCATTATTGATGTTCTGAAGCCTCTGATTTATTTTACTCATAACTGTTTACATATCTTGTTGCTTTCTCATCACAGAGAAATCTCTGCTGGTATCAAAGTCAGTAACTTCAAACTGGCATGAGTGTGAATGGAATCTGCACAGCATTCACTCCTGGATGTCATTTTTTGCAATAACACCTTTTGTTTCTGAAGCCAAGAGAGACACATATTTTGAAGAGTTAGCAATGTATGTAGGTGTATAAAGACCCATCAGTACTATCCCAGTTCCCACAGGGTATATGCCCTTTGATTGATTTAGCTGTCCACTGGCAGCATGGAGCACAAAAGGTATCCTAATTCAGCTACCTCATGCGTGCAAAACTTCTTCCCAAGAAAGGAAGCCAAACACTGCTGGTCCACAGAAAGCCTGGTAAGGGACTTCAGTGTCAAATCTTAGCTATGTCCAAGCTTGTCCCTAGTTAAAAGTGCAACTAAAATAGAAATCCAGTAAAATCTTGACAAACCATTTTTCCAGTCCCGCTCTTGGTCAGGTTACGCAGCAATCAATAGCACAAAGTTCCTCCGTACACACTGGAAATCGCAAAGACTGTGGCCTAGCACACAGGCTAGCACCTGCACCTCCTTTCTGGCCTACATTAGATATTTCCCTTCCTATAAAGGTCAGGCAGATTCAGATTCAGGGGGGCTGGTCCACTTGGGGACACCCAGAACCAGGAGTTTCAAAGCTCCCAGTTTAAACTGCCAAACTCCAACACCATTGCTTCATTTTCCTCTCTTGAAACTACCTCCCAGAGTTGCCTCTGGACCCTGGAATTTCTTCTCAGACTCAGCAGGAATGTCCCTCAAAAAATTCTCTCCTAATTATGCTGCTTTTCAAATTGAAGGTTCTAACTGTTTAAAGCCCAAATTTCAATCAGAGGTAAATCCCACCCATGAGCCAACATTTAAAAAAATAAATAATTTTTAAAATTGTTTAAAAACCACTGTGAAAAGTATCTGCTCTTTATTCATCTTCAGTAATCAGAATTTGATAGTAAAATTTCAAAAATCCCTCTGAAATCAAGTTAGTAAGCGCCTCATCTTTAAAATAAAAGCATCCCATCTACAAGCACATACTCTTGCAAATTGGTAAGCATATAGAATGCCAGAAGCAACATCAGACCTCATTTCATCTCAGAAGCGGTCAAAAGACCATCTAAGACAGAACACAAAAAAGTGAAGATTTAGAAATTGCTATGTCAAGCATCCTATGTCTTTCACTACTAAATATAACTGTTGGATAATTCAAGAAATTGGGGGGGATATGCCGCCACAACCAGTTAGTAATTTCTGTGAGGAATAAATAAATAAAAAATTAAAAATGCAGTTTCTAAAAATTTAATAATTTATTAGGAAAAAACCTCTGTAATTTTCAGCATTTTAGCACTGTTCTATCTCCAAAGAAGCGAGATACAAAAATTCCAACACGATATTCCCCTCCCCGATGCAGTCATTTCTGGAGTAACTGAAGTCCTCAGAGCAGACAACACACTGGCAAGTGTGCTCATATAGCAGGTGGCCATATGAAAGTCCTAGATGGATGAGAAATAGGAAGGATAATTTCTTTACACTAAAAGGAATTAAAATGAGACAACAGTTACTGCAGGTGAACATAATTATAGTGGATTATATTTATGTTTGGGTAGTTTCTCCTGATAACATTCAACTGTTCTCACCCGAGTGTTTAAATTAATTTTATCTTTCACTTAATCCAATTCCCATTTCTGATCCAATTTATGATCATCGCTTCCCCATACTAGCATGGCATTAAATTACTGTCATCCTTGACCATTAAAGCAATCATATTCCAGTCAGCAGACTTGATCAAAAACACAGCAGTGCCATGAATTTCATATTGCTGCATTGTAGAAGCTGATCAGTGTCAGAAGCTACGTTATAACAATTTCTGATTTTTCAGGCAGAAGCAACACATTCTGAATCAAAAATGTAGATAACAAAAAACATTTTTTGTTTTTGTTTTTAAATGAACACTTCATTTTCTCTGGTCAAGTCCCACTCACTTTACTTTGCAAGTACCCACTGAAGAAAAGGCCTAAACTTCCATCTGCTACTGATGTTTCAGCCATACTTCTTACTGTAAACTGAAAATTTATTGCTCCCCTTAATACAAAGAGAATCATCAGGAGGGAAAAAAAAAAATCAACCAACCAAAACCAAAAACCATCTTCCCTGACGTTACTCGAAATTCTTTGGATGCTCAAATATCCAGAATCAAATTCATTTATACATTTAGCAATACACAGACTTTTTAACAGGAGTTGCCATCTCAAACACAGCTGTTCATGTCCTTCTTATGGAGAAGACAGACTCAAATAAGATTACAGCTCAACTAGAAGATCCCAGGGAATCTTGAGTTCGTTGTCTGAGGCGAGGTTCTGAATTGTCTGTTGAGGGCAAATTTGAAGTTCAGTCACTTCCAAGCTTGCTTTCAAAAAAATATCTCCAGAAATCCAATTTCTGTATAGTCGTCTTTACTTTTAGATTATCACATCGTTTTCTAACAGTAAAGACAATGCTTAATCTCGTATTCTGTGTGGTTCATATAACATGCTGATCTATAAAGCGTTAAACAAAGAACACCTCAATTTCCATATTAAAATTCCCTTCCCTAAAAGCACTTGGTCTCGCTTGGAATTGAATACAAGATATACCTGGACATCTAACTAGATGATTTTTGAAGAAACACTGAGGCAACTTCTTCCTCCCTTTAAATATTAGAAGCACTATTTTCCCCACATCTGCCAACTCAATAGCTGCCCAAACAAGTATTTTCTCCAAGTATGCTTATACAGGAAGGAACAGGGACTTTTGTTGCTCATATGCACAATAAAACATAATGTTATTTTTTATAAACACTGCAAGCACCTAAAAAAAGATCTTATGCTTAAGAGGCATTAGTTGGTATGAGTGTATTATTTTTAGTGTCCTATTAAAGCAAGATCTTATTATTCCCTAACAGTTTCTCACAGTACCCATACCTAGCTTAGTACTTCATACATAATACAAGTACTTTACAGATACTGTCAAATTATTCACAATCTGAAAAGCAGAAAAGCAGAAAAAAGATGAAAGGAGATTTTCTGGAATACTTTCAAAGTTAAGTAAAAATTTCTCTCTTAATCATTTATAAACGAACAAAACAGTCGATTTTTAAGCATCTGTGGCAACTATATTACTTGTTCAGCGCATCACTGGATTTCTGTAGGATCGAGTTAAACAGTGAACTTGGTTATCAGACAAAAACTCTAAACAATTGTTGAACACCCCTCAGAGGCCTTGCCCCTGCCGACTGCTTCATGCAGGCACATCCCAGAATCAACAGGAATTGGCAAGGCTACAGTAATTCTCTACCCTATGCACTACAGTTAATAGGACTGTGGTCTCTGGGTCTACCCCTGATCTTTTCATGACTGAATGAAAGCTGCCAATAAGACGCAAATAAAACTAACTCCAACTTGCTTCTGAAACATTTGCAATATATCCTCCTACCCCTACAAAACCAGACAAATTTATAACAAGCTTAAAAAAATGCATTCACGCTATTTGCAAAGATCAACGTCTGCAGTTTATCTCACTGTTCTATGTTTTAAACTGTAGCTCCGTTTCCTTTACATTTTACTGTGGTGTATGGTGCCAAGTATACTGCTTCTTAGTGCCTGTGTGTAACAGTTATGTATATCAACTGTCAGTCGGACTCTGCCAGAGACTGTACAGACAAGCCGACTTCGCTCTGCAGGCTGAATTCACCCTCCATCGATGCTCTGGAGAGTCGCTGCAACGAGTCAACTGCAACCTGTAGCATGGCAGGAAGCCGTGATTTTTTGGTAGAATTGCTCCAGATTGACCACGCTGGAGATTTAGCGCTGGGAACCAAATATTTCCCCACTCTGAGCTAGGTATTTAACCACTGGAGCAGTACCTTTTAAAGTCCACGGGCTGCAGATTTAACCTTCCAGCAATCAAGGTGCCTAGCTCCTTTCCAGCGGGGAGCCCGGGCATATTTAAGCACTGGAGAGCAGCAAAAGCTTTGTTTTTGTCCCTCCAACGAGTAGCTTCGAGTCTGGATGGAGGGAAAGAACCGCTCCTCCTAAGTAAGGAGACGCATTTCAGCGCCCGTTTCGAGGCGGCAGAGCCAGGTCCTAAGAAACCGCCACCAACCCAACACGTCCCCGCACAACCCCAGAGGGAGCGGGACTCACCGCGTCCCGGGGCCACCCCCGGGACTCCGGTTCGTCCTTCCCCCCCGGTTCCCTCCCCAGCCCCCGTCGCCTCCTACCCCGGAGTTACGGCGAGCCGAGGGCCGGCGGGACCGCTGAGGCGGGCGCCGGCCGTTACCCGGGGACGCCCCAACGGTCGGAGCTGCCGTTTGAACCGTCTCCCTGGCAACGGGGACACTCACACACACACCCCCCTCGTCCCTCAGCCCCCCTCAGGCAGCGGTGCTGAGGGACCGGCGGGGCCAGGCGGGGGGCGGCCGGCGGCGGCCAGCCACCGCCGGCCGCCCCCCCGGCCTCGCCCCGCCGCCCCGGTTAGATAACGGCGGCGGCAAAGCACCGCCTCAGGCCCGGCCGCTCGCTCACCTCGCGGCAGGTGCCGGCGCACGGCGGTGGCCCCGCTCCGACGGCAGCGGGCTACGGAGCCGCGGGGAAGAAGCTCCCACGCCGCAGCCCCGCCGTCCCAGCTGTGCAGCTCCGGTGGCTGAGCAGGAGGAGCTTCCCCGCCCCGCCCAGTGCGCAGCGGCGGCCCCGGCGCGGCAGGGCCGCACCTGCCGGAGGAGGGGCCGGGCCTGGGTCGGGTTGGGCCGCGGGATCGTTCCCGCCGTGCTTTCGGTCGCTCCCGAGGCGTTGCAGGGCCACCAGCGTCCACAGTGGGTCCCCTCCGCCCCGCCCCGGGAGGCGGCGGCCGCCGGCAGCGCCACAGGCTTCCCGCCCGCCGGGGCTGCGGCCCTGCGGGAGGGCTGGAGGGAGGGAAGGCCTGGCCAAGCCCCTGGATAAGTTTGTGGGCAGAGCACCTGCGAGGCGGGATCGCCACGGGAGGGTTGTCGGCCGGGGCAAGTTGAGAAGGAGGGATTTTAAGACAAGAAATATGGCTGGAACGGGAGAGGTCTTCAGAAGGGCAGGCCCACTGCAGGGTCGGGGCCTGAGCGCTACATCCGAGGATATTAAAGCATCAGTGGTTTATTATCCGATTAAGGATTTTGATGTGGCTTTTTAAAAACCTCATTGCGAGAGTGATGAGGGACACCTCTCTGAGGTAAACCTGGTGCACACAGGCATGCTGCAGTCGTGTATTTTTCCAGATGCCATCTTTGCAGGGACAGAGTACCTGGCTTTGCAGGGAGGCTTGTAACTGCTTTTCTTTCAGTCTCACCTCACGGAACTATGAGGTGGTGGGAGTTTTTCTAACCCCCACCCTCTGACTGATCCCATGACTGTGAAGAACGTTCAGGAGAGCAATCTGATGATCAGTGAGTCACTCATATAATTTAGCAAGACTGGGCAGTGCTTTAATATATTAAATATATAATTTTGAGAATTGCATGGAGCAGCTCTGGTTTTGAGCAGAGACCACATCTTGCTACTGGATTTTCTTAGGAGTCCTTGTTTTCTGAGCTGTACAGTTAAAAACAGTAGGTCCCAAAATTCTCTGCCTCCATCTCCAACATACCTCCGTATTAAATTTTACATACAGGTCATATCAGAGGAGTTGAAGCCTTTTGCAGATGACAATTCCCTAAAACACTTTTCAGAGTGAGGGTCTTTAGTTCAGGCTACTGACAGGTGAATTGTTCTGCTGTAAGGTGTCCATGAAAGGCATCTAGAAAAAACACAATTCCTCATATGCAGAGCAGACAGTAAAAACTGGAAAGTCAGTGCAGACAGTGAACAGCACCAGATGCTCTATATGGTGCCTTCTCCAAGTGAAGCTTCAAGCAGGTTGGTGCTGATGCAGTACAACACTAGTCAGAGGCCCATTGCTGTTTCAAAACAGGCATAAAGACGGGGCCAGTTAACTCACGTGCAACACAAAACTGTCATGGCTACATTACCTTTTATTCCAGGGCTATTTTGATCAGTGTTAGCTTAAACATGTCCGCACCTTGCTGCACGGCACAGTGTGGACATGACAAAGTAAGTGATGAGCAGAATCTCCCTATACTCACACACTTCTGAGCCACTGTAACTAGAAACATGGCAGGAACTGGAGTGTGGAGTTGCAGGAGACGCAGTGCTGGTGTCAGAGGTGAGCAGAATGTGAGCAGCAGGCAGTTGGCTGGAGCTCAAGGGGCTGCAAAAGCATTACGGGACAGTCCATGCTTTGCCTCTTTCCCTGGCAGATTGGCCCTGAGACCCAGCATGGCTTCCTTGCACTTCCAGGGAAGTGCTACTCGAACGTGAAGGGCATGAACATCTAGGTGGTGGTGTGGTCCAGGCCTTTTAGTGCCTCAGGAGGCAAAGCAAGTGCCTACGCTTTTGTAGACCGTAATCAAGCAAGAAAAGAAGTTAGAGCCTGCACTGGAGGAGTCACGGACAGCTGATATGTACAGGAGTGTTGTCACATTTTGGATGAAGTTATTATGGGTACCGTGATCATTGATGGCAAAACTGGTATTGGAAAGACCTTCACAATTTAAGGGGAGCCCCAATGAAGAACGTGCTTGGGAAGAGGATTTGCTACCAGGTACAATACATCGAATATTAGAAAAACTCACAGAGATTGATATTGATTTTTTTTTGTCAGATTTTCTCTTCTGGAAATCTATAATGAAGAGCTTTTTGATCTTCTGAATCCTATTCCCAGTGCTAGAGAAAGACTGCAGATGTTTGATGATCCCATAAACAAGACAGGTGTGAATGTGAAAAGCTTGGAAGGAATACCTGTACACAACAAAAATAAAGCCTACCAAACCTTGGAAAGAGGTGCAGCAAAAAGAACTACTGCAGCTATTTACATAAATGCATGTTCCAGTTGATCCTACTCTGTGTTTTCAGTTACCATCCATATGAGAGAAACCAGAGCAAATGGACAAGAGCTTGTTAAAACTAGGAAGATAAACTTGGTTGGTCTTGCAGGATGTGAAAACATTTCAGTTTGGGGCAGTTGATAAAAGAGCTAGTGAAGCTGGAAATACCAGCTAGTTTGTTCTGACTGGTGAAAATTATTACTGCTCTTGCGGAAGGAGACACAGAGAATCTTAACAGAATCCTTCAAGACCCTCTTGGAGAACCACAAAAAAAATCAGTAATTGCCACAGTTTCTCCCACATCTATAAATCCTGAGGAAACATTGAGTACACTAGAGTATACTGACAGAGCAAAGAACGTAATGAAACCTGAAGTTAACCAGCAGCAGCCAAAAGGAGCTATTATTAAGGTAGATACTGAAGAGATTTAGCATCTAAAAGGGGACCTCACTGCTGCACAAGAGTGAAATGGAATCTATATTTTCATTATAAATTCATGAAGCCCTTAAGGAAAGCTGATAGTTCAGGAAGAGTAAGTTGCCTGGTATATTGACATAATCAGTGCCATGGAAGAAGAAGTTAAAACAATCACTAAACCATTCACAATTAATAAAAGCGAACTTTAACAATGAAAACAGATCTGCAAATCAAGGGGAAGGAACTGACAGAAGCACAGACATATCTGCAAGAAACCGAGGTTCCTCTGGCTGAGAAAGAATATATGGTTTCAGTTTTGGAAGACACCAAAGAAAAACTTCATGGCACAGCTGGCCATTTGGTTAGTACTGTTAATACAAAGGATGTATCTATGCAAAACTGGTTCATAAGAAGGCTGTTGATCAAAACAATGCTACTGTCCAAATACACTTACAGGAGAAATTAATGTTCTGTTCAATAAAATACAAGATTCAGTTAGTGAGAACAGTTTGAAGCAGCAACAGATGTTAACATCTTATGCATATTTTACAGGTAGCCTATCTACCAGTTGTTTAGCAGCTAATGTATTTGCGTAAGTTGTATCAGTGTCTTTTGCCTCTGTTAAAAATTGCTGACCATTGAACTTTCTTATATGTCTGAAAAAATACTATAAAGTAGGACTCTGCCATTTGCTAGTAAAGCTGAGCTGTTGAGGCTGACTGAGGAGCATATATGTGGATTAGGAAGAGCATTAAATATCTTGACACCAATGGTGGAAATTGTCCTGGAACTAAGCTGTCAGTTTCAGAATAACAAGAAGAAATTTTCTGCTGTGGCTGATGAGATGGAGGGCCATAATAAAGAAAATAATATCTTCGTAGGAGATCTCTGTCTCACTCTGAAAAAACTACAGGAAGAAACAGTGTTTTTTCTCAGCTTCAAAATACTGTGAGAATTTAAGAGAATAAGTGGAAATGGAAAAGTTTTTATATACAAAGAGTGCAGATGAATTAGTGTCCTTGCTGCAAAGCCAGCTGGACCTGTTGTCACAGGAGATACAGAAGAACATGGCTGGTATACTGTCAAAAACCAGAAGTTTGAAGACTACCATCACTGCTGGGCAACAAAATGTTTACCTGGAAACTATGGACCTAGTCAGCAGTAAATCTGCTTCAAAACAAATTTATTGCATCTCTGGATAATTTCTTTCAAGAGGTCAAGGACATAAATGGTGAAAACAAGAAGATGCTGGTGGAATCCATTGTCTGTTCTCAGCAACTTCTCAGCAATCTCACAAATGTGTCTCAGGGCACTGGTAAATGGAGATAATTTAAAACTGCTCAGACAGTCGTCTTTATGGATCGGTAGCAGTCCTTTTTCAGCAATGAGAAACAGCAGCTTCAGTGTATACAATAGAAAACAGAAGGTTTATGATTGAGATCAGTATTTTCTATTGGATATTTTGTTCTGCATTAAGTTGCAGTAGATGTGGTTTGGAACTACCACATTGCATGAAGAGATCCTACAATAGATTTTATTATATGCATATCAAAAATACAAATAGTCTTTTGTGTTCAATGATCCTTGACATAATGCTGGCACTGAAACAAACCAATTGATGATTTTAAAAGCATTGGAAGTCACCCATGAGAGCTACAAACCAACAGCCTATACTGACCTTAAAAGAAGAAAGATTATGTCATGTTGCTGCCAGCCACGTTCAGGGTCTCCATATCCGTGCTCTCATTTAGAGGCCTGACTGAATGACTGATAAAAAAAGAATCTTCTTATCGATTTCCAGTATGTGCTTACTAAAAGCCAGTCAATAAGTAAGAACTTATTCAAAGAATGGAATTGTCCTACAGCTGTTGGAAGATGGGAGCTAGACAGCAAGCAATTCTGTTGAACAGGGAAATGCAATGGATTTGTGTATTATATACAACTTCTCTCAAGAACAATAGTGAATTGTGGCTTGCAGCATTTACAAAGTGTGTGACTGTTAGAGACAGAAAAATTATCCTTAAATACAGACTTATCAGGGTCCTTTATTATATATACATATATATATTAAAAAGCTTATATTGCTACAAATATACTCCCTTAGGTATTTTTTATAAGCCTGACTTTAGAGATTGGCATCAGTGTAATTCCTTTATCACTGCAACATATGGCAGTCTTCCCTGCTGCCAAAACATGGTCATGTTTCAGCCTCAGGGTACAGCTGGGTTGAACTTAAAACTGAGACTGTTTTCAAACATAGATACAGAATTTTATGTTACTCCTTCTGACACCATAAAGGAACAGTAAACTCAAAATTCCTGTCACCAGAACCTCTATGAACACTATGGTGCCTAGTGGTTCCAGCTACGCTAGGAAGTGTTTTTTCCTTCTAGGTTTTGGATAACATCTGAAATTATAACCAGTCACTACTGTGCCAGGATCATGTATCACTCAGCTATCCACACCAAAAACTTCTTCAGTTCAGGTCCTAGCGTGGATTTGCAAGATTCTGAATCTTATGGTGATTTATGGTGAATTTCCCGCATAAACACAAGTTATACCAATCTCTGTTTGTGTGCAGTCAATGATTCTGTAAACCTTCTGTTCTCAGAGGCTCTTTACAACTCATCCATACTTAACCCATCACTTCCTCTTACAGTGCTCTTTCCTGATTTGCAAAGCTGAATGTAAATCTGCTGTACTGGTGCACGTTATCTCAACATTCTGAAAATTAGCCAGATAAACACATAAAAATCATAGTTACATTTGAAAGTATACCAAGCACCACTATTTTGATTAAAACCATAAAAATTTCAAACACCACACTAAGTTCTGAGCAGCTTGCTCAGCTGAGCATTTTCCAGACTACATGGCAGTACCACAAGCATCTAAAGCAAATAAACAGAAGAAAGGTCCAACATTTAAAAAAGGAAGAAAAAATAATACCTGCAATCCCATTCTCTAACCTTGCAAGTGGACCTAGAGGAAAACTCATAAGTGCCTCAGGTTTTCTGCTTATTGGTGGAGCTTACAAACACCAATTGCATGACAGCACCTGCTTAAAAGAAGCCCAATGGGCAAAACAAAATTGAAAAAGGTAAGGGAGTAATTATTCCCTTCTCAGTAGTAGATATATAAATAGCAGTGTTAGCTGTACCATTGGAGTTGTCTAGGTTACTGCTGTGACCTGGTTCTTTCATTTGGACCAGGTTTAGTCAGATGAGGTGACTTTCCCTGCGGGAGGAAGGAAGCTTCCTGATGGGTAGCAGGGTGCGTAAGGTCCTGTTTCGAAACTTGCAATGCGTCCTCTGCTATGCGTGTTGTTCTGAATGCAGCTCTGGATGTGGCCCTTAACATTTATAGAAAGGAAAAAAGGAAGTGGGGCTTAGACAAGAAGCTAAGAAAAAAAATTCTCTAAGCAATCCGTATAGTACGCTCAGCAGGTAAATTGCAGGCCACTGAAAGTTAATTTTTGTACTACTCTATCTCCCTTTTCTAGATCCCCTCTACTCCCAAAGAACAGTTGAGCATGGCTCAGCATGAGGCTGCTTTAAACAAAATCATTCTCCACTTCTGACTGTTGAAATCAAAATAGTCTGGCACGTTAGATGCGACAATCCACAGCTTTTATTTCTGTGAAGTAGGAGGTGTATTTCTAACATCAAGCAAGCATATTTTACTGCCAGTACGCTGAAAATGTAGTTGCTCCATTTAGCATGTGGCTGCTGCAAGAGGGGCTGGAGGCTTCGATGTATGAGAAGTTCCACAACAAAGTGAAAGAGATCATGGTATGTCTGGCAAAGGAAGAGCAGGGGTAGAGCCATGGGGGAAATGGTCAGGAAGAGGGAGAGAGACATGCACTCCCGCAGTGCTTTTTCCGCTGTGATAGATGAGCTTGTATATATAATGTTTTATTGATCCTGGTGCAAGCCTTGGCACTGTCACTCTGCTAACAAAAGCATAGGCCTCAGTGTAGAGCACTTTGCATGCCTTTGTTTTCAAAACCAGTGTTCCTAAGGAACCACAGCCTCTTCAAATTACTCTTCCTTCACCTTTTTCTTACATTCAGATATTTCCTATAATAGAAAGTAGCATGGAGATAGCAAAGATCTGAAAGTATGACTGAATGTTTGCTGCACTTTTAATTCTGGGATAATTAGACAACCAATCTTCTCCCTGATAAGAATAAGAGGGAGGATGCAGGTGTCAGAAACAGAGGGAGAGCTCATATAAGTAACTTACTGAGCTTAGCCTGTCTGCAGAACCAAAGGACTTTCTGATATCCCCTCCACGATTAAAGCTGGCAGCACTGACCTCACTGTGCTGCCTTCAAAAGCCTGAATGATGAGTAACATAGACTTTTGTTTGAGCCACTTGCTGCTGGTCCCCTCTCATGAGGAAAGAAGCAGTAACTACACAAAGGACCTTACTGCAGGCAAGCTCTGGAGCCTGAAATGGCATCCAACCTGAAGCTGAATATCTAATTCAGCAGAAAATTTGCCACACTCTGGAATGCTCATTAAGAACAAAATTACTCTGCACACCAGCAATTCCTTCCTTGCAGAGTTTTAAAAAAATGATTTTTAATTCTATAATCATAAAGCCCTATAAGTTAGAACAACATCTGAAGACAAGCAGAATAAGAAGAGCTAGCAGGTACGCATTAGAAACACAGCATGTGACAGAAATATGAGCATGTGTAGCACATTGTCCTTAGTCTTCCTCAGCCTGGGACTATTCACTTTCCAGTCACCACCTTGAGAATAGTTGATTCCATAACTGATCAAGGAGTTCCACTCTTCTGCCATGCAAAAGCACTTACAGACATCAGTTATTGTAGGCTGCTGCACTCTGCACTTACAGTTTTGGGTTTACTAAGTTTTAAGTTGTTTCTGCAAATGCTACCAGCCTCTGAGCCTTCTCAGTGTGTGTTCTAACAGTTCTCTTTGTTTTTTAGAGCATTTTATTGAAGGCCCTGTATGGCTTCATGTTGTCAGAGCATGAATTCATAAACTGTGGCAGGAAGAGCTAGGTAGATTCCCAAAATAATGATGTTCTGTAGAGACCAGTGATACAAGGTCTCAGCTTATTCCAGCACTTCAGTGTCTGAACTGAGACCCCTGCACCTTGACAGTTTTTGTGTATGGGAAACAGAAGACACTCTGTTTAACACAGTCAATGAATAGATGAGTATGAATCCACTCACAGTGGTACTTGTGCAATATGGAAACCTTAGATTCTGAAAGCCTGCTATTTTCATGTGTATGACTGGTGCTGTTAAATCAGTGGAGGAAGAGCTTTCATAGTCATACTGGTGGCAGAAAGATGGCTGTACTAGGTCAGATGAAAGATTCACCTAACACAGTGTGACTGAACCCCCACGGGTGGACTTTCCAACACTTAACTCTAGTTAAGGAACAGTAGAAATCTGGATTATCTAGTTTGCTAGCAAAAATCTGTTCTAAGAGGATGTAATCTTTAATCAGTCAACTAACCGGTGATAGGTGAATGCAAGTTCCACATGTATGTGAATTTGCTTATTTTGGATGTCATGAAAATGCTAGTAGGGATAAGGAGCATACTGGGTGTAAGATATATCCTTTTGTCGAAGTTTGCCAGTACATATATTTTGTCATTTTCCATTCTTGACATTACCTAGCCATGGAAGTATCTGAATACTGCAAAAGCCACATCTCTGCATAGTTGCCCCACAAATGAGTGATTCAGGCACAGTTCTCTGAAGGGTCCATGATTGCTTCCTCAACAATTTGTTGGACTGGTTAGGCTGCATGTATGGTGGTCTGTAATACCTTCTGCTATCTGGATCATGATGAAAGACAAGAAACAGTGCTCTGTTCACCAAATACTACACAGACTGCTTACTCCATGTGGCACAAGATTTGCCTTATCTTGAGATGAGATTTAGGTATACTAAATGTTAGTCCATCCAGTATGTGTGGGAATAGTTATGTATTTGGAGTTGAACTTCTGTAATACAAGAATTTTTAACAGGTACACTAGTCCAGAACACAATATATCTCTTTTCATCACTACAAAAAAATCAAAGAGATGCTATAAGAAAAAAAAAAAACCACAAAACCCAACAAACCAAACACTGAATGGAATATTTGATGAATTCACAGATTAACAGTTAACGTTTATATGGAGTTCACATTAAGTCTGTTGAGCTCATTTTGGACAAAGACACCTGTACGCATGGCACTTAAACCTCAGAATTAGAGCAGTCCTAATGAATATCCTGAATAATGACATATGGAAAAGTAGTATTTTGTATCAGCTAGTCTAACATAGTCAAGAAGAGCGGGCAAGTTTTTGGAGAAATAGTCCTTCCACTACTCATCTAGGTTGCATAAGATCAGCCTAGAGTTTTGCAAAAGAAAACACTGACTGCAAGAGCTTATAGGAAATATTTTCCTTTTTTGGAGCTAGCACACTTCCTTTACTTAAGATCCCCAGTTCAGGACCTGCCCTTCAGGAGAGGGAATAAATAAATTTTTTAGGATTCAGGCTCTAGATATGCCCTCTAAGACCATATCTGAAAGACCTAAACAGGACTTATTTTAGAGGGATCAGAGAATGTGGAAATCCCAGTAAGTTGGTACATAAAAGATGAATGACAAGGGCATGATGAAGAACAATCACCTAGATGTAAGAAAGAGGAATATGGCATTTCTGATGCATGCTGCACACTAGAGCAAGGCAGTTTCAGACCCTGAAGCTAGGATATAAGAGATTGTTCAGTCTGTTTAATGTGGACACTTCATATAGTCAGTAAGAGGAAGACCCTCTGTACATCAGTTAGAAGTTCCCCTCTCTTTATTGACAGATTAGGAGATATAATATCCCTACCCTATATACTAAAGTCTTGAAAGCCCTCAGCCACTTTCTGGATTATGATTGTACTTGAGGCTGACATATGTGCTATGCTGCTTACCCTCTTAAACAAGCGGTATCTGAAAAAAAAAGAGAAATATTAAGCAACAGTTGAGTGGTGGCTTTCAGAGTTACCATTCTGGACTTCTAGGACATTCCCCCTAAGTCCCATTTAGGCCCCTAAACCCTTTGTTATAGATGGTTCTTGGTCTTTAACAGCTGTGTCTGCATTTGTCACCATGTAAAAAATGTATAAAAGTACCCTCATACCTCTAGGGTTCTGTAAAACTGAATAGACAGAAATTGCAAAGACTGTACTAACAGAGCCACCTAAGTGTCTAAGAAGTAGAACACCAGTATGGCTTTTGAGTAACCCAAAGTGGAAAATATAGCTTGTACTCTTGTGATTCTGCTTTTTAAGGCTCATGCCTTTATGTTATTAAATAAGAATTGAAAATGTGACCTGACTAGGATGCAGACATCCTCATTTAAATTCAAAATCTTTTGCTGACATGGATATCTTGGTTGGGATTGCAAAAGAAACCAATTATAATCATTTAGCATAGCTGTTACAAAAAAAATGGTACTGAAATTGCAATTATACCTGAGGCAAAAAAAAACCTACTTTATCGGCACACTTCATTTTGCTGAGTACTGATAAATGGCAAGGATAGTATCACAGCATATAGCTACGCTGTTACATCTGCAGCAGTTTTTAGGCTAACCAGGCCAAACTTGTACTGAAACAGAGGAGTGCTTACACAGGTTACTAATATCATCTGAATGTGACTGCAGTAACTGTCAGCTATGGGACAGTATAAAACACTATGGACAAAAACAGATAATAAAGATTTATACATATTGATGTGGACTTCATGTTCTAACTGACCTGAGGGCCAAAGAATGCTCCTTGACTAATTTTATTTGGTAGTATATATAACTAATTTTTAAGATGCTTTGTATTTTTAGATAGAAAACTTTGATTAAAAAATAAATAGTGAATGGTTTTCTACGCAGGCAGTGAGCTGCCTTACCAGGCAGTCAGAGGAGCCCTTCTTGCAAGGGGGGTGAGGGATGGCTACTGGCAGAAAAAAGACTCTCCTTTAGAGACAATGCACTATTAGATTGCAGCCTTAAATCGCTCCTGTTAAGCACACAAAGATACTTGAAGGTAATTTCAGGATGATGGATTCCACTCTGGGAACCAGGCACCTTGTGCACATTGTCTGCTCAGATAAATAGCAAGTCATAACAGCGTAAGAGACACTAAAAGGCAGACTGCATCTGACTTTCAGGAGATGTACCTCTGATTTATGAAAAAGTCTAAATCCTATTTAAGGTTGGTAGGAGTGATAACCTACTTGCATTCCAGCTACACTCAGATACCCTTTTTTTGTTGTTTTTAATCTGAAACCACAGAAGTCATTGCTCAAATCATTCACCAGAATGACAAGCCTGGAGTGGAAGCTAACAATCTGGTCTGAAGCCAGGAGGGTTGGGAGTTGTCTGGGGGGTAGCTCTGTACGTCTGAGAGGAAGAGACAAAAAAGCAGCAGGGAGGGAGACAGATTATGGAAGTTATTAAATGAAACATTTGGCTTGTGACAGCAGGGGCTATAGATGGCAACAGACCCTCCTGTCCATAAAAGCAACAAAAGCATACGATTGTGTGTCTGTATGTGTGCGTGTACATGAATGTTGTCTGTTGGGGGCCTGAAATTCTGAGCATGGAAACTATCTCCTGCTTCCTGCTGTGTTTAGAAAAAAAAGAGGTTTTATGCATATTGCTTGAAAGGAACAGGACTCAAATGAGCAAGATTCCTTCTGAAAAGTCGCTGAAGCCATCATCTGGTTCTCTCAGTGGAAACAACCTGTAAAATCAGAAACACTGGCTAAAACTCTAGCATTAAAACAAATATTGTCGCCATTCAACTGCCAGTCTACGGGAGCCATAAAGAAAACATAAGTATGATCCTCTCTGGCAAACACAAGTAATTTATTGATAAAATGCTAAATTGTAAAAAGTATTCACTTTTAAATCATTCAGAGTTTAACTATTATTAGGAAACATGAAACACACTTTCATAGTTTGTCATAATAGCTTTTAATTATACATTTGCTTACTATAGTCTTTTACTCTCTATTTTCAATTTATACACTGCACTACAAAAAAAGCACCTCATTCATTTATGCCTCAGAAAGACAAAACACATCTGAAGAAAAAGATTTAGTTTTAGCAAAAGTTGTTACTACTGTTTTAAAAATTGCAGTGTTACTTTCCACTCCATTTTCTAACCTGTATTAGAAAATGATGGAAGAGCCCGAAACACACGTGAATCAATAGGAAAAAAAAAAGGCAATGGTCAACATCATCCATTCATTATAAAGAAAAGTATATTTTCCTTTCTTACTGGTATCTGCAACAGTCTGAAATGTAAAAAGTTAATTTTATGAGAATACCCATGCAGAGTATGCTGCAGTCTGCTAGTGGAGATTGCTGATATGCCACATTTCAGCACTGGAAGAGAGAGAGAGAACAGATTCTAAGATTGATGTTCTTCTGTCTCCTGTGTGAACAGGCTGTAGTTTTGTTTCTCTGCCCCTTGCTCAAAGACGGAGTATGGTACATCCACAGAGGTGTATGAAAAAGAAGAAATCACCACATCATCATAGCAATTAACCATTACAAGATTGCCCACATTTTCCAAACAGATTAAGGTATTAAAGAACAACAAATAACTTCTCATGCTCCCTCTGACAACTGAGCAAAGGGTAAAACAGTGCAGGAGCAGCTTGCAGAAATCTAAAAATCTCAGTTCTTGGTGGGGTGAGAGGTGAATTTCCCCATGCTGCAAAGAGAGATCCCCTGCGGGGATCCTTTCTACAGTCTTGTAAGAGATTTTACACCAGGGTGAAGCTGGCCCATGTCACAAACTGTTGAAGACAGTCTGGCAGTACTTCTGGCAAGAGAAGCTCGGCAGTCATAATTCAGACAGGCCATCAACAGACATTTCCTCTGCAGTAACTCAGTGTATGGAGTTATTTAAAGTGTCCGTCATCCAAAGGCTGAGAATACTGCTACTTATGAGTACAGCAGAGAACCTCATCTCAGGTAGCTGTTGTATGCTGAGGCCTGGTCCCACAGAAAAGTGCTCAGAGGGGGTTTTGGCAGTAACTTACTGGAAACAGGTTCTAGCAGTTTTGTGCATGTGAAATTTATCATTTGTTATCACTCATCATTATAGACTTCTTTGGAGAATTAATTTCCTTAATCCATATTAGAAAAACATGTTTATTAACTAAAGAAATCTTGACCATTTTCAACATTAATTTTCAAGCAAAAAAGTGTGTTAATCCCTATAGAGTTCTTGAACTGATGCTTGAGAACACTGTTTTTGCATTATGTTACATATATAGGAAAGTGTGGTAGCTTCATCTTGATCCCAAAGACATCTTACATAAAGCAAGATATCTGTCTTCAAGGAGTCTCAGTAAATCTGCGCTATAACACTGGAGCTTTGAAGATTCATCATGCCCTTATTATACAATCCAAAAATGAACTTTTAGTACATAGAGATAGTACTTCTTTAAATATTTTGAGACCTCTTTAATGGTCTATTTTAGTAGCCCCCAGAGAAACCTGACACTTTCATATTTAGACACTGGTTCTCTATATATAATTAGTAAATGTGATTGTTCAAAATTCATCTGTGTCCCACATGCTGCCCCCAGATTTCTGATGCTGTGGAAAGAAGAGACACACAAAAGGGCTCTCTAACTTCAGTAATGATTTCCAGTTGAACTTTAATACTGGTAGTCACATGTCAGTATCATTGAAACCTCTTCTTGTTTCTCTAATGCAACACAATTTGTATATATGAGCTCTCAGGTAAATGGTGACACATACAAATGAAAATGAAAAGACTCAGAAGACCTGTGTTAAGCATGTACCTAATTTCTGTATTACTGTACATAAAGTATACAATTTAGGAATAATGCAAAATTAACTAAACCAATACAGGATTATTTGTCTTAACTATATCCTCCTCTGTGAACTAATCTAACCCGAGACATTCTTTACATACATTAATGGGAACTACTGCATTAGGTGTAGACCAAATCCTTTGTAGTGGACATTACTCCTGTTACAACAGGCATTTTTCTGCAATGTGTTTCAATAAACCATACTGTTTTATTCTTAAATCAAATTTTAAAAAATCATCTTTTACTATAAATGAAGCAAGTAGAAAATAAGTCTGCTTTCCCCTGATCAGCAATATGAATACATGTTGTCTAAAACAGTGTCTCTAATAATGGCTTCCACAAAATATTTCAGAGTAAGATGTAGAATAAACAAACAAACCCCATGTAGTAGATAGTTATGAAAATCTTCCCTCAGGAATTTCCTTCCTGACCCTCACTGGACCACATCCTAAGCCTGAGAATTTTTGATCCATTTCAAATGTAGATTTTTGCCTAGAGCCTTGGATTCTTTCCTATTATTTTCACTCCTATTTATCCTGTTCTGTATAAATGTTACTGAAGTCAATGGGACTTTATATGTTTTATATATTGTAAGGTCAATCTCTAAACAGTTACTATTTAAAATATGGAAAAAAAAATGAATGCAATCACAAGTTTAAGAAAACTTTGTGTTTGAACCAGCAAGACTTGACTATTGTAGCTCTACTGGTGACTGAATATCTTAGAAAAGTCAGATGATGGTTTGTCATTTGTTTCTTGGACTAAATGCTAAATTAATATGATGTATTTCTGAAATCATGCTCTGTA
The DNA here is from genome assembly GCF_047716275.1 of Strix uralensis. NCBI lineage: Eukaryota > Metazoa > Chordata > Aves > Strigiformes > Strigidae > Strix > Strix uralensis. Next base: position 45,219,983 of record NC_133974.1, on the reverse strand, counting down.
GTTTATCTTTTGGTAATACAATGTTATATGTTCTGCTCTACTTCAAGGCTTTTACTTAAAGATTGTAGGTTGTAATCCAACGGTCACATTTTATTTGCTCTTCAGTCCGGTAGCTTCCCCTAATAGAAGCCTCTTCTACCATTAGTGTAGATGCATTTGCTTCTTGGAAGGGAGAGGACTCAAAATTGGTAGAAATGGCTTGTGGACTCATCCAGGAAAGATGTGTAATCTCAGTATGGTATTCCTTGAAGCTTTGCAAAACATCCTTTGTGTGTGCCAGGCAGATTTTTAGCTACTGTAGATCTGGAAAAATACAGATATAGGACAGGGACTCAAATGCTACTTACCCAGCATAACACTGATTAAGCCACTGAGCTATTAAACTGCTCTGTAAATTCTCCAGCTTCTTAAGACTCATCTAACTGATAGATATATATAATGGTTTTAAAAGTGTTCACTGACGTTATTTTGGCTTTCCTGTTCTGCACACATTTGGCTTCCTGTAGGTAAATAAAACAGACTTTTTCCATGGTTTGAGAGAAGGTCAGTGACATAGCTGGGAATAGACCCTTCTCTGCCTAGACCATGTTGTTACTAAGCCTTCAGTGATATGCCAGATTCTAAAATAATTGCTGGCTTTCCACAAAAAGAACACGTAAGTAACTTTCACTGAAGATAAATAAGTTGGTGATTTTAAACAGCAATCTTTCAGCAAAAACTAAGAGGCATTTGTCTCAACAGGTTATCACTCTGGTTTGTGTTGACTTTTTTTTCTTTTAATCTGCTTATAGTTTAAGACTGTTACATATCCTTGGTTTTCACATGTTACTTTCACAGTAGATCTTTATACGTATAAAACAAACTTAGAAAAAAATATTGATTGATACAGAGTAAATGCAGCAAAGAAACATGTTAACATAGTATAAAAAAAAAAATTAGAGGAAGAAAAGGATGCTCACAAACTTTTATCTATGGTCTAATTTCAAGTTAATAATTGGTAGGCTATTTGGGTTTGGGGAAGGGTGGGGAATTCAGAAAGAAAAATATGGTAGCACATGCAGCCTTATGTCACAAAACCAGTGTGTCTTATATTTGCTGTGTAAGAATGAAACTTCCTCAAAGAGTTGAAGTGAGATTATTATGTTGACTCTTGCTCACATACAGATGCATTAAGCTAATTTCCTATTTGCCACCAATGTTTCCAAATTTGAAGATTAAAGCAGAGCTTTAGTGAAGACTAGATTACTTTTACGGAAGCTCTCAAATAAACAACCAACCACCAAAAATTAAAAATTTATTGTCAACACAATTAACTAGCCATCTACAAATTACAGGTTCAAATGTCTGTGAGAGGAGAACAGAACAACTCCCTAGGGTTTAACAACAATCCAAAACGCATAATAAAGCATAGCTCCTTAGGGTTTAAAAACAACCCAAAACGCTCTATCACTCAACTAAAAAGTGAGGACTTTCAACCTCGAGGACCTGCTCAGGGCAGCATCCCGACCCAAGGCACCTCGAGGAGTTTCCCTGGGCGGTGTCCCGACCCAAGGGGAGAGTCCTTGACCACAGCGTGCTGCTCCAGGGGACGAGCTCAAAATGGCTCCCCAGGGGACTCCATTTATACCCAGACAGAATCTGGCCTGTAGTCAGTAGCAGCTCCCATTGGGCAAAGGCCCCAACTACCATGAAGCCCTGAGAGCAAGGCAATCAGGAGCTGCTACACTTCAGCAGCCAGGAAGCTCTATTTTCATTGGGCGGGTGAACCTGCCGTAATTACACATCATACTGAGAATTGTCTTCAAAGATTTGTTTGATAAATCCCTGTTAGGAGCAATAAATAGAGGGATTCCATTTTTGTATGTTGCTTTTAGCATTATGGATGATGGTGTTGGAATAAATAGGAAATAGTATGCTTAAATATGCAGGTGGAAGTGGGTCACTATCTTAAATTGAGGCTCCCAGTACAGAAGAATTGATTGGATTCCTTCTTCCCTGTTTTAGGGAAGCATTCAGTCAGACATGAAAGAGATTTCAGCATGACATGATCTAAACTGGAAAATTTCAAAATAACTGATAAAGGTAAAAAAACTTCCCAAACAAACTGAAATGGAACTCTTGTCACTTAAAGCAGCTTCTTTAGAGAAACCTTTTAATGGGTAAGGAAGCATAGGCCTTCTTAGGGCAAAATCAGCCCAGATCTAATCAGACCTGAGTTGAACAACTTAGTTCCTTCACATCCTGCTTTGGTCTATAGTTTGTCCAGCTCTCTGGTATAATCATAGGTTAAAAATAAAAGTTCTTCTTTCCCTCCTTGTGTCTTTAATACACACTGTGCCCACATAAGACCTCAGGATCACTCATTTTTTTTGTGATAAAAAATATTAGATATAATTTAAGAACAAATCATACAAATCAGACTAAGAATACATATTTCCAAGCTACACTCAGAAATCCTGTTATTTGACATGCAGAATGTAACTAAAATTTCAGATCATCAAATAACAAACACTATAGAAAGCAGGGATTTCCAATGTGCATCCCTTTTTTGCTACACTGGAAAGAAGATGTCTTAGTCATCTTGGATAGATAGGTCACCCGGCGTACTTCAGTCATCTTGGTCAGGCTTACTGGTCATTCAGTCACATAATTTACCTCAGCCCCATCAGTGCACCCTTTGGTCACCTCCCCAGATGATAGTAAAGTGCAGGGTAAACTCCATGGAACTGGTGGAAGTTGTACTAAACCTGCTGTTTACAAAGAAATGCTTTGGTCTTTGGACATCTTTATTTGTATTTGTGATAGTAAATTAATGCTTTAAATTCAATCAACACTTTTAAAACCAGAATCGGTATTCACTGAAATTGTTTTGTAGGTACTGATTTACAACAGACACAAATGCAAACAGGACAGTATTGCTTGATATACTATAAAGCCAAATCTACTCACCACATGGATGGGATGCCTCAAGAAAAAAAAAAAAAAAAACAACAAAACTAGATAGAGTAAGTTTTATGATATCACAGCACCTAAAAAAATGACTGTTCTCTCTGAGGGCAACTCTTCATGGGAGGTCTCTGCTGAGTATGGAAAACCTTACTGGGGAACAGGGAATTATCTGGACTTGCTCAGCAAGTTGAATAACAAAGTCCTCGATGAACAGGTACAAAGGTCTAATGTTACATCAATTTATATGTAGTTAATCCAGCAAAATTATTGTGGTCACTGCATTTATCAATACACAACTTGTATTTGTACAATTCTCTCTGTGACAATTTATCATAATACAGACCCTATAATACAGCTAACATAATTCTTACCTTTCAAGTGGAGGAACATTCACTCACATTTTTTTCAGGCCCAAAGGGATGGTGTTTGTCTTGGGTGATTCTGGTGCATCAGCATAGTCAGCACGAGGTGAGCCACCTCTCCATTTCACCCAGTTTCTTCTGACTGCTGCTTCACCTCCTCCTCACTGGAGCCAGTACTGTTGTTTCTGTAACTGTTGGAGTGAAACGATCTGGGTGTAAAGTGCAACCTCTCACAAACAAACAAACAAGCCAACCAACCTGGCAGTAATACCACTTGAAGGTATTCATATTCCTCCTATCATATGCCTTTTGTTTCTCCTCCTGTGCTTCTGGTACCTTTATGTGGGACCAGTCAAACCAGCAGTAACTGATATGGCTTAGAAATGTTACAGGACTTCTTTTCTTTATTAAATCAGACCAGCTATCTAATGTTGTTAGTTCTTAAGGGTTCCTACATTCTTGCTCTGTCAAGAGGGATGAACTGAGGCCACGATTACAGTTGAGAATGAGGGTGCCAGTTCTCTCAACTAGTATTGCCACTGAGAAAAGAGCATGAATAACTGAACCCTATGAGTAAAAATGAAGTAAAAATGCAGATGTAATCACTATAATTAATTAATTCCAGTACCAGGCTGCCTCCTTCTCAAATATGCTGGCTCCTACTGTGCATTTCCAAGTCAGAGTAACATGCTAATTGAGATATAACAATCAGGGTGGAAAACTATGGAAGATGAAGTCAGGTATACCAAGCCACAGTCAATCAGGAAAATTTAAATGTAATGTCTTTGAAATTAATGTTATCTGACAAGGAGCTAGTGACCTGCCTGGGCTGGTGTGTGAGCCTGTAAATGTGAGCTTGCTGCATTCTCCATAAACTTCATCCTTGTAAGGACTTGACAAAAACTCCTTTAAATAAAGCACTGCAGCCACCTAGCCTTGAAAAGATGCAAGTGTTCAGTAACATTGATCACAGCCTGGAATTAAGCAAAAGCCTTCCATGTATTTGTAGATACTTCAAGAGCCAGTAAAAGACGTATCAGTTGAAGCAAATAACACAGAAACAAACTGACTTAAGAAACAGAACAACAAGAAATCACTGAAAGGCATCAGTGATCTAAATGTCCATCTTTCATGAGTTTGTCTTTACAACGTTGCAGGACAGTCATTTTGCTTGGCTCATAATCAATTCTTGCTAATGCTATGTTCTCTGGTTCTGCCTAACGCTGATGAGATAAGGAACAAATGGATCAATGCTCTCATTGTATTTACTGGGAAACCAGTAATCAGGACAGAGGACTCAATTCCCTGAATCCTAATTATATATGAATTTGCTAGAGTGTCCCTTTAGACTGCCATAAATTATGAACAAATAGCAACAAAAATATGAGAAGAGGAAAACAGTGTCAGTGGTAGAAAATGTGGACAGAATCAAACATAAACCCATGCTGCTGCAGTATAAGGGCACTTATAATTTTCCTCTGTTGTCAACCCTTGGGTAGTTCCCAGACCATAAATCACACAGCAAACCTGCCCTTCCTCCTCTCAAATATTTTCAAGTTGGGCACCCGTTACTAAAACAAGACTCATATTCACTGAGATTACCTGCCTATCTGGACTAATACTCCGATTCCTGCTCTTCTGATTAGTAAAGACAACAGAGATACCTTAGTAGTACCCCACAGCAAAACAAGTTAACTCCAGACATTCCTATTCTCCCTTCTTTAAAAGGAATTTTCAATAGATCGGTCAGACTTCTGATGCTAGTTAACTACCAAAATTAATTTTTGATTTTCCATTCAGCTACAGAACTAGCTGAGAATGAAAAATGAAGAACACATAAAATCAAAACTGGGATGAAAGACTGAAACAAAAGATTCAAAGAATGGTCACAAATGTACTTTTTATTTTCCAGGTGCACAGTAGTTTTAGAAATCTCGCTCCTAGAGCTGTAAAAGGATTAAAAGGAGATCTAGTGTGGCAGCCTATGGCACACTTATATTGTGTGAATTACAGTATTTTTCTCTGGTGTGTTTGATGCTGTTCTCTGTTGAGAACAGGCTGATGGTATACACGAACTCAGTTGGATAGCCAGTATTCTCCTCATGGGTTGTTTTGTTAGAGCTACTTGAGAACTGATTTATTTCTTTTGTTATTTTTAAATTACCTGGAAAAATTCAGGCTCCTGGTTCAAGAAAAATGCATCCCATTTGTAACACTGAATAAGCTGAGTACGCACAGTTTTTATGCTTTGAGTAACTACAAAATAATTTTTTAATAACCACACTTGCCAATACTTTATGTGGGAAAAAAAAATCCAAGCTCTTGATTACTGGTATTTAATATCAACATGATCACATTGATAAAATATCAAATTATCAAAAAAACCAAAAGGTTTTTAATCTCAGTTCTTCTGCTTGCTACAGTCTAAGATTCCTCAGAATATAAATCTTGTACTTCTGATGCTTCCTTATACATAAAAAGAACAGCCTTGTACCATCCTCAGTGATAGGAAGTGACAGGCAGAGCATGACATCACTCTTTATTTTTAACTGACTGCCTTCTGGTGAATTTATTTTGCTGTCAGTAAATATTACAGCAGTGTTAGTCACATTCAGGCTTTACGGAGACAGAAGCCCTGTGCTGAGTTTGATCCCAGAAGCCCGCAGTACTTAGCATTTGAAGGGGGAATCTTTATTTCCAAATTCAGCACAATGGCTTGCATCCACAGACAGATTAATAAGAATACGTCTCAGAGACATGCTAAAGTACACATCAAAGGTCTACAACCACCAGAGGCATCCATGTGAATTTTACCATTACAGCTGCACCAGATGATAGGCTAATCACTTACAAAAATATCAAATTCCATACTCAAGAACATAGGTTTAGTCAGCAAGTAACTGACTACTGATATTTAATTAAACTTGCCACCAGTCTGAGTCCAGCAGCTTTTAACAGTGTCCATGTTCCTATTATCACTAATCTCACTTATCTTGTTAGTATGACTACACATGCAGTGTCTAAAATAAGATAGGGTAAGGAAGTTTCTTACCAGAGAACATAATTTAAAGACATGTTTCTATCCTTCTCCTGCAGACAGCGAGAGTCTTTAAAATGAAGAAGTGGAGAAACTGCACCTTCAGGATTCCCTAAGAGAGCAGAGATCCAGCATGGACTATGCATATGCTACCTTGTCTCCATTGCCTTTGTAAATCTATTTGGCTTTGCTCATCCACCAGCTTGTCTTCATGCAATATTCAAGCACAGTGTAGCCTTCATAACTATCACATCATCATTGTTATTATTAAATAAACATACTATTATGTTATTACCAAATAATGCTACCTGGGGCCTGGGTTAAAGATGTGAAGAGAAAGCTTCCTACCCTGGTACAGCCCTCGGATTATTATCCATTATTGATTTTTCAGCTAGGCAGCGATGAAGTTGCAACAAGAAGTCCGAGGACAATCAAGAGAGGCTTCAGGGCCTTGGGAAGACTGATTAAGGGATCAGGAGCAGAAGTAGTGCTCTCCTCTATCCTTCCAGTTGCAGGGAATGATGAGGGAAGAAAGAAGAAGATCCAGCAGATCAATACCTGGCTCTGAGCCTGGTGTCACTGGCAGAATTTTGGGGTTTTTGATCATGGGTCAGTTGACAGGACACCAGGCCTGCTGGCAACAGATGGGGTACACTTGTCCCAAAGGGGGAAAAGGATCTTTGCACAGGAGTTAGCAGGGCTCATCGAAAGAGCTTTAAACTAGATTTGAAGGGGGAAAGGGATAAAACCAGGCTCGCTAGAGATAAGCCTGGGGGCAGCATGCCAATGTTTGAGGGACAGTGTGCTAGCAAGGTCCTTTAGTCTGCCTTCTCCGTGAAGGTGGGGGTTGGAGATCCATGCAGCAGCAAAGACACAAGGGTTATTGATCTGTTAGAAACCACTGAAGTGCCTGAGAATGGTCACATAGGAATTAGGGCTTCTCCCCCCAAAAAGGTGGCTGGATCAGTAGCCCAACTGAAGTGCAACTACACCAATGCACGCAGCGTGGGCAACAAACAGGAGGAGCTGGAATCCATTGTGCAGCAGGAAAACTATGACATAGTTGCCATTATGGAAACATAGTGGGATGACTTGCACAGCTGAAGTGCTGCAATGGATGGCTATATATGCTTTAGAAGGGATAGGCAAGGAAGGAGAGGCAGTGGAGTAGCCCTGTATGTTAGGGAGTGTTTTGACTGTCTAGAGCTTAATGATGGTGATGATAGGGTTGAGTGTTTATGGGCAAGAATCAGGGGGAAAGCCAACAAGGCAGATATCATGGTGGGAGTCTGTTATAGAACACCCAGCCAGCATGAAGAAGTAGATTAAATATAAGCAGCTGGGGAAGTCTCACAATTGCTAGCCCTTGCTCTCATGTGGGACTTCCAACTTACCAGATGTCAGCTGGAAATACAATACAGTGGGGAGGAAACAGTTCAGGAGGTTCCTGCATTGTGTGGAAGACAACTTCTGACACAGCTGGTGAGGAAGCCAACTAGGGAAGGCACCCCACTGGACCTTCTGTTGAAGGACTTGTGGCTGATGTGATGGTTGGAGGAAGTCTTGGGCATAGTGATCACGAAATGATAGAGTTTTCGATTCTTGGAGAAGTAAGGATGGGTGGTCAGCAGAACTTCCACCTTGGACTGATGGAGGGCTGACTTTGGCCTGTTTAGGAGCCTGGTTGTCAAGAGTCCCTTGGGAGTCAGTCCTGAAGGGCAGAGGAGTCCAAGAAGGCTGGACATTCTTCAACAAGGAAATCTTAAAGGAGCAGGAGCAGGACGTTCCCATGTGCCTAAAGACAAGCCAGCAGGGAAGAAGACCGGCCTGGCCAAACAGAGAGCTTTGGCTGGAACTCAGGAAAAAAAGGAGAGTTTATGACCTTTGGAAGAAAGGGAAGGCAACTCAGGAGGACTACAAGGATGTCATGAGGTTATTCAGGGAGAAAATTAGAAGGGCCAAAGCCCAACTAGAACTTAATCTGGCTACTGCTGTAAAAGACAATAAAAAATGTTTCTATAAATACATTAGCAACAAAAGGAGGGCTAAGGAGAATCTCCATCCTTTATTGGATGCAGGGGGAAACACAGTGGCAAAGGCTGGTGAAAAGGCTGAGGTACTTAATGCCTTCTTTGCCTCAGTCTTTAAGAGTAAGACCAGTTGTTCTTTGGGTACCCAGCTCCCTGAGCTGGAAGACAGCGACAGGGAGCAGAACAAAGCCCCCATAATCCAAGGGGGAATGGTTGGTGACCTGCTACACCACTTATACACACACAAGTCTATGGGGTTGGATAGGATCCACCCCAGGGTACTGAGGGAGCTGGTGAAGTGCTCACCAAGCCACTTCCCATCATCTATCAGCAGCCCTGGCTAACCAGGGAGGTCCCAGTTGACTGGAGGTTAGCAAATGTGACACCCACCTACAAGAAGGGCTGTAAGGAGGATCTGGGGAACTACAGGCCTGCCAGTTTGGCCTTGGTGCCAGGGAAGGTTATGGAGCAGATCGTCTTGAGCGCCACCACACAGCATGTACAAGGTCATCAGGCCCAGTCAGCATGGGTTTATGAAAGGCAGGTCCTGCTTGGGTAATCTGATCTCCTTCTATGACAAGGTCATCTGCTTAGTGGATGAGGGAAAGGCTGTGTCTGCCTAGAATTTAGTAAAGCCTTTGACTCTGTTTCCCACAGCATTCTCCTGGAGAAACTGGCTGCTCATGGTTTGGTTGGGTGTACTCTTCACTGCGTAAAAAACTGGCTGGATGGCTGGCCCAAAGAGTTGTGGTGAATGGCGTTAAATCCAGTTGGAGGCCGGTCACAAGTGATGTTCCCCAGGGCTCAGTACTGGGGCCAGTTCTGGTTAATATCTTTATCAATGATCTGGATGAGAATATCGAGTGCACCCTCAGTAAGTTTGCAGATGACACCAAGTTGGGTGGGAGTGTTGATCTGCTCGAGGGTAGGGAGGCTCTGCAGAGAGATCTGGACAGGCTGGAGCGATGGGCTAAGGCCAACTGGATGAGGTTCAACAAGGCTCACTGCTGGGTCCGGCACTTGGGTCACAACAACCCCATGCAACGCTACAGGCTTGGGGAAGAGTGGCTGGAGAGCTGTCTAGCAGAAAAGGACCTGGGGGTGTTGGTCAACAGCTGGCTGAATATGAGCTGGCAGTGTGCCCAAGTGGCCAGAAGGCCAATGGCATCCTGGCTGGTATCAGAAATAGTGTGGGCAGCAGAACTAGGGAAGAGATTGTCTCCCTGTACTTGGCACTAGTGAGGCTGCACCTCAAATACTCTGTTCAGTTTTGGGCTGAAAGAGCCTTGGTGCTGTGTAAGCACTACTCAGCAGTAGCCACAACACCAGTGTGCTATCAACACCCTGCCAGCTCCCAACATAAAACACAGCACCATGAGGGCTGCTATAGGGGAAAACCAATTCTGGCCCAGCCAGACCCAGTACAGGGCCCCTCAGTACAAGAAAGACATTGAAGTGCTGGAGTGCATCCAAAGAAAGTTAATGAAGCTGGTAAAGGGTCTAGAGCACAAGTCTTAGGAGGAGCAGCTGAGGGAACTGGGGTTGTTTAGCCTGGAGAAAAGGAGGCTCAGGGGAGACCCTATTGCTCTCTGCAACTACCTGAAAAGAGGTTGTAGCGAGGCAGGTGTCGGTATCTTCTCCCAAGGAACAAGCAATAGAACAAGAGGAAATGGCCTCAGGTTGTGCCAAGGGAGGTTTAGACTGGATATTGGGAAAAATTTCTTCACCAAAAGGGCTGTCGAGCATTGGAACAGGCTGCCCAGGGAAGTGGCGGAGTCATCATCCCTGGAGGTATTTAAAAGCCATGTAGATGCACTTAGGGACATGGTTTAGTGGTGGACATGGCAGTGCTAGGTTAATGGTTGGACTCGAAGATTTGAAAGGTCTTTTCCAACCTAAACAATTCTATGATTCTAGTAGAAGACCAAGTTCTGAAAATCAAAGTTTTGCATGCCCACAGTAATAAGCACAACTAGATGGATGCAAGGGCAGAAAATACGTGTTTTCCTCCAAAAGAAGAACACAGCAAGAAGTTGGGTCTTGTCTCTGTCCTTCGTTAACACTCCTGCTCTAAGTCACTTCATTCACGTAGTGAATGCATTAAAAGTCTGCCAACAGCATATACACAATTTAAAAACATAAAGCTATGAGTCTTAGTGGACCCTTCAATTGCTTGGAGGACCATCAGGCTCTATTGCTTCTTGCAATGGGCTAATAGTCCTTAGTATTGCTCTTTCTGCCTTCTTTTCTCTCAGAGGATTTTGTATCTTTTAATGTTTATGTTTTTCTTCCTGAATCTTTGAACTGCTGATTCCAGCACAGTAATTTTACCTCTGTCTACAATTTTACCTTTCTTATCTTGCATGGCTCAAAACTACATACTTTCTCACAACTCTTATCTCGCAGTTTAGCAATTTTTGCACAAGTCAGAAGGTTATTCGGTTCGGCTGAGAGGGGCAGCACACTGACATTATGTAGCCCACAGATTCTGAACAGTACTGGGGAACTGTTCAGATTTCCACGTGGACTCTGTCTTCTAGATATGTGGTTATAAATTTAACTTTTTTCACTGAATAAACCAGTGAAGTCCCTATAAGGAAATGCTATACGTGTTAACGAGTAAGAGGCACAACATCCCTACATACTTCCATGTTATCACTACCCAAGTAAAAACTTGAAAAGATTTAAAAAGAGGGTGAGGCCCGTTACACACTGCGAGAGGCCGTCTGGGTGCAGTTACGCGCCGAGCAGCAGCACCGCGGGGCAGCCCCTGCCCGACCCCCCCTCTCGCCGCCCGGGCTCCCCTCCGTTGCCCCGCCGCCTCCCGCGGCTGACGGGGAAGGCCGGGGCCAGCCGAGGGCGTTCCCCGACGGGACTCGCCCGCCCCTGGCTCCCACCGGCGCGGGAGGACGCTCCCCGGGCGCTCCGGTCACCCCCGCGTTTAGAAAAGCCCCGGCGAGCGAAGGGGCCTCGGGACGGGCCGATGTCCGAGGCAGCGCCGAGGCCGAGAACGCCGCCGGGGCGCTGGACAGTGAAAAAGGGAATCGTCTAGTCCGTGGGTTTTGTTTGTTTGGGGTTTCTGGTGGGTTGGTGTTTGCCGCCTCTAGCGCGCAGCACCGCAGGCCCGTTCCCTGCGGCCAGGCCCGATGCGCATGCGCCGCCGGTCCGCGCAGGCGCGGGGGGTTGGCGGGTGGCGGCGGCGATGGGCGGGCGGCTGGCACGCGTGTTCCGGACATTCAACGTGGAGAGTCGGGCCCGCCGCGAGATCAGCAAGGAGAAGCCCACGCCCGCGCCGCGGCACCCCAGCTCTCGGCTGGGCGAGCTGGCCGGTGGGTGCCGGCCTCGCCAGGCCGCGGGGCGAGGCCGGAGGGGCTGCCGGCGGGGGGCGGTGTCTGCGGGGCCGAGCCGCGGAGGGGGCAAAGCGGGTGCTGGGGACGGGCTGCGTGGGGGAAGCGCTGGGGGCGCGGGGCGGCGGCCACCCCCGGAGGGGCGCGGGGCCGGTGACATTGAGAGCGGGGCGGCTGGGCGCGCGGGGCATGCTGGGAGCCGTGGCCGGCGGCGGTTGCTAGGGGCGGTTGCTAGGGGCGGTTGCTAGGGGCGGTTGCTAGGGGCGGTTGCTAGGGGCGGCCATGGCGCAGCGGCTGCCGGGCCTGCGGCGGGTCGGCTCCACGGGCCGGTACGTAGCAGCGAGGAGCGTGCCGCCAGCGGGTGCGCCGCTCTGCGCCGCGCCGTGCGGCCCTGGCGGGTGGCGCGGCCCTGAGGGTGGCGCGGCGGCGCCGTGTGAAGCGGCGTTGTCAGCTCCTGAGCTGGTGGGAAACCGAAACTTTGCCGGGAAGCACCGTGCGCCTTGGGAGTCGCGCCGTTCCTCTGGGGAAGCGATTGAGCTGGCAGAACTACAGAAAGGAAGCAGTTTGACTCAGATCTGTCTTTTCTCTCTCCTTCTGTTTTTTCTTCCCTTCTCCCCACTGCCTTCAGGCCACTCAGAGATACAAGAAGAAATTTTCAGAAAGGACGACAGGCTCCTCACCTTGTTAAAAGGTGTTTATGTTGAGTCCAGAGATCCACCCGTGCGGGTGAGTATGTCTCTCTGTAGGAGGCATACCAGCATCAGCCTTGTGGTTTTCAAACTCAGCACAAATTCTGTATAAAGAAAAATGCTCTGTTAGTGCCTAAAAGCTACCTTTTTTATAGGTAAAACTGATGTTTCATTACTCTTTTATATATCGATAGCACTGACTGTGTTTGATCCTGGGTCTTGAACATGTGACAGATTATGATTGTACAACCTTTTAAATGCTTACGCAGTCTTCCTTTTTAAATTCACGTTGATCTTACTTTGTTTTTCACTTAAATTCCCACTTCTGTTTCCTCTAAGGCAGAAGGACAGTTGGCCAGCTTTTTGCAAAGGTGCAGGAGTTTGCCAGAGATCTCTTGTAAAGTTGTTAGAAGAAAAGAGATTAGGACTACTATGGGAGCATGGATGTCAAAGACATTCATTTTAGTGGTGTCTTTAACTACTGATGTTAATGTCATACTGTGCAGAGGCTTCCTTATGCAGCTGAGGAAGTGACTTAGGTTTTTTTCTGCATAACCTTTGGACTGTTTGGTGATAGGTTTCCTCATTGCCAAGGACTGCAGTCTTTGACTTGGAAGGCAAAGCATACCCCTTGCAGTAAAATGCAGACTGGGGTTCAGTCTTCTCTTTTCCACCATGTTATATTACAACTTGTGCATTTTACCTGTTGCATTATTGGACCTCTTTAGCTGCTTTATTCAGTAATAGAAGTTTTATCATCATGTAGCAATAAAATTACTAAGTCTAATTTGCCACTTTCATAGTAGCTTGTACTCAAGACTAGAAGTATTTAAAAATGCAAGCAGATTTCTGCAGTCTCTCCCTGAATTTTCCAAGTAATCTCCATCCTTAATTCTAATTATAGAGGTTAGGACTCTAATCTTGAAGTGCTGAAGGTCTAATTTCAGTATCTTTCAATATTCATTTATAAGCCTGTCAAGAGAGATTAGAGAAAAAGCCAAAAGTGGAACAAATCTTAGCACTTGATTCCGTGCTTACTCTGAGGTTACTGCCACATAAGACTTGCTCTTGTGGTGTGTCTACTTGCAGATGTTACAAAGAGCATGATTAACGTGTTAGCGTGGAGCCTTGTGGGCAAAACTTGACCCAAAAGCTTCCTTCCTTTCCTGATGTTATTCTGAATATATACTTGGTATGTCTGTCTGTGGTAAGTGGAAAAGCACCAGCTCTAAGTCCTGAAGTGGCAGATACCCAGAGACAGATATTTTATTAAGACTTGAAAAATTGCTCGTTATCTGAGCACAGTTTTAGCACACAGTAAAAGGAGGAAATGGAGAACTGGTAGCATCATTAGACATTCTCTGTAGTTTAGAAACAGACAGGCAGTTACCGATGCTGCAGCATCCACATTGGTTTTCTCAGCTTGTGAGTTAATACAGAATGTCTGTAGGCTAATCAGTGCCTGTGGACTCTGATAACTTTAAAAGTAGTTTTTCTTAAACTTAAGGCGGCTTTCCATTGTGCCTTTTTTGCAGTGTGTCATTCACTGGTTAAATCTTAATAAAAGGCGACATGGGGAAGGCAGAGCTGGTTTAGAAATGACTTGGAAATATGAAGGGACTTGGGAGAAGAAACTTCACATGTCTGAGCACTGCAGTAGTCACGGGAATTAAACTCCATATGATGCTGCAAAATAGTTTCTTTTTGTCCAGCAAGGCTGGTTTGTAGTATGATTTTTTTTTTTCTCCTTGCCATGAATTAGTACCAAATATTAGGTTAACTACATTGACGTTTGGCTACCAAAATCTGTGGTTTTCCGAGTCTGTACAACACTTGGAGTTCAATGATGGTAGCTTTTCAAAATTTGGGTGGGGGCTGACATCATATGTAGAATGGCTGTGGAAGAAAGGACAACTTTTGTGATACCAAGAAGCAAGGCTGGCTAAGCTTTTTTTTTTTAATGCTGTGAAAATGGGGAAAGCTAACAGGAAATGCCATATTTAGGAAAACAACTTGGCTGCTACAGTATGCATAGTAAACAGAACTGCTGTTAAGCTCTTTTTGTTTTCCTTCCCACAATTAGGTAAAAGATGGAGGTGGTGAACATCTTCCATGTAAACAGGAGGAAAAGAGACTTACAAAACTAGGCCACTTGGGAGATCTAGACGTTAAGAAAGTTCCCAAAGGCAAAATTTCCATTGTGGAGGCTCTGACGCTTCTTAATAATCATAAACTTCATCCTCAAATATGGACTGCAGAGAAAATAGCAGTGGAATACAGTCTGGAACTGAAGGAGGTCAACTCTCTTCTGGAATTCTTCATTCCTTTTGCTGTGCAGGAATTTCCTAAAGAAACCAAAAAAGCTATAAAGCCAACATAAAAATAATTACCAAACCTTGTATGACCTTACTCGTGTCTTAATTTTACTCTTGAGTATATTCAGTGTCTGAAAAGAGTTGGTAACGTGTCATCCACCAAGGCTGCTTCCTTGTACCAGTAAGATGTATTCAGATAATTCCATTCTATATTGGATGGCTTCAGTTAAATGCAGCAATTACAGGGTACAGTTATAAGCCAGAATATAACTAATAAATTGTATGAGAACATGTCACACAATTCTGATTATCCCATTCATATGTGACAAGTTTTCAGTTAAAACACGCAAGTTCTAGTGAGAACTTTAACAGATTGCCTTTCTTAGCAGAGACTTCTTGATCTTCAGCTAAATCAGTGCTCTGTGTGTATTAGGTATTAGGTCTGTAGTTTCATGTTACCATGTTCTTTCAAGGACTTGCTGTCAAGGTGCGTGTATATACAAACAGCTGTATTTCTTTTGTGTAAGAATGGAATAGTATTCCTGTGTAAAGAAGATTGATGACAGGGTCATTTGGGAAATTCGGCTGTGTCAAAATAAAAAGGTGGTGAATAGCAAGAATGCCTCTTTCTGATGCTGGAACATGGCTGATGTGTAGCTCCTCTTTGGCTCTATTCTGATTTGGATTAAATATCTGCACCCCCCTGGGTACTGTCTGTCAGTCAGTGAATTTGTAAAGAGTGATGATCTTCTAGCATCAGTCTCTTGCAGCAGTCTATGGCACCTACTGTATGAGAAATAATGGTTCATATTATAATTAATAGGTAGCTATGAAATGCAACTGGATCTACCAACTGGACCCACTAGCAGGTCTTCTGTAAATGTCTGCCTGCGCTGTTACAATAGCCCTCTTTCCCCGTGGAGGCCTTATCTGACTGACTTACCCGAATGTGGGCTAGATCAGGTCACGTCCACTCACAACAGAGTACCCACGTGCTACCGGATTGAAGATGAACATCCCCCTTTCCAGTTGTTAGTAAAGGCTAACACAAACTGTGATGTGGTAACAGTGGATTGTAACCTTGATACTGTGACTATTCAGATCTGTGTAGGTAAGGAAGAAGTTTTGCACTAATGATTAATACTGCAGTAAAAAGTGGTTCATGTTTTCCAGATAAGCTGGGGAGGGTGGATGATCAAAATTGATATTTAAAAATGCATTATGGTTGCCTTCATTCAAAAGAAACAAGAAACAAGATTTTATGCGGTGCCAACATTGCTAGTGGCCCATCACCAAAGAAGCTGGATTTATTAAGAGGGTGGAAGTCAGTACCAGGCCTACAATGTAACTTTCTTTTTAAGAACTTTTCTGTCAGGTCTTAGATTTCAGTCTCTGGGAAATATCTCACCAAGATGATGATCAGCTTTGCTGTTTCGCAACAAGATGCTTTCCACTTCTTTCTCTGAGATGGAACAAGGTATTTAGAGTACAGTTTGCCACAGTGTATTCAAGGTTTTGCTTGATTCATTTCTGAAGTACATGATGCTGTACCTCAGTGGAAGATGACACCTAAGTGCATTATATAAAAATTTGAAATTGTTAGTCTTCGGTTGTATGCATTGGGAATAGGCTTGTCATTCTTCCTGTAATGTAATGAGGACAGAGCTGCATGCTGAAACTAATGTATCTGAGTTACGTACCACGTTAAGATTTTTATTGTTTACCACAAAATACTCTTTTATAGAATGTTGCAACAGAAATACTTTATTGTTTGAGTACTGTTCATCCTAATGTAAATATTTAAGGTAATATTCAGAAAACGGCTGTGGAATGCATTTGGTACAGATACTGTTGTTGTTATCAGAGATGCTCTGATTTCCTCCTTTAAAAATAAATCTTTAATTAGGTATTGAAGTTGATTAAAAACTCACTGCAGTTGGCACCAGTCAACAGCTTAACCAGGCCCCTAGACTAATTTGGTATGTATTTTGTCTTCTTTTGTCTGCCTTTGTGAACTGTCCTGTGGTGTGGCTGTACCATTACAGTACCCCATTTCACATAGAAAGTCCCTAGAGACATTATGGTATACTACTGCTTTAATTACACTCTTCAGCAGGCACGTGCTTTGGGATGTTTGGTGCTCATCATGTTCAGTGCTCCAGCCATACCTTCAGGACAAAATCTCGTCCATGAATGAGATGATTGCAAAGCAGTCCCCGGTTTCTCTGGAGCCAGGATCTCATCCTCAGACCATATTGTCCACGGTAGGGAAGCAGGCAGGCCCCACAGCACAGAGGTGGGCCAGGGATCCATCTCCCTGGAAGCAGGTGAACTCCCGGTGGCCCAGAAGGCTCCTCTGAAGCAGGGAACTTCGGCACAATGCATTCACTTCAGGAAAACTAAGACGAAATGCAGTTTGCTGTCCACACACAAATTCTTCTGCCAGTCACCTGCCCCACCTGCTGGGCAATGTCAAACCAGCATTATGAAGGCATTGCTGATGCTATGGGATCGTGTAAAATCTGTACCTTTATATATCCAAACTATCCATAGTCTGAATGTTTAGCTTTCACTGTTTCTTCAGGCTGGAAGTGTTTACCTTGCCCAAAGCTCACAAGAAGGTCCAGAAGCATGGATCTCTTCTCTTTGCTCTGGTGGGAAAGCCTCTCCCTAGTCAAGCACTTTCTGCTACCATTTTGTCCTGTGTAGCCAGCCACCAGGTCCTTGGCAGGTGTGTGCTTAAGTTGTGTTCAAGTGAGTATGTGTTTGAAGATAATGCTGCCTTTCGGGTTGATGTCTGGGACAAGACTATTCTCACTGTTGCATCTTTTCTAGAACTGCTTCTTTCCTTTCTTCCAGTTTCAAGGGATTCTACTCACAAGTTATCTTGCCTGCTTACCGGTTTCTGGTTTTGATGCAATTTCTAATCGGAAGAATAGTGGTATTTTCTTTACACTTGGTTTTGTCTGTGTCCCTTTCTGTCTATATCCCTTTCCCATAGCTGCTTGGCTGTCAGCCTAAGGAAAAGGTACTCTTCAAGCAACTGTTTTGAAGAGGTAATTATGGGGAATTTGTGGAAACCTGCAATTCAGTTTTCTGGTACTCGTATGTGGAGAATTTTTCATGCTTCATTGCCATGCATGCGGTGCACCAAATTTAGCTAAGATGTTTTTGGCCACCCTATAGAGTCTACATTTGGTAGGGAAGAACCTGCATCACTCAAACTGCTTTGTTCTTGTTGAATTAATGTAAAATGTGTAGCAAGTGTAAGCTTTGTGAGCCTGTAAGGGAGTTGTTTAATTTCTAGTATAAATGACACACAGGTAATAAACTTCTTTATATGTGGCATTATTACACCAGTTTTCAAATGTCACTGAATAAAGCCAGGGTTGTCTTGGGCACTGAGACACAGTGAGTACACAAGGCAGGCTGAGCCTTATTTGGAAATGAGGGTTACATTCCTGGTGAGACATAAAATTTAATTTCTTCAGGGGAGTTCCAGCAGGTATACTGGAATTCCTGACTTGAATTTTTCAAAAAAATCTCTCTTTAGATGGAGTCTAGTAGCTCACTTACCCACATCTTCTGGGACATAGTCCCACTGCTCTAGCCTTGTTCTGTCATTAAGTCTATTCCCAGCCTTCTCCAGCCAGTCTTACCTGCTATGAAAACTTTATGCAGCTGCACTCTTGCTCTTTACTAGCTCACATGCAAATGTTGGTTGTATTTTGCCCTTTCAGTATCAACAACCTGTTTTATTTCTACAAAGCTCCCTTGCCTTCCAGGAGTAGCACATCTGCTGAGGTAAAGATGAGAGGACTGAGCACATGTTTTGCTCTGCAGAACTTATGAATAGGACAGATTTTCAAAAGGGATGTAGCTTTTCATACATCTTCAAAAGCTGCTCTTTTGGGATATGTGAAACTAAGTAATCTTGTGCTGTGTCACCATGTATTAATCGTAGCTAGGTTCTTACAGTCTGATGCCAAGACAGCAAGATTGGAGCTGTGAGGCAGGAAAGTTTTAACTCTGCTTTCTGTGCAGGTTAGTCAGAAGGAACTTCAGTACAAAAAGTGGTCTTTCTGTAGCCTTCCAGCACAGGGAATTTATCTTTTAAGCTACCTCTTTTACTCAAGGAGAAAATAAAATTATGTTTATATCCAAGAGTGGTGTACTAAACTTACAAAAGGGAATCTCTTACTTCTGTATTGAAAAATAAAAGAGGATCAAAATGCAAAAGTTTAAAAAAGTGGCTGTCTCACTTTGTTTCATATGAGCACTGTGCTTTCATGTTTGAGATTGCATGAAGCTTCACGTTTCATGGCTCTGTTTTGCAGCCCTTTTCTATACAGGAGTTTTCGGGTTCTTGATCAGGTGGTTCCAGTGTTGAACTGACACCAGGGGAGGCCTGACTAGTGCAGGTGAGCTTCAGGTGCAAACGGATTTTGGCACTTGGGACTGTGGCAGTTGTACGCCAACTGATGTGCTATTAGCAATCAAAACACTGTGTCAGTGCCTGTTATTATTAAATCTGTTTCCAGCAATCTACAAGTCTAATGAATTCTGTAACCTTTCACGGTTTAGGTACTGCTTTGTTATTATCAGAACTAAGTGTTTTCTGCTGAAACCCACCCCCCCAAAACGTGGATTAATTTTTCTTAGAAACTTAACATTAGTTTTCTTGGTCTGAAACAGAGGCTTAGATTTACACGAGGTGACAGCAGTGTTAGGTAGCAGCAGCCTATCTCCTGTAGCGTGCTGGAGGGAGCGCACTGCAGGAGCTCCTGTGGCTCTGTGGGGTGGAGCAGGGTTTGATGTGTCTGTTGCCAGGAAGAGAATTTAAAAAATCAATCCACCAAGGTGGTTCTTCTATGACTGTTGTGCAGAATCCCCTTTGGGTATGAGTTACTTCAATTGCTGAAGCTCTGTCTTTAGGTGAGATGTTTTGGCTTCCTGATGCGAGTAGTGCCACTGTACTACCCAGGAGAGAAGCGACGGGGGGGGAGGATAGACCCCATAATCATCCATAAGGATTCCTTGCACAGGAATGGAAGATGCATGATGTCTTGTAGGACTGAGGCCCTCAGGCCACCACTTTTTAGAAAGCTGAGGGAGATGATGGTGTGGCTGGAGGAATCCCTACCTTCAAAATAGTTGCTCAGCAGCAGCCATACCTGTGAGCTGGTTCACTCAGGGAATAAGGGATCCCACTGCTGATGAGCTGCAAATAGTGCTGGTGAAAGCTAGATTTGCTCCTGCCAGAGGTTGCTTTAACTGGAAGCCTGAATGTAAAGTCGCAGCTGGGAGCCATGCTTACATGAGAGAGATTGGGACTCTGCAGAAGGGACAACAGCGCTGGCAACCTGGGTGCAGCTGGGAGTGCAGAGCTGATTATAATTGCCTGTGTTGGCAGACGGAAAAAGAGACAAAGGTGGAGTCTTTGGAGCATTTTCTCTGAACTGAAGTATGCCCTGTTATTAATTGCACAGGGCTTTGTTCCCAGGAAGATCCACACAGTGCAGTTTGTGACTCGGGCAGGTTTGACTCTACCCAGGCCACATGTTGGGTATGAAGTAGGGGCAGAGCACTGCAAGGCTGGATGACCAGAACCCTGTTGAACTGCTGTATGGACAGGCCTGCTGCGAGTTGTACATTGCACACATGCCACACTTGATTGCCTTCTGTCTTGGTCTCTGGTGTTTGCAGCACAGCACTGTAGCCTAAAGGATGCCACAGGCTTGATGGTTGGGTCTCTCCTCTTAGAGTGGGGATGTGTATTTGCATCCCCTTTAAGGTGAAGCAGAAATTGAATGTTAGGTAGGAGTCTAGCTTAGCTGTCTCCATGCGCCCCAAAAGCTCGGAACTATGGATCTTATTTTAGTTACATAGTTCCTGTGCAACCACGAATTTCCTTCGTGATCACCAAGCATAGCAGAGCTCGAGTCCCTCTTGGTGAGGCTGAGGTGGGGAAGTGGTAGGGGCTGCAGTATGGTGTGTGCCGGATGGGCTCACTGCTGCCCAGGGAGGGAAGCCTTGCTTGTTCCTTACCATTCCTATGCCTGTTCCCAGCACTACAACCCACTAGAGCCCACCACCTCTCTTTTTGCTAGCTCAGGCAATTGGCAGACCACTTTATGAACCACTTTCATTCACTAACATGGCAGAAAACAAATCAAAATGGGTATATTTAAAACAGAAGGAGAAACAAGTCATTACTATTGTCAGCATCAGTGACTATCCTTTGGTTGGAGCCAGCATATATTCAGTTTATTTCTATTATCAGCCATGTCCACTGGGGGAAACAAGTTGTTAAAATTTGGTATACTTTTTGTGCACAATTTAGGGGCAAAAGGTTGACATGCAGAGGTACCAAAATTCTTCTATGAAGTTTTGAAATACATTATCCCCAAGTTATTTGATTTGGGATGGGAAAAGCATATTCTAAAACCTATTTTTTATATTGTAATAAAATATTTTGGCATGGTGGTGTGCGATGACATTTATTTCTAAGACCAGTTCAAACTGAATGCAAAATATTTTGTTCATACATCAAAGCTATCCCTTGCTTTGCCAGATAATAAGGATGACTTTTGTTAAACAAAAGTTTGTCCCATCCTAGTTACTACCCTTCCCACCCTTACCTAAATCCTGTCCTCCAACTCCCCCCCGCCCCCCCCACTACTTTGTTGACGAGTATCATCTGTCAGGTTTCTAGTCCTGTTTCACAGATAGGCAATTAACTGTACAATGAGTGAGGCTGATTTACTGTCCACCTGAAGCTACAGTGAAACGAATAAATAGAAAGTGAGTGCATTGAATAGCAATGAATCAAAGCAAAACAGGCTACGGAAGATGTCTTTAGGAAGAAATAATGCCACTCTATTGGCTCTGCTCCTCCACAGAGGAAGAAAGTGGGAACAAATTTCATACTGTGTTCTGCCTTTCTCAATTAGCTGTCACCAGTTAAAGATTTCCTGTGTGGGAACGAATTCACAGTTGTCTCACTTAAAGATAAATTCTATCAGCTCACTTCTGCACATGCAATACTTCAATATTAAACTTTTTTTATATGGCACAGTTCTCATTAATGTAGCAATTTGAGAAATGGAGCCATTTTTCTTGTGACTTTCTTAATAGGTTGACATTTAATCATGGTTTCTTAGCCCTTTTGAAAGAAATGTGCTATTTCATATATTTTGAATAAAAATTTTTAATTTTATCATGGACACATAGCTGTGATTAAAAGCTGAGAAGATACTACAAAAAGCAAGTCTGTTCTTTCAACAAATGACATAAGTACCTGTTTGTGATGTATAGGCTCCATGACATATGTAATTCTTTAGCCTTCAGAAAGTGGTGAAACTGCAATGGTTCAGAGACACCCTAAGGAAAACACATGGTTTTACTGACAGAGCACTATAGGAAACCCTTGTTGGATTTTTATCCTCAAAATTTTGTGTTTTCTGTAATTATGCTGCTGTGGAACTTTGTTACAGAATTCACCCCTTGCTAAATGTCATGCTCTAGCATATAACATTTAATTTTGCCAAAAAAGTGTAGTTCTCAGCCAAGAAGTGAGTGCGAACCATGCTACTCAAATGCCCTTGTTTGCTGCTACCTAAAACAACACTTTGAGAAATATGAACTGCTCCCTCTGTCTTAGCTGCTAGGTACTTCTGAAAATGAAAGATTAAAATCTAGATGTAGTTGGAAGTCAAAATGCAGAACATGATATTAATATAAATTACATAGGGGTTTTGATGTGCTATTACTCCTTTCTGTCTTGAATTTAACTGAGACTCTGGACTCTGTGCGACAACTTCCTTTTTTCTTTTTTTTTAGTTTTTAACAATATGAAAGACCTTTGCTAAAATAATCTTTTGTCCTTGATGAAATTATAGCACCTCCTTTGCCTTTCCCTGCACAGAGCATCTCAGCTTCCCAAATGAAGGAGGAAAACAGTATACAAATAGATTCAAATGTCAGGTTGAAGAATGTGTCATGAAGGATTTTCAAACGCTGCATCCTTTCTACACCAGGCACTAGCCATGGATACGTTGCATTTGTGCCGTCTTGATCAAAGGTTTGTTTCAAGTGGAAGACAACTTGAATCTGAACTAACTTCACATGCTGCTGATTTCAAGTTATTTCCATGAGAAGGAAGAATGATTACTTAAGAGATAAAAATCCAGTGTGCATTCCAATTGGTCAAACTGTTTCTATGGTTGCAGAGTGGTATCTAAAGATTCAGCTGAAAAAGTGTGGCCTAAAGATGAGAAAACAGCTTATCTGTTGCATCCCTTCACTAGATACACCAGACAAAAATGGAGTTCCAGGCTGTGGAGGAGATACAGGCAGATGGTTTTGTTGCTGAATCCTTGCAAATAACCCCTCCCCAAAACTCTTCCTGAAAGCCCTGCCAAGTCCACATATCCTGCAGGTGGCATCTTTTTTTGTTTTATGTTGTTATCTAGCAAGCTTTTAAGTGGCCCCAGAGATTTGTAAGAATATAATGAGTTTTATGCGGGGGACTCTCAGGGGACTCATTGCATTGTTTGGGAAGGTGACTTACCAGGAGGTACCTAAATGCAAACCATGAAAACAAGAATAATATTTGTTTTGGCTGTGTTCTGCAAGGACATTTCACCCCATAGCTTTTAGAGAAGTCATCACACAAAGCATTACTTAATTTACTGATATGTTTTCCCCTGGTTTACCATTAGGAATAATATTGTCTTATTTTTTCCCGAGGTCTGCTAGCAATAGGAATAAAAAATTTATAGGCATAATATGAGAAATTAATCTTGACTTTTCCTAGGCATGCTTTTTTACATATGCGTCTCTTGCCATGCTACAATAATATTTCTATTTCACTTTTTAATTTTACTTATAAAATTGCAGATCATTAGCAGCATCTAATAATTTCTGTAATACTTCCAGAGCTTGTCCTTAGTCCATCAAGGTTATACAAAGGCAACTGCACTGGAATAATGAGTACTGGAGTCTTACTGACCTGCAGGAGCTGTATGACAGTTTTAGCAGGAGCTGGGCAACCTCCAAGTCAAGTGCAATTATCCATCCAGGCATTTGGGATCTAATGGTTATAGGGATGAGGAATGATCTTAGCAGAAGGAGAAGAACTGAGCATTTCATTTGGCAAAGAGGCAGACCACTTGCTACATCAAAACATTGGGCACCATGTTGAAAACAGTTTGAATTCATAGAATCACAGAATAATTTAGATTGTAAGGGAATAATTTATCTTGTGCAGTTGAGTTTTGAATATTTCCAAGGCTGAAGATTCCACAACTTGGGCAACCCATTCCAGTGCTTAACAATCTTCATGGGAAAAGCAGTTTCTTTATGGCTAGGCAAAATTTCCTGTTGCTGTTCTGCTGCATGCCTCTGGGAAGAGTGACTCTGTATTGCCTATGCCTGGCCAAAGGTCTCTCAGCATCACCAGAACATTAAGAATTATGGGGAAAGAAATGTGATTCCATCCATCTATGCTTTACCCATTTGCTTGGAATGTCATCCTTCTGATTCCTGTTCCTCCTGCCAGTTTGTATGTTTTCTCTGTATATACTTAGTACCAGGTAATGCATTTGTTTCTGGAAAGCAGCAGCCAGGGCTGTGGGTGGGAGAACAGGGAAACAAGAGCTAAAATCTAAGCAAAACTTATCCCTGTCTTTTATCTGTGGTTTACCAATGGAAATATTATTACCTTATTTTATTTAATGAACAGTAATGTAGAAAAATTATACATAAGCTCACAACTGCTCCTCTTCCCATAGCAATTCCTCTGTAGTAACATTTTCCGATAATAAGGTTACAGGATCCACATTACAGTCAGAGCACTTTATGAAATAAATTGTTTCCACTTATGGCACTCTTAAAAGATCCATAGTTGTTACACATTTTCTAAGGCTCCAAACTTTATGAAATAGTCTGTTACAGATCAGCTTCATAATTTATGATGCTTTGATTCTTCGTTTTGATGGTATTGATACATAGGCACAAGTGAGTTGACATTTTACTTTCAAGTCTCCCACATTTTCACAAAGATATCACACAAAAAATTGTCCACAGTTTCTTAATGCCTCAGGTCTACATCAGATGTATGAAGATATCTGGGTGCAGTGACTGACACCTCTATTTGTTTTGATTGCCTTATCAGCATACACCAAATTGTTGTCATTATATCACTTAAATCTCTCCAGGAAGACTCTCTGATGGTTCTGTGGCATATACACGTCTGTCTTTCTGGTAGGTGTTCATCTTAAGTTCAAGTCAGTGATAAAAGAAAGCTGAAAAACTCTGACCCACCACAAGAGGACTGTGGAAGACCTGGTGAACTTGAACCTGTGCCAGTGCAGAGGGGCACCATTATCCTCATCAAGGGAATGGAACAAGATAGACCCTCAAGTCCTGATCCTGCAGCTTAGATATGTGAATATTTAATTACATAAATGGTCGGGTTTCCACCAACAGAAATGATGCATGTTATATACAGTTATGTTAATATACAGTTAGGTTTTAAGATTAGCTCTGAGTCTTCTGTAAATTTCTCAGAAATAAGACTAGTTCCGTTAAGATTCTGTTGTTCACTTCTTTTTGTCTGAGGGTTGAAAAACACTGAAATATACTCTTCTGTGAAAGTGTGAAGTGGCACCCTGTGAAGATTTCTGAGTAGTAAAAGGCATGATAATGCTCTAATCATATGCTATTGATCTGACCATGTGAGAACACTTATAGATTATCTTAATAAAGTCAATTAGTCTAACACCCTAGACACTTCCTTTTAACACACAGTGATGTAGCATTATGCTACATTACAAAATCTCTGACACCGTACATCCCGAGTCAGTAAATGACAGTGAAATTTAAAGAGAAAAAAAGATATGTTGGTTACAGACAAATATGATTTATTTCTGCACAACGGAGAAAGATGTGCACACACACACACACATTATCATTCTAGTATTAGTGTAATAGCTTAGTTTTTGGGAGCAGTCTAAGCTTACTCAAGTGTGCTAAACTACATTTGGAAAGACATAATATTCCTATTCTTTTTTACAATCTCCCAAGAGAGACTGTAAAATCTCTGGATCATCAGCTTGTGCTGTGACAGATGCTCAATCTGTTTTGTGGGTCAGTTAGATCCCAGGTAAGTATAAAGGCATTTCACCTGCCTGTACTGAGGAAAGCATCTGCATGTGAGGTGAAAAAGAAGCGTGACCAGCAGGTTGAGGGAGGTGATTCTCCCCCTCTACTCTGCTCTTGTGAGACCCCACCTGGAGTCTTGTGTTCAGCTCTGGGGCCCCCGATGTAAGAAGGACATGGACCTGCTTGAGCGGGTCCAGAGGAGGCCACAAAAATGATCAGAAGGATGGAACACCTCTCCTATGAGGAAAGACTGAGAGAGTTGGGGTTGTTCAGCCTGCAGAAGGCTCCAAGGAGACTTTATTGTGGCCTTTCAGTACTTAAAGGAGGCTTATGAGAAAGATGGGGACAGACTTTTTAGCAGGGCCTGTAGCGATCGGACAAGGGGTAATGGTTTTAAACTGAAAGAGGGTCGATTCAGACTAGATATAAGGAAGAAATTTTTTACAACAAGGGTGGTGAAACACTGGAACAGGTTGCCTAGAGAGGTGGTAGATGCGCCATCCCTGGAAACATTGAAGGTCAAGTTGGATGGGGCTCTGAGCAACCTGGTCTAGTTGAAGATGTCCCTGCTCATTGCAGGGGCGTTGGACTAGATGACTTTAAAGGTCCCTTCCAACCCAAATTATTCTGTGATTCCATGAAAGCCAGCCTATTTAATGTGTACCATCAACTAGAAAGCAGCAATACTTTATCTCTTTTTGCTCATTATTATAAATAAATTGGATCCTCATCCAGATTTGCCACATAGGGTAGATATCAAAGATTTGTATAATATTGTTTAGTGTTTAGAAAATATTTAATCATTGCTGTAGAGTACAATTTGCGTTATTCCCATTTTCCATGCCAACATGGTTTGTATGGCAGCCAATGTGTGCTAATTAGAGAATTTCCCTAATTAACTTTTGTCAGTGTGCTGCCCTAACATGACTTAAAATGTACAGCTTAATGTATTAAATATATTAAAATTGCTCCTACTTCCCATTGTATACCAGGGAGTAATTTGCTATTAACAGCAAGTATTTACAACAATCTTTAGATGCACATATTCTAATTAAAGTGAACATCCAACATGTTGGCCAAGGATGAGTCATACTTCACACCAGCTCTACAGGGAAGGAGATCTCAGTTGTGTATTCTTCTAAAGCAATGGCCAACAAGAATAAATATTCTTTTGTGTGAAATGTATTTTGTGCTGCTTATTGCCTGCCTAAAGGATGGATTAGTGAACATGAAAGTAGGAAGACTGGGCATACATACTGCTTGGGACAAGGATGGCAGCTGCAATGGAGGGCTGGAGAGAGGGCTATTTGAAAACTTGGTTGATTAGATTTTGTTGCTAAGCACAAAGCCTACTCTGTGTGCATTTTTATCACTCAGGAACAAGGTACCAGCATATGCCATCCTAGTTACCATGGTTTCCATTCAGCCACGGTGCCCTCTCAGAAAAGAAACAACTTCTTTAATTTTATATTCATTACATATATTCCTTAGGTATCTTAAAACCAGAATTGCAACTTGAATTATCTATGGACAGATCATCATGATTTGGTTTTTGAACATGATACATACTTTCCCAGACCTAAAAGCATCTCCCTCTCACCCCAGAGAGGTTTGAAAATAAACACCCTCACAGAGATGCCTTTTGTCAAAGAGCGCTGAACCTTTTGAACATCACAGGTTATGACGCACCCTGACAGTGACTAGATTGTGCAATTCCAATTTGGCGCCAGATGGTACCGTCACGTCACTAGTGAGCAGTGATGGACTGAGGGCCTGGAAGAAGCTGCCGGGAACCTCCAGAAGCCACCGCTGGCATCCTGCCCCGCTACCAGGAGGGCACACTTCACCACTGTGATGGTCAAGGTGAAGAAAAAAGATGCCCAGCGTGAGGGCAATCCCCTCTCAAAAGAAGTAGTCACTTGTATTCTCATAAGAGAAGAACGGAGGCCTTTTGAACAAAGTGTTTATTCTGAAGGTGTCAGGCTAGATCAATAGCTTCTGATCTCTGCACCTTTCATCAGCTCCAGAAAGCGCAATGCACAGTGACCCACCCTCTAGCAAGGCCCCTTGCAGTCTCTAACTATATTTAAATCACACAACATTCAAACTATATTTAAATCACACAACATTCAGTGTGATATTTTCCCAGGAGAATTGACAGTAATTTAGTTTGGGCGATACAGAATACATGCAAAGAAGCAAAATATGAAAGGGATTAATGATATCAGAACAACAGCCAATGTTCTCAATTTTTTCTGAATTTTCACCTTTTCCACGCAACAGTGGTTCTCAGCATATGATGGACAAAGATAGCAGAAGCTGGTCTTTAGGTAGCAAATTGCATGTGAAATGACAAATGGAATATGCTAAGACAGATGGGATAATCTCATTTTTAAATGTGTCTGTTGAAACCACCAAGGGTAAAATAATTAGTAGTACAAAAGCTAATTCCAGTAGGCTTCAGAGTCAGATCACAATCACTAAACAAACCTCTTCGTGATTTTCTGACCCATCACCATTTCCAACTTCCTACATATGCTAAAATACTTGTGAAACAAGGCTGCAGTTACACTTGTTAGTAGAAAACTGCAAGGAAAGACATTCCCTACCCTAATTGTCCTTCTTTCTCCCACCTCTATAGCTGATTAGAGCTGTGGTAAATCTGTAGTAAATAACCATTGGAAAATGTTGACAAGTTAATTGGGCTCATAACTGCGAAGGCAATGAGACATTTCTGCAACTGTTTAGATCAGCTTTGTCAGAAGTAAGTCAGTTACAACGGCGACACATTTAATTCTACAAAGAACACATGGAGAATAAATCAACTTTCAGGCTTGAATTACAGTGCAGGAGGGATAATTACCGTAGCAGAACATGTACTTAGAAACAAAAACCTTTTGTAGTGCACAAACACCTGGAACAGAATTATACTGAAAATTAATGTTGAGTATCCAAAAAATATAAAATAGGAATATTGAATAAAACAGTTATACCATTGTGAGCTATGAGAATTTACATCCTCAGTGGGGATGGAGAAGGGTAGCTTTGAACAGACTTCCAAACATATTGAGGTGATGCTGATGGTTCACTAGGCATCCATTTATTCCCCAGAGCCAATGAACAATTGTGGAGCTGCTTGCATCTATTTGTTCCACAGTCTCCATATGCCTGGTAGGTGGATGACATGCATGTGCAGCCTGGAAGGCCTGCTTCAGTTAGAAATGTATATAAATCAGAACCACTTATAATGATTAGAAGTCATATCAAAAACCTAAGATGAGCTTTGAGATCTGGATCAATAGAACTGAGCTCTTTTTACATAGCTGCCCTGCACCAAATTTTGCCAATTTTGTTGTTTAGCTAAGTACAAATTGGCAGTTCGTTCTTCTTGCTATGTACATTCTCAGATATTATAAACCTGTACCTGGTTTAAAATCTAGCAATAGTATATAGTGTGCTAATTAAAATATGTATTACATTTCGAGTCTATCTAGGTAAAATAAACTCAAGCAGATGATGTGATGAATTACTGAGTTTTACAAAATTTTTCCTATTATAAAAACTTGGTTTCCTTGTTCATCATGCCACTGAATGTTCCCATTAATTGAGGGCACTTTGGAACAAAGGACATACATTTGAAAAAAAAAAAAATCATCTTCACTTTGGAGTCACCTAATCTGTATGAGTTTGTTGGAGTTTTCTTGGAATGCAGAGTGAGGCAGTAACACAATCTAAGTTATTTCTCATTTACAATAAACATCTTCAAAGAGGTAGGAATTACAATATTATCAGCCCCAAGCACAGAAAAGTCTTGTGTCACAGTTGCCAAGAATCATATTACTCCCCTCAAGCATCAGGGAATTTTAAAAGAAATATAGGGTTCATGGGGTTTATTTCATTTACAATTATTGAACCTTTGCTGTAGACTTTTAATCTTTTCTCTACAACCATAAGGCTTAGAAACTTCCATTAAAAAAAGAAGGAAATAAAGCTTTTCATCCACTAGCAGGACTGAAAGAATTAAAACTTCTCGAGACGAAAAAAGGTTATACATTTTTTCTCTATGAGAAAAAAATAGGTGAGTTAATGTAAAATCCATGATATCTTAATCAGATATTGAGGATTGGTTTGGAGGAAGGCTTTCCAACATATAGTTAGGCATTTTCTTCAACAATTGTTTCTTATCATTTTCTCAAAAGAGGAAAACAGACAGTAGCTCATATATTTTGCCTATAGATGGAATGATACACCAGATATCCAGAAACCACACTGTTGATCCAGCATACGGTGTATTATTGTTGACAGAGAATAATTACAATTTTTCTACTCAAGAAGAGATTGCTTTTTAGGAATGCATGAAATAATTAGGGATGCATGAAATAATCACATATACCATCTGTATACCACTTTGGATTACCAGTAAATAAAAGTAATATATAAATCTGCAGTGTTGTTTGTTAGGAAAAGCCCTCAGTAGATTGCTAAAGGAGTTTTTGTTTAAACTAACTGATCTTTATTTCCTCTGAATTATTCCAGAGTAAATTATGTCTTTTAGTGGTTTATGGTTATTCTGAGTTCTTCCTTTATCCTTATTTTCATACTTTATGTAATCTTAGACATGGCCACTGTGATGATCTAATGTGATCTAAAATAAAGTGATGTAATGCTTCCTTGATTTCTGATTTCTTTAAAATAGAAGAGAAGCTTTAGGGACAAAAAGCAAACCCACTATTGATCAAACAATTTCAAGTGAAAGAAAAGCCTGAATAACCCTTAGAAAATTACCACAGTAATTTACTACCTTCATGGTTCAAGACTGAGCTCTACTTCTAGACTAACTGTGGTAAGCTTTCAGCTATTTATTGCCTTTTATTTAACCAATGTTTATGGCACTGAAAACCAACTGTATTCCCCATGAAGATACTTACAAACTGTGATTTAGTAATATAATTACATCATCTCTGTAGTGCATATACAAAGAAATGCACACAGTATTATTCTACCGACTGTTGAAGAAGGATAGGAAATACCCGTAGAACTACAATTGTCAGGAAAATTATAGGTCCACTCAAAATACCAACTATTCCAAAAGAGATGCTCGCAGTAGCTCTAACACGAATCCAGCCCTGTTCGTTCTGTTGAGGAAAAACACCCCGGAGGCTGTAGAAGTTGTTTTGGTTTTGCACCCTGCAGACTGTTCTTAAATCTGCTGTATCTCTTAAGTGCACTGATGTTATCATGTCAAGCTGTGACTGAAACATTTTCTATTAAGTCTGGAGCTAACACTATGATACAATGGGTCTTTTCCATTTCTAGCTTCTGTAGGCTGGGACTTTGCAATGAGAGCACTAAGATGCCAAACAGGCTTTGAGGAATGTGTAGCTGCTGTGCATTGTCAGTCCTGCAAGCCAGTCCTTTTAATGTATAATTAAATTTGGAACTCATTTCCGTGAGATGTTATGGAGGTCAAAAGTATAAGTAGATTAAAAAAGAAGTGAAAAAAACCCACACCACCACCGAAGTGAAAGTCCATGTGTAGCTGTTAAACACAGCAGTCAGGATGTAACATCTTCTAGGAAGAACAAGTGATTTAGGAAGTCCATAACTCACTGACTGCTGGAAAACAGATGTAATTATTTGGTACATGGCCTGTTTCTTACACTGCTCCTGTAAGCATCTACTGATCACCCTTAAGAAGTGGGCTAAAGCATGCCAGCATAAGTGCCACGCTAAAGCTGTGTAGCTTTGTGGTTGACTCGCCAGCCTTGAGACGTTCATTGGTCAAGGTGTCAAATGCCCCTTCACCAACATTTCAGCACTTGCAAGGACCAGCAGTGTGGTACAGAGGCATCCAAACGGGCCAAGAAGAAACAGGCCTCAGCACAGTGTGAAAGGAAGCACAGCAGTTTTTGAGCTAGACCTACAAATCCGCATCGTCCATTGATTTTTCCTGCCATCTATCATGCATTTCTCAGCGTGTCACAGGAAAACATCCGAGAATGCATAAATCTGGAAGCAAAGTGTTTTCACCCTGTCCAGAAATGTTGCAAGCTTAATATTTCAAAGGTCTTCACTGCACAGAGATTATCATTCAGATTGCAGCAGAAATAACTGGTTGCATAGATACAGCTACTGGGCTGTATCAGATAGCCACCACAGAAATGGCAGAAGCTGTCGCTGTCCTTTCTTTCAGAGTTCACTTGCCTCTGGAGTTCAGCTTGTGGAATGGCCTCTGTGGGCACTCCTAATCTACTTCTTCACAAAGTCAGCTGGCATCGTTTAACCTATGGCTTAATGTATTTTGAGCTAATCTTGGCTGACCTTTCACTGAAGCAAATAAGAAACACTTGTACAAGCCTTTCTGCTGGCTCAGCTCTGATGACAGTGCCCTCCAGCAGAAAAGCAGTCATGTCTAAAACTTCCACAGATGCTTTCACAAAAGTTATTTAACGCAACTCCACAGCTCAGTAAAGAGCTCACTCCCAGCACAGGCAAGGTGTAGCAGAGCAGAATATGGATTTTCTCCTCTTAATCCCTAAGATAGAGCTGTAGCTATGTCCCCACATAAAGAGTAAGATGCTCAGACTGTAGAATTCAGAGCTTTTTTTGGTTGTTCTGCACAAAAAAGAAAGACTCCAGGCTGTCTTAGACTTCTGATTAAATTGGCAGAGCTGCAAATCACAGATGTCATCTTTGTACTGAAAAGAGTTCATCCCACTGTGACTTCTGCTGAAAAGCTGTTCCAGAACCTGATTCTTCTGATGATTAGAAATGTTCTAAATTTCAAGACTAAATTTATTCATAGCTCTTCTCCCTCCTTGGTGATTGCCATCTCACTGCCTGTGTATTTATAGGCATCAATCATAATATTAGAAAGGACTTTATATAGAGCAATCAGGAGAAATATGCTTCAGTAAACATGATCTGAAATTGAAAAAGGATGGTTTTATTTTTCCAAGTTTGTGGGTTAAAATATATCTTTGCTATAATCACCTCCTCCCTGCATTTAAAAAAAAAAAAAAAATCAGAGCTAGCGTCAGCAGGTCTATTTGAAGACAAAAAGGGAAAGGAGTATGCTGATCATTAGCAAAAGGTTGATTGTTCAAACATGTTTACTTTTAGCAAGACAGAGTTGATTTAAAAGGACATAGAGCTTTCATATTAACAATCTTTTTCTCCCCAGCAGTCATCATTCATAAGAATAGAATAGTGTCAAATTACTCAATTTTAAATGGATATTTTACTTATTCTTTGGATATTTTACAACCCTCCCCCCAACCAACAGGTAGCACCTTCTTTTATTTGCTAGAAAAGTGATTTAAAATATCTGGATTTTGAAAATGCAAAACTAAACCAGCAAAGAGCATTGATTATTCATGTC
Source organism: Strix uralensis (assembly GCF_047716275.1). Taxonomy (NCBI): domain Eukaryota; kingdom Metazoa; phylum Chordata; class Aves; order Strigiformes; family Strigidae; genus Strix; species Strix uralensis. Next base: position 45,186,707 of record NC_133974.1, on the reverse strand, counting down.
ACCAGAAGGAAACTTGATGGGGAGATGCTGTCTGTTTGTGCAATTGCCTTTACAGGTGCCCTACATTATTGTTTCATGTGGATACTGAATAGACAAGAACTAATGTGCCAAGCAAAATGTAATATGCAAAATGTCTGATCACTAGAAAGCCATTACTTCTCTCTAAGTAAAATGGATAAGTAAAAATTTATTTCTTCAGCATGTGTCTGTTTGCTTGAACTCTATTATAAGGCCTTCAAGTCAGAGGGTGCATCATATACAGGGTGCATGCACACATATACACACAAAAAACTCAATGTCATAAAGTCTTTGCTAACAACCTCCTAATTTCTCACTCTTGGCATTTGTGCATCTAAAAATTAGAGATGAAGTTAAGAAAATAAATAAAAACCTATGAAGACTGCAATGATGTTTAAGGAACCCCAATTCCCCTTCTCCTTATCTACTCAGAATGGAGATCACCAGCCACAAAGAAAGAAGATGACTTTTCTATCACAGAACTCAGGTACTGCTCCAACAGTAACTCTAATTTGCTTTTTCTGCTGTCTTCCTATCCAAAATCTACATCTACAGCATTTTCACCTCGCCTACCTCATACCAAATATATGTTTGAACTTATTTAAACAAGAATTTCATTTCAAAGTAGAGCTGTTCCTTTGGAAGACCTACAACACTGGGCCCAACAGACATACATTATACCAGAAATTGTAAAAGTAATCATTCACTGGATTTGGAATGAAATTCTGAACCTGTATAGGTTAACACCACTTCTAAAAATTAACAACACTATTTAATTGGCTAAATGAGTTGGCTTTCTCTGAAGCGTACAGATTGTCACATAGCATTGCCAGATCTAACGGCCAGATACAACTCAGAAAAGAAATGTTAGAGTTATTGAGACTGAAGCTCTCTGAAATCGCTAGGTGAATTTGTAGCAGCATTCAAAGAAAATGCAAAACAAAGTGTTTGGCATCATCTGAAATGATAGTGAGAGAGCATCATTTCGCCTCAACTCTAGTGTAACTCTATTGTATCCACATTTTGAATGCTCTATACAGTTCTGGTCTTGGTATCTGGAAAAGGACATGATAGAGTTAGGGAAGATACAGAGAAGAGAAGACAACAGAAATTATTAAAGGGATTAAAAGGAGTGGCTACCTTATGAGATCAGACTAAAAAATTTGAGATTTTTCAACTGGGAGAGTGCTGTGGTGAGACTTGTTTAAGGCTTATGAAATCACGAAGGTGGCTAAAAAGATGAATATGGAACCATTTTTCATGAAATTGCAGAGTTTGATTCATTTGGTTAAATTATTTTAAGATCAATAAAAAACACATTACTTTACACAGTGGCTAGTGAATTTCTAGACTTGCTGCCAAAAGACGTGGAAGCAGATCCCAATTCAGGTTCAAACCGGAACTGGACAAGTTCATGTACAGTAGGTCCAAGAAATGGATAGTAAAAGGACTAGACAAGGATTTACCTTCCTAATGGCCATGGAAGCCAGAGGATTACAAGGAAAAAGGTCTGAAGAAGGTGGCCAAGCCTGTGTGCACTTTATAAATAGTTTCTCCTACTGCTGCTGTTTCTATTTGCTTTTCTGTTTAGGTACATATTAGCAAAACCTTGAAGCCCCCTAGGTAAGGAGAGGACTAAAGTCAGTGAAAACAAGTAGAAAAAAATTTACAATAATGAACAACAAATTAAAGAAAGGGAAGAGTTACAGGATTGAAAATAAAGAGATAGGGAACTGGAGGAGGGTGTTAAGCAGAGACACCCTGACATCATCCACCACTTCTTGAAAGTTAACTGAGGAGCAGGTGGATGGTCCCTAATGATGCTCTGCCTGGACATGTGGGAGGATGATGGAATGAGTGGACACCAGTCCCACAGTCACCAGGATCTCCCATTCAAATTTCCTTCTGGTGACATGAATAACCAAGAGGGACAGCACCTGGAAGAGGTTGAGGAGGAGGTCCTGCAACCTGGAAGAGTCTTGGTTGAGGATTGTATAAATAGAAAGTTGAGAGGAAAAAGTGCAGCTAGAACTTCAGTAAGAGGTTCTGGAGGAGCTACAGGAGAGACCGCAGCCTGCCTCATTTGATGTACACTCAAAGTACCTGATGTGCACCAGGGTCTCTTGCCACTGTCAGAGAAAAAAAGGATCCCCAGCTTGACCCAGTGGGGTGTTTCCTCTGTTCATGTGTGTTCTTAGACATCTTCTTTCTCCCTGAGGAGTACAAGTTGTGAAAGCCTCCGCAGGTGAAAGTCACTGTTAAATTATTAGTGCTGTTGTAAAAATGGTAAGGCATATTTAGGACAAAGGGAATTTAAGCATTTGAAAAATTAGCTAGTCCCAGGTGTAATTAAAATAGGGTAGTATCTTTTTTTAAAAGAGAGAACTGAAAATTATGTGCAACATTAGTGTAAAATGTTATATTCTTATTAAATCCATTGAACACAAAATTTTGTTTTAAACTCACTATTACATGTTCATTCTTTGCTGAAGTTACTTACCAATTCGGAGGATTCCAACACAGATATTTCCCAGTGGTAAACTGTTTGCTTTACTTACTCTAATGCTTTAATGATAAATAAGTTTTTCACCATTATTTTTATTTAACTGGAGGAAGCATTTGTCATTGGTTAGCAGTTCAGAAACCTGTTTTATTGTGGAGGTCACTTTGTAACGTTAGGTGCATGGGGCATTGCCTTGAGTCCTTAAAAAACAGAAATCAGAATTTTTTAAACGAAGAATATCTGTGTTGTGCATCTTGATTTACAGCTTCTATTAAAAGTAAAATTTGCTGGTGAATGAATGGCAACAGTTTTAACATGATGCACAGAATTAGATTTTGCAATACCATATTAGTGACATCAGAAAAGAAAGGTGCCTTGTGGCAGAAGTCCTGGTTTTTTATGCTTTTCGTAGAGAGTGTAGTTGCACAAAACACTAGACATGTTCAAACACTGTGCTGTAGACAGTTCCCTGCATTGAAACATTGGAAAGTCATGCCAGCTAGTTTCACTAGGCTATAATGTAAGGACCCCAAAGCATTTGCTGAAAATAAAGACTGTTATTTAAATTCCTGTTATCAGTAAAAATAATTGTTTTAAAACCAAAGATATCAATATGTACCATAAAGGTTTTACTGAAAATTGTATTGAATAACTGGAGTATATATAAATCTAGTCTGAATGTGATGAAATAGCAAATTTACAAAACCAGACACAGCTGGGATCTGGACAGGGGGGAAAGACTACACTTCTGTTATTACACCCTCTTCATGGAAGCACAGGAAACACTAAACTGGAGGGAGAGAAGGGCAGAAAGCAGGGAAAGAAGTTTATAGTTCATCTCTAGGAAGTCCATGGCTCAAGAGTTTTTTTACCCTCGTTTCCTGGATTAAAGAACAAAATGGAACAAACGTCATATTAAAAAGAGTACATTGACTTTAGTAATACTGGATGTAGCCTCTCCTGCCAAGATCAGAAATACCAGAAAGTGTCCAGCACACTAACTACAAGGGGAGTTCAGTTGGTTCTCTTATGGGAGAGTAAACAAAGAGAAGTGTTGTCAGTCTCATTCCTTTTTTAAAACTGGTACACGGGATGAAGAGACGTAGTTCTCAGAGTTGAGTTTTGGGGGCAAAATACCACTTTGGAGACTATTTCCTGCCATGTCCTCCACTTCCACAAGCTTCTGAAATTATTATAATTGATGAAGGATTGAAGTTACAGCCCAGACACTTCAGGGTCTTATAGACTGGAAGTTGAATGCTGAATTTTCCCAAAACATTTTGTTTTCATGGAGATGTGAGTGGCACACAGATGCAGTAGAGCTTTGGTTTATCTTGCTTCAAAGGCAAACAGCAGCAACTGAAGCAGCAAATGACCTTTGAGAAGGTGAATTTATGAGGTTTGTTGACCATCTTTTCATTTTTGCTATGAGAAATAAAAGAGGAATGACTTCAATAGCAGTCAGATGGCCAAAAGAGAATGTATGTTGATACCTGAAATTACATAATAAATGATCTCATATTTACTTGGCAATGACACAAATTTTGCTCAAATGCTTTCTCTTTCTCTCTTACTCTCAGAATAAAAACAGAATAGAAAACTAAGTACTGAAGCTGTGAGGAAATGACTAGTTGCTATTTGCTACACTGCAAAAGCAGCTCTAGAGGACCTAATTTTTCTAGAGAAAGGTGTGAAAGCATTTTCATGCTACATTTCAAACTCAGCTACAGTTCACAAGCCTTTTGCATCAATTCTCAGATAAATGTCATAAATTTCCATTTCAAAATAGCAGTTTGTTTTTTCACTATAATCCTTACTCACCCAGACTTTCTTTGCTCACTCCAGTTACTGTGGTGAGCTTGCTTGCATTCCACATACGGGCAGAACAAAATATTTGTGTAACTTCAAGCATATGAATAACCCCACCAAGGTCAGAGTTTGGTACTGTCCCTTCGTTGTTAAACTATGCTGTGTTTTTTCATATTTTCAACTTCTTTCTATTACAAAGAAAAAGCAGGCAAAAGGGACAATAAGGTTTTTATGTTGGATATACCAGAAACCACATTTTGAAGTCTTCTGTTTCTTCAGGGTGCAGAGTTCAGATAGCCTGAAACTCAAGACTCTTTTGGTGTTCTATACAACTAACTGCTTAATAAAATAAGTGCAAATATAAAATCTCTAAACATTTGATATTTTTTCTGTTTACCTGCATGATTTGTTGCTATTGTTAGCGGGGAAAAAAAAAAAAATCTAACTCCACCATTTTGCCATTCATGTTCAATGTTTCTAAAAAGCACACTTTTTCTTTTGGACAACTCTTCTCTGCCACCCCAGCCCCAGCATTACTCTTTGGCCTGCTCTGTAAGAAAAAAATCTGCGAGGCTGAATTTTATTAAAAACTTTAGAGCAGTCATGTTATGTCCTGATTTCCCTTCAAACAATACTAATGGTTTCAAAAAAATGTCTGACCATTTGCTCTGATTTTTCACATACTATATAGAAAATCATCAGTGAACAGAGTTGAATATCATAAATATGAAAAGAACAATCAGGAAAAGTCTAAATAATGCTGAAATGCTCATGTAAGATGTTTTCAATTGACAACTGTTTCAAGAATTCTGACAGTTGCGCACAAAATGAATTAGCATAAGCATTATGTTACTTATATTGTAATAATAACAACAATTTAATGTAATCAGCGCAGTGATAAAGTGATGAGTCATTGCTCTAGGAAAATGACCAAGGAGTCTGGAAAAGTCTAACAAATACTGCCAACAAAGATTCCCTGCCCTTAGTATTATCTCAGGAATTAATGAGACCTGTCTCCACTGTTACAATAGCAGACAGAAAGAGACACTCCACCTTCGAGGCTTTGTTTGCACTGAAGCATTACTTAAAACAGATCAATTCTACCTTACCGGACTTAGCACAGTTTTGACAGTCAGCAAGTTGACCACTGTGTTGTCTAAGCCCCTCCCTGGTAAATGAAACAAAAAAGGCCAGTGCTTGGTTCAGCATTGCAGTTTCATGTCACATCACGGGAAGAGGCATATACATTACTGTTACTGCAAGAGGAGGGGGGAGTTCTGGAAAGAAAAAAAAAAAAAGGCACAGTTCACATCTGCCTATTAAATTTAGCTTCCTTGTGGAACCTGCTTCTGGGGTGAGGTAATTCAGAGGATCCTAATTTCTACAATAGAATTTTCTCTTAAACTTCCTCCTGTGCAAGACCTGTTTTTCCTTGCTTTTTTGGGTCTGAATGACTAAGCTTTTCTACAGTCTTTTCTCAAGAAAACCTTTTTTTCTTCCGTCCAAGGAACGGTTGGAATAACTAGCCCTTTGTATTTTAAGTTATTCATTAAAGTTAAATGGCTTTCTCTTCAAGCTTGTCCTAGGGCAACTATTATAAGGTTAACCTTTCTATAGCTGTGAATCCAGATAAGCTTCTCAATTTTCTCTGCACCCAGCCAGACACAAATATGTATGAATATGCCTTTGCTATGGTTCACAGTTGTTGCCTCAATACCTCTTCTGATTTCCCCAAGTAGCCCTGAACATCAAGGGGGAAAAGGTCACAACCCACGAAAAGCAATTTCAGAAGGGCAGGGAGAACCTCATCGTTTGGTTTTTTTGGGTAAGACAGTGATCCCCAATACAGATCAGATACAGTCCCAGATACAGCTAGATTATTGTACTTATTACAGCCGTAACAAAAAAAACCCCAAATCAGTCAGCTCCCTACAGAGCAATCCTGTGTAGCAGAATCTTTACCCCAGCCATATATCCCCACAGATCACCATCCCTGCTCCACCTGGGGCCTTATGAAGACTCTTCCAAATCTGGGGTGTTCCTTGGCATGCCCATCTAGAAAGCAGGTTCCTTCCTGCTTTAGTTTCTCTTTTCAAATTACATTCTTCGAATGCTTTTCTAAAGCTCCTTTCCAAAACAAAAGGAGATGAGAAGCTCATACCTAAAACCAAGGGACATTTACACAAGTCCATTGGGTACAATTAGGTAGATTGAGACTTAAACAACTTCTTGTATCCACTGCTATTTGTAGTTACTTGCTTTGGCAGTAAGAATCAAACGTTGTTAATTAATTACTCAAAAAGATCGCTATAGGATCATTTTAAAATGTGTTGTTGCCTCTTCCACAAGATGGAGTGCAGTGATAATATCTGAGGATTTTCAAATTGAATCAATGTATCATGTCTCCCCTATGCTAGAAAAAGCCTTTAAAGACTTTAGCCAACCACAGCAAAACAAATCAGAAGCCCCAATGGGGCAGTTTCTCACTGGTTAGTTATGCTTATTTCAGATGGGAGGAGTTCAGAATGCATCCCAGAAAACAAATAGAGCCCACAGGTTTTTTTCTTTCTACACTCAACAGTAGAATTCAGCAGTGATTTTCCTCTGATGGGAAATTACAACAAAAAAGTGCTCACATCTACTTGTTAAAGAAGATGTAAGAATAAAGAAAATTTACTTGGTCAAGAATTTCTAAAGCAGCCAGAAAGAACTGCTTCCTCTCTGGATTTGCCTTGTGGTTCTCAATCAAAGCCTTACGGGTGCAGGACGGCTGAACTCAATTGAGAGCTGTACTTCTCAAAAGTCAAAACAGTAGCAGTGGATGTAGCTGCTAACATGCTGCTGGCATCACATCAGCTTCATGCTTAAGAGGTGCACCTGGGAGAATAAGAAGCTTCCTTTTTCTCTTCTGTCACATTCCGAGTTCACTGTGAGCAGTTGTGATCTGGTGTTAGCTGGCAATCAGGTAAGTACAGTTTGTATGGAAAAAGGGATTGCGAAAGACTCTTCCTGGTTCAGACATCAAGTTCTGTAATATAATATAGTTTTCATACCAGTTTATATCCTTGTAAACCTGTTTAATATGAGATAGCGAGTCTTGCCAAATATGTTTTAATTACGAAAATAAAACAAAAAGCTACAACCACAATAAGCTGCCCTGAACCACACAGACTCTGGCCTGCAATTACTAGCTATTGCCTTGCACTTCTCAGCATCGGTATTCACAATATCCCCGTTTGGAGATGATATGGCTGCTCATTCCACATACTGCGTGACCTTAACGTAGCAACTACAACCTGTTCTTGAAATCCTCTTCCTCGCTGAGTTAGCTATGTGGGCGGTGAGGAGACGTTAAGGCTTCTCTTAATGCTTAAAAATCAGCCGGCACAGCTCAATATATTGAGACAACCACTCTTTATGTACGCAGAGACTGCAATATCACCAAGCGCATATCGTATTTATGTCCCTGCCTGGCAGGAGGCTTGATGCTCCCCTGCAACTGTTCAGCCTGCTTTCAGCATCTCTCTTATGCTGATTTTTAAAAGAGCTGTCTCCAACTTTACAAGAGCAGCCCGCTCGACGCCTGGCGCTGAGAAATGAACGGTGGGGCCCTGCAGAGCACAGCGAAGCCCGGCCCAAGCCGCCCGTCCGCCCGCAGGTGCGGGGCAGTGGGCTCGGAGGGCGCCGGCCGCCGGCCCCAACCGCGGGGGCCGCCCCGCCGGGGAGCGCCGGGGGCCGCGGGGGCCGCTCGGCCGGAGCCTGCGCGCGCCCCCGGGAGGCGGAGCCGCGGCGCGGGCGGGGCTCGGCGGCGCTGCGGAGAGCGGGACGGGCGGGCGCGGGGAGCAGGGGGCGGCTGGCCGGTAGGGAGGCAGGCAGGCGCTGGCTCGCCTGCCTATTCCTCTGTCCGGCGGTTCCGCGGCGCTGCCTGTGCAGCAGAGGCGCCGCCGAAGCGAATGGGGAGGCGGCGCTGAGCGGGCTCCCGCTGGGGGGTCGGCAACCGGGGGCAGCGGCGCGGCGGGCGAGCAATGCCCCTCACTTCTCAGCTTGCGCTGCCCTTCCTCCTCCTCTTCCTGCTCCCGGCTTTGAAGCTTTTGTTTTCCCCGGCCGCTGCGATGGCAGGAAACTTCCCGGAGGAATGGGCTCAGGCCGGGCTTGTGCTGCGCTGGGCTCCGCCGGGCACCGGCCACGCCGTGAGGTGAGGCGAGGCGGGGCGAGGCGTCGCGCCGGGTCCGCCGGCGGCAGTTCGGCGGGGCTGGGCTGCAGCTGCCCCGGAGCCGAGGGGGGCGGTGGTCTGGGCGGCAGGAGCGGGTAGAGTTGCAGCGGCGACCGCCGAGACCCCCGCACGGTTATGCCGGTTCCCGCGGCCGGGAGGGCGCTGCAGCCCCGGCGGGGACACTGCGGGTCCGTGCTCCTGGGCTGGGCCGGTGCGGGGATCGGCGCCCCGAGGCGCGTGCGTGGGCCCCGGGCGGCCGTTCGCGGGCAACGGTCAGCGGCGCGCGGGGTCCGCGGCGGCGGCGGGGAGACGGCGGCGGGCAGGCGGGCGCTGCCCGGGGGCACAGAGCGGGGCCCGGCGACGGGAGCGCCGCCAGCCCCGGGTGGGCGCTCTCGGCCGCGTCCTGCGGCCGTGCGGGCAGGCAGGGCCGCCGGGCGGGCCGCGGGGGGTTTCCTGAGGCGGCGGAGCGGCGGCGGTGTGCGGGGGCCGCGCTTCCGGCCGGGGCTTCATCCCCAGGAGCTGGTCCTCCCCGAGGCGGGACACGTCGTTAGGGACACGGCGGCGGGGGGGGCTGGCTGCTTTCTGTCACCTGCTCTTCAGACTCTCGATGGTGCAAAACTTGATGAGGGAGAGCCTGCCGGCGGCCGGTACCGTGTGCGTGTCGCTCCCGATGTCGCTCCCGGAATAAAAGACGTGCCTCGCTTAAGTAAATGGAAAACAATTGGTGGTTGTAAAATGAGCGTGTAATTTTTATTTGGGTGTTCCACATGGTTTTCTTCATACTTGATTTTTAAAAGTAAGATGATCCAGTGCAGGCAAACGTATATAACCAACCGTATCATAAAGTTTTCTTTGTAAATCAGTAAAAACACTTTTTCAAGAAAACGGTTGTTTTGCGTAAAGGTACAGGGAACGCACACATTTTAAATGGTTAGAGTTAGGTATAGCTGGCACGTTAGGTTCGTGCCCAAGAGGATTGTTAAATAAAATTGTCCTTACTGAAAACATGAATGCTTAAACAGTGGCAAATGGGTTTTGCACAATGCATTTTCTGTGGGACATCGTATACATTCTGACATTAGAGCAAAGGTGTCAGAGGCATTGGATTATGAAAGGGACAGTTTTAAATAGACCGTTTCTAGATATCTGAAATTGTAAGGAGACTTCAAAGAGTATTGATAACACAGAATAGCTGTGTATTGTCAGTTCTCAAATGTATTTTTACAGTTGTTTTTGCAGTTACCTGTTGTGAAAATGTATTTGCTAACATTGCTGTAGCTATGTTTCTAGAATAACATAGCAGAATTATCAGTAACTATATTTTTAGTCTACAGAAGCAGATTTGGTGATGACTAGGAATTAGAAGAATAATAATTTCTAAATAACTTCCATTTGAAATATTTACTGCCAAATGATCAACCCTCAGATACCCAGCTTCTTACACTATTTTGCATGACTCATTTATTAGAGAGTAGCTTTACTGTAAGACAGTATTTTAAATGTGTAGAACTTTTTTTTTTTTTTTTTTTAAAACTGAGAAAATAAATGAGACAGTGCATATTGGTAGATGATATGCTAGGTCTGCCTGCTCAGAGGAAACAGGAAAAAGCCAGGATGAGCTCTACTCGTTTCTAATTTTCTTCTTGTATACTGCAGTGTGTAGATAACTTTTGTGAGGCAGTGCTGATCAGGCTACGCTTGTATTCTTCATGGCATGTACCCCCCTTTTGAAGTCTTCCTCTAAGAATAACAGCAGATAAAGCCTGGAGAGGCTATGACCGTGTCTCTACCAGTTAATTAAATGTACCCAAGACCATTCTCTGGTCCTAAAGCCAACTGGCACAGCTTAGCCCTTGTCAGTGCTGCTAAACTCTCCTGCTTTCCAGAACAGGATAGCTGAATACAAGCTACTGGTTGGGACTGGCTCCTGGCCTGTGTTAAATCCGAAATCATGGCTCAGAATTGCATGGGAGAGCTGTAGCTGGTCTGGGTTAGAAGGACGCTCTGCCAGGCTGTAGCAGTTCAGTGGTCTGCGTGACTGAGTGAGTTCCATTTCCTGGGAACGGTTCCTGGCATTGCTTGATTTACTAGTGTGGACATAGTCTATCAGTAACACTGTTAGTAGCCTCTTTTAACTCTGTGCTCTGTCACGGTGATCTAATTTCCCTGCATTGAGGATCTCTGGCGCTATGAAATGCTGCTTTTCATAGTCAGCTGCTTAGAACTGTCAGAACTGCTTGCTTCTTCGCTTGTGCAGGTGGGTGAAGAGGGAGTAGGTGAAGGCTTGGTGGCTTTCCCACTTGCCCATAAGGGAGGGGTAAGCAGGATCAGGGAAGGGAGTACGACTTGTTCTCCTTGCCTGGGAATGTACTCCCAGAGCAGTGCGTGTCCATAAGCAATCCTGATGGCTGGATGTGAATATGTCCACAGCCTGCATTCCTATGCCGTTTTGCTACTATCCTAATTAATTTGCTACAGGTAGCAAGTTGGGCAGAGCAAGGTTTTTTTTTTTTTTTTAATGCTCTGAAGATTATTTACTTCTAGATGCCTAGAGAGATTACTAGCCTGTTAAAATTATCGGAATAGATGTTCAAAATAAATAGTTGTGGACTCTCACCATGCTTACTGTCTTTTTTTGTCACTGAAAGTATGAACAAAGCCTGTGTACTTCATAATGTTTCTGTAAGTGTATGTCTTGGTTCACATTTTTGCAGTATCTCACTGTTTGGTTCCATAATGAAACGGTGCGTGTGCATTGTATTTTACACTGTGCTTGCTTTTTGAGTATTGATATGTGTAGTTAATCTCACACAATAGTCTCATAAATAAATTTCAAAGCAATTCTAAAGAATGTCAGACTTAATTGTTACAAATGAGGAAAGTGAGGCAAGAGGAAGTGTGACTGTTTAAGGAATCCTAGTTGTAGGATCCAGAAGTAGAATATCAAATCGAAAATTGATCTGTGAGGTCTCACTGACTCTCACAGACAAATAAAATACTTCAATAGAATGCTGTATTTTTTTCTCTATATTTGCTGGCAGCTGTTATTTTGCTAACCTAGCTAGTAGCATAGTTTGAACTTAAATAGGAAGATTGTTTAGTCTCTTCATTTCAAGTTGAGGATGACACTTAGATACTTACCTAAACTATACATACGTGTTGGAACTTGGTAAATGCTTCAAAGTACTTTGCCAAACAGGCAGCTTGTCTCAGTGAAATTCCAGTCAATTTAATTTGAATGAAACCTCATAAAATACAAATCTTAACATTGCAACATTTCAACATGTACTTTAGGAGAAAGGTGAGCTATCCTTTTTTTCTGCCTCTGTGTGAAAGCACTGATGTAGCAAAGTGTATTTACACTTAGGCACATGTTGAAGTGTCTGAGGAGTCCTGCTGTTTTGAATGGCACTTAGAGAAATCCCTTGCATAACTGTAACCTAATTTACCACAATCTCGATGTATATTCTACACAAGCTGTGTTTAACAAAATATTGTTAAGACCACATAAGCACAGAAGCATTTGGAAATTTAAGGCTTTGAAGTGGTGATGATGCGGCCTTTGGGAGCTGTGCTTTGTACTATCTAGGATCTGATTTTTTCAGAGCACTTATCTCAAATTGGGCAACCAAAATTAGTGTATGGTTATGACTTTTGCATCTCTTCCTGGATTTTCTCCTCCATGGAGTTACTAAAGCAAGGTTTGGGTTGTTGATTAAATATAACATAGTGGCACACAATAATTGTGGAAGAAGCAAGGTTTTGAACAGTTGTTCATCTTGGTGGGCACCGGGCCTTCTAAAGGAAGCTGGATTCTGTGTGGATAAGTAGTACGTAGTCATGTAGTTAAAGCCTGTGTCGTAGTGTTTAATTAAGGTTCCATAAACTGTTACTTCTCAAGTCTTCAGAGCTTGATTTTTTCAAACTTTAATAGCATTTATTTTTTAACATAGTTTTTGGGAGTGTAATTTTCCCCATGGGTTTTTTATTTTTTAGTATCCCTGAAGCAAAAGGAGTATTTTTTTCAGGGGTATCTTTGATCACTTCTTACATTCTTATCCGAGTTAGAACCTCTAAATGCCAGTTCAGGCAGGAACTGTCTGAGCTGTAGCAGTAGGTCATGATCCATATGTGACTTGACAATGAAGGGAAATAGCATGCTTTATACATGGATTATGAAATGACCCACTTTACCTCACAATTTTTATCTAATATAGCTGACTTAAGGAGTATGATGAAACTCTGAAGCTTAGTTTCCAGTCTGTTGTCCACAGCGCAGTGCTATCTGGTGACTCTACTGTTGTGTTCCCTGCGATATTTCACTCTTACTGACGAGCTTCTTCTGGACCACCTTGTTGCCCAGCTGCTTCCTGCATTGTTTTGTCAGATCCCTTTCTTGGTTGATTTCGTATATAATTTCTAGTTGCTAGTCACTTTAGTTGGCCAGTTAGAATATTTTATCCTAATCTAGTTTGCAGCCATCTAGTTACATGGGTCAGGACAGCTGGTCAAGCAGATCAGGTCAAGAAAGCAAAGGGGAAACAGGCTTTCAGATCCAGCACTCAGATTTAACAGGCTGTGGTGAAGGAATAATTGCTGTTGTAGCCTAAGTGGGCTGAGGCTGGAGCACAGAAGTACAGAATAATGGAGATTGGAAGAGACCTCAGGAGGTCACGCAGGCCATTACACTGCTCAGTGCTGAGCCAGATTGAAAGTTAGATGAGGTTGCTCAGGATCATGTCCACCTGAATTTTGAATATCCCCAAGGATGGAGATTCTGCAGCCTCTGTGAGTTACCTGTTCCAGTGTTTGACCACTCTCGCCGTGATTTTTTTTTCCTAAGGCCTAATTGAAGTTACCCATACTGTAGCTTGTGTGCATTGTCCCTCATCCTTTGCTGTGAACCTCCAAGAAGAATCTGGTAGATTTTTTCAGGTGCTTAATAACACACTTTCTGTCAGGAATATATAAAACTTTTGCCAAACACGTGAAAAACTATCCTCTTCCAGCTAGTCTTGCAGACCTTATTCAATAGCATGCTTATCAGATCAGTTGAATTACTTTTTTTTTTTTTTTTAAATGTAGGCAAAATAAAAATCTTTTGCTAGGCTTACTTTTTGAAACAGATGAGATGTTTGAAATTTCTCTTTTCTTTCTTCCACATGATCATGCACTGCATTTTCCAGCTGGTGCCTGCCTCATTATGTGCAGTGAATGGATGCTGGTGGTTTAGGAGGTAGTTTTAAGTTTTCAGTCTGAGCTTCTGAAAGCTAGCTATCTTGTCCTGTGATTTTTTTTTTTATTCTTTTTTTTTTTTTTCCAACCTTGTTAGGTATATGGACCCTTGCATAGCAAATTTAAACCCTCTGACAATAGGCTACCTTTCAGGAATCTGTTAGAAATAATCTGCAGAGGACTATGGTGACACTGAGGTAGTCTCAACTAGCCTTCCAGGCACAGCCAATGGAGAAAAATAAGCTTGTCCACAAAGTGGTTTATCCCACATATGGCTGAATTACTTGCCCAGTGTCTCTCTGCTTTGCATCACGAGAGTCTCAATGGCTCTTTTAGCCTTGCTATCTAGCTTTTAGGACAGCTACATTTAGGCAAGGTTAATTCTTAGTGAGCACCTTTGCAGTCCTTTATTTTCTTGTCATTATTCAATATATGGTCACACGCCTTATTTACAACCCATTCTGAATGCTTAATAATTAACTTTAATGTGTGTGTCTTCTGTGCTGGTGTCCATCCCTGTGATATCTCCGTAACTTATCTTCATTACCTCACTATCTTGTGCAAGCTATCTTCTCATTTTAAAAACAGGAAAAGGGAAAAAGGTGATAGAAAAAAGTTCACAAACAAAAGGTGTTTGGTTTGGGTTGCTCTGAGTACAAGGGGAAAACTGCAACAAAGCGGGAGAAAAAGTGTGTATTTTTAATGCAAATTGCGAAATAATAATCCTGTCTTTCTAAAGCTGTCTTATAACTTCAAAACCTGATAGTACTTAGAAGTGGTTATTGCTACAAGTTTTCTGCATCAGTAGTGTAATTCGCAAAATTATCCCTTTCAAAGGATTGTACAAGGTTCATTGTGTGTAATGATAGAGAGTATGATATCTTGTGAAAAATAGACAACTTTTTTTTGTCAAAGGCTTGAAAAGTAATTTGAAAACACATGATATTTTATGTTGATTAAATTCTTCAGTAGGTAATACTCCAACAAGTCTTTTATTACCTGATCATTTTGATTTAGACTCTTCTGTCAGTTGTCACTTCTGAATTTTCTCTAGACTTTTTTTTTGGAGTCTTACATGATATTTATGGATGTGTTTAGAAATACATGCACATAATGTATTCATGATATTTTGATTCCTATATCACTAACTGTGTATATATATATACTTTTGCATAAAGTGCAGATAATGATTTCAAATTGTATTTGTATTCCAAATTTCCTGTGCTTTGTCTTACTACCAAGTTGATTTTAAGAAACAAAGTAAAAAAATCTCCAAACCAAAACACAAACTTCCCACATCTAGCCAAAGACATGCCCTGAAACATCTCTCAAAAATTCACACTGGGACCCCAGACCTATGTGTGCTTGTATTGAGTACTCTGGAAAAATTTGTGTGTGGCCTGGAGAGGAACTACCTGTTTATTTTTGGAGCAAAATCAACCGAGTAGCAGTGAGGCCTCCCACCTCTTGCCTTATTTCTGATCTGAAGGGTCCCTGAGTTGGTAGAGCTGAGAAGTTAATTCCATCCTTCACACTACTAAATTCATCCAGCGTGTCTGCTCAGGCTCCAAGTGTGTCATTTATGATAAGGAGGTGACATTTGAAAGAAATTTGGCAATATTTAATACTGACTCATAAAGGCATGTTCAGAGTATTTATAACAGGGAGAGGTTGTAATATGCCTTACTGGTATTGGGACATCTGCATCTGCCATAAGAAAATTCCATTGCATTAAGAGGATAGGGATGGGGCTGAGTGCATCTGCTGACTGAAGTTAAGAGTCTTTTCCCTCCCCATTCCCTTAATTTTGATAAGATAAGAAGGAAGTTCTGACTGCATTAATCTTTTCTGGAAATATCAAATCAAAGCATGAAATCTCAGGTAATAGCACTTCTATTAAACTGCTAGATCTGAATGAACTGGGTTAAATGTGTGTTTTCAAGGCCACCTCAAATGATAGAGTTGAAAAACATCTCCATGGTACACTGGCAATATGGTGATATACTTCAATCTATTATCAGCAAGGCTGAAAATGTAATAGCCCCTGTATATTCTCTCTATTTTCTGTTCTGTTTTCAAACTCTGTCTCTGTTCCTGGGTATGCAGCTATTTGAATAATTAATTGGATTCTTCATTTCTTGATTCCAGTGTAAATGATATGAATTAGGCATTGGCTCAGGGACTGACCTGTCACTTTGGTGGTCTTCCAAGATTTTGCACCTCTAACGATGAGGAAGATGGATGATCTTGATTCTAGTGTGGTGTTTCGTGAGCTTCCGGTGTGCTCCAGAGCACACTGAGGATCCCAGCACCCTAACTCCAGGAAGCGGGGGCCTGGTGAATCACTCCTGGGATAGGCTGGTATCAGCCACTGACAGGGCAATTTTTGTAGTTTTCGGAAGCTACAGAATTGTGGAATGCACCTATTGAGCATTATGCAGCTCTTATATAGAAGCATACATCTGAGTCAGTTGTTCAGGCAGTACAGATGTATGCAGACTGATGTGGATACATAGAAGTGTAGAGTTCATATACAGTACTGTTAAGAAACAAGATAATTAAAATAGATATCTGAAACAGTTTAGATGAATTTGTTTTCCAGAAATATATGTTCTGTCTGACTGCTAAGTAAACTTACGCGATTACCTTAAAGCTGTGTTGAAATTAGGTGACATCAGTCTCAGCCCTAGTAGGAAGAAAATGGAGATGGGGAAACAGATGCTAATAAGGAAACAGTCTTCCTTGAGGTCTTGAGCTGGGGCTTCATATTGATGAGCACTTACTAAAGTTGCCAGACATTGTCAGAAGGCCTATCCAGTTCACTACTCAGACAGTCTGGGGACTGCAACACCACTGTGTTCTAAGTATTTCGAAGAGCTGTCATCTACATCATGAAGAAGATTAAACTCATCTTTGAAAATGTTTTCTAAAATATATGTAACATATCAGTTGAGAACTTGCTGTGGTCACTCACATAACATATATATGATTGAACATGTAAGTGATTTTAGACTAGTGTTTGTGAATTTGACCCACTTCTTCCCTCACCTGGGAGAAGAGACACGAACTATCATTGCTTCTGTCTGATAGAGTCAGCCTGCTTGTTTCTTGGAACCAACCACCACCAAAACATCTGATAAATCCCTCCCTGCTGAGGGAAGTATCGGTGTCTAGAGTAAGTGCTACTGTGCTACTCTATTAGTACTTTTTAGAGGGATGCTAGCCAGTGCATCGCAGTGAGAAACACCACTCGGTACCTCGCTTGAGGAGACTCCCGATTTATGAAAGCTCAAATCTCTTTTCAGTTGCTGTCAGGAGGTCAGGTAATATGGACTTGTATACCACCACTGTACAGTAGAGTTGGGCAAAGCTATGGAAGTTTATCACTGAAATGATTCACTTTGTGGCAAAATCATTCTCTGGACTAAAGACTGGCTTGCTGTTGATGGGGTCTTTGAGATATAGGCAATGAGGAGGTTGTTCTGCTCTACGTAACTGATTGATTTGCCTGTTGGACAAGAACTACATTTCCTTTTGCCAATTTGGATTTGCCAGATTCATGCAAAATGGTGAATGTTTAAGATGCATTCTGCCATTTTAAGTTGTTTCCATTCATCCTGGTGGTAGAAGGCCTGATGTTATCCAGTTTCATCTTAGCTTCACTATGGCATTGGGGAATTGCTGGTTACCCTCCAGTCTCTGAATTGGCTTTCCTGAATATTTTCAATTTGCAATTTTTATGTTCATAACAATGGTTAAGTGTTGCTGTTGGGGACTGGATTTTTATTTTAGTTTGTACAGATGATATTTATAGTTTTAGATGCAAAAACCTGAAGAGTAAGTATTTTTAAGACAAGTGGCTCTACTTTGTAATGTGATCGACTTTCATCAGGTTTTTTTGGCTGCCTTTAATAGCATTGCAACCCAGGTCTTTCAAATTACTTCCGTTAGAAAAGTCTTAAAAGAACAGATTCACCTTGTGCAGTTCTGAAGGCTCCTTCAGCTGGGCGTGGTGGAACAAAGATGAGAGAAATGTTTTCATTTCTGAAACTCTTTGTGGAAGATGGTATACCAGATCTCTTTGTCTCGGAGCCAGGACTTAGTTCTTAAGCAGCTTTGCTTAGGACTGCAGTATTGGGAAAGAGATGCTGTTGTAACACCTAGAAGTTGAAAGACTGTGCCATTCTCAATATGTGAATCACTTATTCAAGCTAGAGCAGGGAGAGTTTGCGTGTGTGTGTGTGTTAAGAACATTATTACCTTTCCAGATTCATTTATACGCTCACTAATCATGATGACTGTATGCTGTTTAAAATATAAATGTTTTTGAGCCTATTTCCGGTGTACAGGAGGATATGGTTTGGGAATTTAGCTTTCTGCAGCCAGATGGATTATAGTGTTGCTAAGGAAACAGACTATAAATGAAGTGGCAGCTGAGTGTCCCTAGAACATGAGACTGCTTGAAGCTGGTATTTTAAACTCATTTAGGTGGGTAGATAAATTGATGATGTGATGAGAAGTTAATTTCCTGTATTTTACAGTTCGTTAATTTTCATTGCTTTGTTACTATTTACAAAAGGTACCTTAACTTCCCACTCAGACCACCTGGTGTGTGGGTCACTGAACAAAAATTTGCTGTTAAAATTAGAAAATGGACAAAAGCTGTACAGTAAAACAGATCCTAAAATAATCGTTAAAACTCTGCTCAGTGGATAGATAATGGTGTAACAAAGACCTGGCAGCAGCAGGGTCCTATTGAAAAACTGGGACTAGGAAATAAACAGATTCTTCAACGTACGTGGGAAAGGACAGAGCTACTACAGACCTGGTGAAGTTACAGATTTTGAACTTCATATATAAGCTGTTTAACATCTATATTATACCCTGATTTACATATATGAAGTTGCTCAGAACAAGTGAATTCAATTGTGGTTTTGATAGTTGCTCTGCCCAAGAAGAGACCTTGGCTCTTTTCTAATGTTTTTGATGAAAATATATCAGGTTTCAAAACCAGGGCTATTGATTGATACAACAGGGTTGTTTTTTTTCCCCCAGAGAAGGGCAGACATAGCTAACCATTCTAGCTAAGCGTGTAGCTACAAGGGTAAAGACTTGACTTAAGAAAGCTGAGCCCAGAGGACAGACAGCAACCACTGCTTTGGTAAGATGGACTGACTGGACAAGGAGAAGGCAGGAGGAGTTCTGAATAGCCTGAAACACCTGCAGACCTCAGACTTTTAAAGGCTTATAGATAGGATGTGGATCTTCCCCCTCTCACTTACCAAGGTCTCCAATGTAAGAGGTAAAGTAACGTGCCTATTGCACATTGCTTGCTTTACTTTTAAGTGTCTTGTGTTCCTGCAGTCAAAGTCCCTACTTTGCAGTTTGCTGGGCTTGAAAACTGAAATACTAGAGAAGATAATGGTATCCATGTTCTCAGCATTGTGTGAGTTAACGATAAATATAAGATAAAAGGAATGACCGGACTGTATCTGTATACGATATATTCAGAATTGCACCCACTTCCAAAAAAACCTGGTGATAGCAGATAGATAGGTAGTGAAGGGCAAGACAAAAACCTAACACAAGAGCGTGCTCTGCTGTTTTGAATTTGTATCCCATGCATACAAGTGTATAAATTCAAGCATACGGGCAAGTGGTTATAACTTTATTCAGACATACTATTTATGGGGCATATCTATTCAAAATGAGACTGATGTGGACTGAATATGCATGAGTTTCACAGGCTGTGTTTGCTTAAGAAGAAAAGGAATAAAAGTGGGCTGGGAGGAGAACAGGCAGTGGTTGAGTCTGTAAAGCTTTAGAAACTTGCCTTAGCTACTTCTGGAAAGGTCTTTGTAAGACTGAAAATGGTAAGAACTTGCCAAGAAAAGATAGTTTGTGAGTTAAATACGAAATGGAAGGCCGAAGAAAGATTTAAAGTGTATACAGGTGGTCGGTAGAATTGCCTTTCTATGCTTTCTGAACTGAAATGCAAGTGTTTTCAATAAAACACATTCTGGAAAATGAGTCATTGTTCCAGTGGTGTTAAACCTCTTCAACATGTAGTGTTTAAACTGTTATTTAGAGTGCATTGGAGAGAACTGTTGCTGATCTTTTCAGCCAGGTAGTCAACAGAGGTCATTGTGGAGATGGCACTAAGTGCACTATAACTTCTATAACTTTTCCCTCCCTGTTATATGACTGAATTTATTGCATTGATGTGAGTACTGTCAGTCTACATATGAATCAAAATCTGCTGCTGTCTTGGCACTGGAAACAGTAACCAGGAGCAGACTACAGCTGTCACAGTATGTAAATCATGACTTTTCCTCTTTAATTACCCCTTTGCTGAGGGACTTTAGGATTGAGTCAGTTCAGTTGTGGTGGCTGTTTGCTCCCTGATGGATACCTTGCATCTTTCCTGGAAGTCTCTTTCTCATCTTCTGACAAATTGTGTTCTCGTTGTGTGGTGGAAGGAGCTGTAGGACCCATGAGAAAGCTGGCAACAAAGAGCATGCTGGGATCAGATTAGCTGTTGCTGCAAAGTGCCCATAGGAAAGGGATAGTGGGAGGAAGACAGTGAGCCAGATGAAAATGTTCTGAAGGATTAATTGTGGCTCTTGGCCTGTTGGTGAGCCTGGATGAGAAATATTTTGAGGGAACTAAAGTAAATGTACTGTAGCCAGGTGTGCTAGAACAAGTCTTGTTAAAGTGAATCTTTTTTGTGTAAACAAAATAATGAAGTATAATCAAACAGTTTGGGCTTTTGTTGGAGAGATTTTGTAGAAATATGTTAAATTCAACAAGATTTTCAATGGGAAAAACAGTAATTATTTGATAGCCAAAAAAATCTATGGAAGTTATTTTCAGCAGCTGTGTGAGTGTAAAGGAGCTGCTACCAGAAGCTTGACTGTTAGAGCTGGAGTAGAAAAGTGGGTTTGATAGAAATAAAGAGAAAATAATCACAAGATTAGATAAAAATACTTAACTTTTAACCGGTCCCAGAGAAAGGCAGAAAAATTCTATTTTTATTGACAGTTGTGAAACCCTCTGTAGTATCCTGATACAGAATCCTTTAAAATTACCTGCAAACATTCCCCAGTAGTTTAAAATACTTTTTTTCCTTTCATAGGAGAAGCATAGCTTCTGATTATGTATGTGTTCTTTTTGATGTACTGAATAATGTTAATTTCAACATTAACAATATTTTAGGGTTTATAAAGAGATTTATAGAGAGTGCAGAGGCAGGGTTTCATTTTCTGATCTCTTATGGTGGATGTCATTACACTTATTTTCCTATAAATCTTGGCCATAACTTTGAGTTGTTATTAAATTTTGTGTGTTTCAGTGTTTTAAAAATTGATACAAGTCTCTTGGGCTGAATTCTTCAGCTGTTGCTGAGTAGTTACTATCAAATTCTAAATTATATGTTACATTTATTATTCTATTTAGAGTTATCCTGCATGCTAGATGATAAATTCCATACAGTATTTTCTCAGTATCAGTTTCATATTGAAACTGAGACCAAATAAACTTCTCTGTAACTGAGGAAGCACTTTGATATTGTATGCAAAATGAGTTAATTGAGCATACTTAAACGGCTCTCGGTTAAGTAGGGAAATATGATCTTGAGCTACCAAAGTGGAAGATGACATGAGTTAATGGGTTACCTCTTCCTGGTAAGGTAATACTTCTCTTTGTAGGTTTGGGGTTTTTTTTGGTTTTTTTGGTTTTGTGTTTTGGTGTTGTGAGTGGTTTGGTTTTTTTGCAGGGGGATGTGTGTCTTTTTGTATGTTTGGGTTTATTAAAATATTAATTACTTTTTTAAAATAGTGTGAAAATCCCTCACTTTTATTACTGAAGTACCTTTTCCATGGAAACAAGTCTTTCTTAAATATGAGGTTTGTGAACTGGGAACTGCTGTAACTCTATCCATGCCAGACATTTGATTTGGCCTATTGTTTGTTTAACAGTTCCCAAGTAGCACAAAACCACTGAGTAGTGCAAAATCCCTTCAATTAACTGTCAAGTTATTTGTAACAGGGGATTACAAGGTACTTAAAAAGATTGTCCCTACAAAGGATTTGAATCCTTCAGTTGGTGTGCATATTCATTTGTATTGTTATAAAGAAAAACCAGAAAAAAATGAAATAGTGATCTCTTGTATTACATTAAAACAAAAGTATGCTTTAAAAATCACCAGACTGACTCATTTAAATATTTTTGGCTTGCAAATTTAATAATTTTTTTTATCTGTTCGTGATGCATGTTCCAAGCCCTGCCTGTTACGTCCGTACAGAAATTATTAGTGCCTGTGTTGCATAGGATCTGAATGTCTGTAATATGTCATCTCACCATGAGAGTTGTCCAAATGGGAACTCTCAATTTTAATCTCAAGTATGAATAGATTTCTAACTAGAATTGTTTCTCAGAAACTATTGCTATCTTGAAAGTGTTATTCCAGTTGGCTGGCATGAGACAAAAATAAGTCTGAAGCTATTAAAACAATTAGATGACATGGATAACTACTAAGTAGTAGTTAGTTTATTTAGTCTCTGTTTTGATGTTGTGAAAAGTAAGTTACTGTTTTAACATGTAGCTGATTTTAATAGACTAATTTAAGCTAATAGCAAAGTATAGGGTAAATCTGGGAAAAAAATCAAAGGAACAACTGTTATTTTGTTGCATTAAGCATTTTATGTTTGTTTTTGTCTGAATAGAGATGCTATTAAGTGTTGAAAATATACACACATACACACACATGCATGTGTGTATATGTATAAGAAGACATGTGTATAATATAAATACATAAATATGCATATAAACTAAATATATGTGTAGTTGTCGGCTAAATCTTACTCTTGAAGCCTTTAAGTGCTCTCAGAGCAGGATGCTGCAAGCAGCAGCATTTCTGTTGCTGAAATACAGTCACCTCATTTAATTTGCTATCAGTGCCTCTTCTCTGTGAGCCAAGTGCCAAGAAGTAAGATCCATAACATCTGTATTACAGCAGCAAGACTCTTTGGGCAGCAGCAGAATTTGGCTGTATCATGAGCTGAATCCTTGTGGGAAAAGCAGAATCAGGGCTGATTGCTTTGCTCTGGGAGCTAAACCAAATCCCAGGAACCTATTGTGGGCAGCACATGGTGTGAAAAGAGTACAAATTTGGTCATTCTAATCCCTTTTCCATTAGCATCCCTGCATTTTTTTTATAAAAAGATGAATTTTTGTTAAAATCAATTTTGTTTTAAAAAAAAAGGTATGTTTTTGTGGGAGAGACAGCTTAATAAATTCTGTCAATATAGAATGGTGTTGATGATGGGGTTACCATTTTTATAAGATGAATTTTGTAAGCCCTTGCATTTTGGTAGAAGATAGCGTGCTAACAGCTGTTGTCGAAACTACTGATGAATAAGGAAATCCATATTCCCTTATTTTTAGCAGAAAGCAGTGCAGTAGTGTATGTTGGGTGTACTGGGGCACTAAAGAGGAGGTAAGAGTGATGTAATACAAGGAGCCTTTAGATCTTTACCTTATGGTATATGAAGGTGAAAGATCTTCACATAATCTTCTGTTCAGAGAATATACTGGAGAAGTTGCTCTGGTTGAAAATCCAAAATAGCCTTAGGACAACTCTGTTAAAGCTTTGTGACTTGAAGCAGGCTTTTTGGTGAAGAAGCTTTCAATATTTCAGTTTATTTTTGCCCATGGTTTGACTTAACATCCTAAGAAAATGTTAAGGAAACTTGCTAAAAATTGGCTGTGGACTAGGTGCAACTAGATGTAGAGAGCTGTCAGTAAAGTACATTACAAAAGTTATGACTCATTTGAAAAGCAATAGCATACTGAAAACATTTCATAATATTTTTGAGACCTTCTCTAGCCTGTTGCTAAGTCTTTAATGTAATCTGAATGCTGTGGGAAACAAGTTGAATGGTGTTTAAGATCTCTGTGATTTTAGTTCTGCTATTTCAGTTCTTTGGAAATGATAGTTCCTGGTTTGGGGAATAGAAATAGACCTAATAAGATGCAAATTCCTCTAAGATCATCAGTAATTACAAGTTTTACACAGTTCTTGCTTATGGCACATACCTCTTACATTCAGAGGCGTAGATCTTATGCCTCGATCTGTGTACCCCAACATCTCACAGGATTCTCTCGGGACAGAAGTGGGCTTTTAAATTTGCTTGCCAGGGTCTGTTTTATGCCAGACCAATCCTGCCTCAGGTCTGGGGAACTGAGTTCAGGAATGAGTGAGGGAATGAGGAAGAGGTCAGGACTACGCTTTCAATAGCTCTGCCAGCTCTGAATGCTGATATCAGCAAGGTTGTAATTCCACAAGTAAAACTTTGCAGGTACAAGAATCCTTGCATTCAAATTTCACTGCAGGATTGTGAAGGGTTACTGATCTTTTCCCTTCTGTTCTTGCAGAAAAACCTGAGTAATCATTTATAAGGGGGGGGAAGAATGTGTTTGGAAACCGTGTTAACCCCTGATTGCCAACAGAAAACTGCCCAAAATAATCTTACCCAATTAAGAGCAAGCTCTGCAAAGTACTGAAATTTAGTAAAATTTTCCAGATTTACTTTGGAAAAGTGCTTCTATTTTTACCCTTCTTGGAGGCTTGAAGTGGAAGAACTTTTTCATTTACGATGATGTTTTGAATGCTTTTCTAAATTGATTTTAAAGATACTTTTAATGAGAATTGGAAATACTTTCTGAGAAGAAATGGCTCTTATGTCAGAGAATGTGCCTGTCTTGGTGGGAAGATCTGACAGGTCGTCAGTGTATTTAGTCTGTCCAAGTTCCTGGCAGACTATTCTGCCTGCTTGCAAACCTGTTTACTTCTTTGATACTTCAGAAAGCCTGAGAGAGAAGATTAACAGTTTATAATACTTACCTCACTAAAGAGGGAACAAAACACTTGGTGAAAGTCTATGATAATCCAATGGCTACATTTTATCTCTGTACATAACTGAAACTGAGACTTGTATTTTTCCTTTCCACCTTGTTCTGTGTCATAAATGTAAAGATCAAATTTTTGTGCTAATGGAAAACAATTTGTATTAATCAGAAATTTGTATTATCAGAAAAATCTTGTGAGACACTGACTTCCATTGTGGCTAGATAATGGGTTTGTTCTGCAGCAGGCAGATTTCTCAACAGGCACCAGTCTGGCAAATCAGGCCTTATGTTTTGGGTGTTTGAAATCTGTCTTAAATTGGTCACAGATACAGAAACTCAGCACTTGAATGGTTGGAGGAACCAGGAAATTATGAGTGGTTTTAAAGTAGTTTGTTCTTATTACTTCCCTTGTAGAAGGTCATTATAAACTCATTGGCTGGTTTGTCCTCTAACCCCCATGTACAGCATTTATTTAGAAACTTGTTCCTGGAGGTTCCTGACATCTTTTGCTCCAGTGTGGAGGTGACTTACAGATGTTCCAAAAGCTTCTGACAGAAATTAAAAGTTGTGTAGCTTTTTAAAAACTAGCATGTGAAAGTGTCTGTGTTCCATGTCTTTGTTATTTTGATTTTTATATATAAACAATATTTATAAAGAAATCGGGTCATTGGAATCCTTTAGTGTGACATAAACTCAGCTTTCAAGGCTCACTGAATTTTTTTGGCTTCCTTCTGAGAGTATATGGAAAACCTACATTGAAAATTGATGTTCCTAGTTAACAACAGGTATGTCATGATGGAATATGCAGCTTTTTAGCTATGTTAGGCCCAGTTTACAGAAATAATTTTAACTACTCGAGGCATAATAGCATTGTGCTGCTGATTGATTGGTATGAGAGCATGTAAAGAAAGTGGCTGAGATCCTGCATTGAAACTTTCATGGCTTATTCTTCCTCTCTAGACCTGTTTTCTTACCCTTTGCTTTTCTGAAACTATTATGCTGATATCTTTGCCACTTGGGGAAAATTTATTCGGCTTCTTTATGATGTTTGGTAGCACACTGTGGGTTTAAATGACATTTTTTCTGAGAGGCTTTGGGGGTCTCAAGGTCAGGATCCTGATGTTTAAGGCTAAGCATGTATTTTAATAGATCCAGTAAGACTTGTGGTAGCTAACTGCTGTGTGCTTGTAAATAAATGCAACTCAATGAGAGCTAAACCAACATTATTCCAGTCCTGGCAAATGATAGTACTAAATGGTGAGGTTCTTATGCTCCGTGGGTGAGATAGCTGGGGATCTCTTTGGCTTGATGAAACTTAGATGCCTTAGTCCTGTGTAAGGTCTGTACCTTCTGCAAGAATGGGACATGTGATCTGCCTTTTGTCAGGAGACACAGCGTATTCTGCCTCTCCCAATAAAAATAACGTTTTATTACATGAAAAACTTTTGTGATTCTGATCTTGTCCTGCCTTGAGTATAAATGTGTCACCAACTTTTTTTTTTTGACAGGTTATTTGGAAAGGGAATACTTTGCTGAACAGAACAGCACAAGATGACTTAAGATTCCTGCTCTTCATGGGAGCCTGTCTGGATTGGTATGCTTGCTTTTTTTGATTTGTCAAACTGACACGTAGTGATTGCATGTATAATGCAAAGGTCCACTTAAAATTTAGGAAGCCAAGCATTTAGGAAGCTTCCAATTTGTTAGTTGTATGTTAATAACTAGGCGGAGACTGTGCATTAAAAGAGTATGTTTTCAATAGTATTGTCAATGTTTACTGTTCTCCTAGGTACTACAGTATTCAGTTAGCTCTTCAACATGAATATGGTTAATATGACCATTGAACTAGTGGGAAAGTTAGAAATCAGGGGGAATATTGTGACAGTACTAGAAATGAACCTAGAACTGTCTAAGTCCTTTCACATGACCTACAGACTGAGAACATGATTTTTCCCAAGAGCTAAGAAAATAGAATTGTTCTTTACGTTTTGTATATTTGTGTTTTAGAATAGTAATAATGATTCCTGTGGCTGACATTTCTTGACAGTTAATGGCTCTCTGAATTAAGGACAGAAAGAAATATCCTCAAGAGGTCAATTAGTTGTACTTAATGACCCAAAGCAGAGGTGGCTGTTTCCCACAATACTTTCCAATGAAAATTGCCACAGTAGTGTTTATAGAGTGGAAAAAAGGAAAATTTCCTAAATTAAACTAATGCCTCTTGTGAATAGTTTTATGGGTCATCTACTCATGCAGTGTAGTTGATTAGTTTCAATTTAGGATATGTAAATAGGTATTAAAACTGAAAACTGCTAGTTCCTTTCAGGAGGAACAGTTAGGTGAGTAACATTGTCCCTGCTGATTTGTGCTCTGACTCATTCTTTTCACTGGCTTTAGCAGAAAGGATTCCATTGCTATACATTCCTGCCTCTGCTTAATGGCGTAGGAAACAATGCTTGATTTTTGTTGAGAGGGGAGTATGTCCTGGGCTACTTTGTACAATAATGGGGTGTCAGAGAGCACATACTTGAGTATTTTCTATTAACACACAAATTTTTTTGAAAACAAAGTAAGTCCTTGGCCTTCATGTTTGTTGTTCACTTTATCCTTTTTCCCCGAAGAATATTTTGCCTTTTTAATGTTTTTTATGTTGCAGAAATTGTTTTTGCCAAAGTTTACCTTCAAAATAAAACCATTGATAGTAGCTATAAAGCATGCAGAAGCTTCCCATTTGTGACCACTTAAAACATTCCCAAGAAATAGGATCAATGTACCAGGCATTGCTAGTTTCAAGTTTCTGAATAAGAATGATTTCTGTGTGCTGGACCAAATTCTGGTGCTGGGCAGTACTGAAAATATGCTTACTTTTAACAGATAAATTTAATAAATCATTGAACATTTTGGCAGCTGTTCATAGTGTGTTCTGATCTGCATTAAACATAACTGTTGTTATGGCACTGTTATGTTCCTTGTTTTGTCTATGTTGGAGTTACTGGTTTTGACTGATGTTGGCTTTGCATATAAGATATAATCTTTTATTTCTGGTTGAGCATACTATCCAAATTTTGAATGGAAACCTTTTAGCTTCAAAAGCTGTTAAAAACAGACACCATAGTTCTAGCAATAATTATATTTGATGAATGAAATTTGTGTGTTATTTAGCTTTAAGTGTGTACTTCATTGAAATAATTGTGTCTATTATGTTCCATAAAAAGAAAGTTGCATATGAGTGAGAACCTTGCTTGAGAGAAAATGTGCATACCCAGTAATTTTCAGCACTGAAATGGAAAAAAAGTGATTGTGTGAAGCTTTTTTGCATCTGAAAAGAATCAGTGAGAGTACATGTTCCAAAAGTGAGAATGCTGTGACAAAAAGGTATCTGCCTCTTGCTTGAGTACTTTGACCATCAATAAGCTTACCTATTTAAACTATCAAAGCATGGTTGTCTTTTACAAGCTATGTGATTACCATTCAGCAATGACTCTGGCTTTGAAATTACAGGATCTCTTTCTCAAAGAGCAAGTGAGGACTGAAATGAAATTGCTGTGAAGTTATCTTATTGGTCCCTTTCTTTAAGCTTATGTTTCTATCCTTACATAATTTTTGGGAAATTGGAAGGGTAGGAAGAATGATGGACGCACATGTCTAATAATCATGTGGATAGTCATGGTAGAAGCCATTTAAGTAGGAGGGGAAAAAAAAATAAGGAAAAATTTATATATGACTGCTACAGAAGGGATCCTCTTGAATTTATTGGTTGAATTGCCAACCACTTTCTGAAGCATGATAACCAAGAAAGAGTGTAACTAAGTTGCCTGCAGGTTAGATAACTGTAACTCCAAAACACATTTGAGCATGCGGATTCAGTATGGGGTGCATGGAGAGATTTCATGCCTCAGAGTGATAAAAAGCATACAGAGAAGGGTGCTGCCTGGAAACCATCAGGAAGCAGTGAGCATGGGAGCAACACTCAAGAGTGTTTTTTTTTCTACCTGGGATCCAAAGCCTGCAGGTTAGTTGTCGTCTTTACAAGAGCTGATCACTCCTCACTCTTTCATCCTTCTTGAAAAGAAGATAATGGCTGATGACTTATGCAACAGCCAAATGGCTAACGCTCACTTCCCACTTTAAGCACTTGGCTAGGTCCAGGCAGCAGATTGCATGAGGTCATCCTCCTCCTCTTAACATTGTACAGAAAAGCATACAAGCTTCACACTGTGGGGAGAAAGCACAAAACAGGAGGTAGCTCTTTGCTTAGAAAGCTGGAATGGTGATAGAGCATACATGAGATTATTTTTCTTAGTCACTTTCTCTGGGTTTGGTAGGAAAAGTCTGTAGACAACTCTGAGTCCTTTGTCCTTTGCTATATACTGGAAGTTACTGGCTTGAGAAATGCAGGGTAGCACAGTCTCTTTGACTAAACCAAGGGTGTAGAACACTTTTGCTTTTACTCCCCTCGTCTCGTTCCTTCTGTTTAGAAGGACAATTTGTGATAAAGCAGTGTTTTCTAAAACTTTGATTCTTTACCTTGGAACATTTGCAGGTTTGTTTTTCTTTAGAGCTTTTATGATACATGTTATCGTCTAAGGCTCTGCTGAACTTCATACTTAAGAGTGTAAAGTCGTGTGGCATAAATATGTTTAAAGAGCTGTAAACTTAACCTAGGTGAGCAAATTCTGTTGTATATATTTAAAGTTAGTCACGTAACTGCATGTATGTGCTCAAAATGTCTGTATTCAAATCAAATGGCCATGTACCCTTTGCAGTCAGCAGAGGGAGATAGGCACTTCCTGAAGGTGATTCACCTCTTCCCGACATAGACATCTGTATAAAGGTCATGTGAAATATGTCCTAAATTGCCTTCTACATCCACAGAAACTCTGTGGCATCCACAGCATCCTGTGGCAAGTATTTTCACAATTAATTGTGAACTAATAATTTCCAGTTCTGGGCTCCTCAGTTCGAGAGACATGGACATACTGGAGAGAGAGTCTAGTAAAGGGCTACAAAGATGATGAAGAGACTGGACTATCTCTCCTATGAGGAAAGGCTGAACGAGCTGGGACTGCTTAGCCTGGAGTGGAGAAGGCTCGAGGGAATCTTATGAATGTATATAAATACCTGTAGGGAGAGTGCAAAGAGGACAGAGCCAGGCTGTTTTCAGTGGTGCCCCGTGACAGGACCAGAGGCAATGCGCACAAACTGAAACACAGGAGGTTCCTCCTGAACGTCAGGAAAAAACTTCTTTCCACTGTGCGGGTGACCGAGCACTGGCACAGGTTGTCCAGAGAGGTTGAGGAGTCTTTATCCTTGGAGATACTCAAAAGCTGTCTGAACGTGGTCCTGGGCAACTGACTCTAGGTGGCCCTGCCTGAGCAGAGGGGTTGGCCAATGACCTCTAGAGGTCCCTTCCAACATCAATGATTCTGAGATTTTGTGATTCCTTTGGCTTTTCCTATTCTTACATTATGAGAGACAGCAATCATTCACTTCCCTTGTGCCACTAATAATTCTGTAGACCTCTATGATACCTTTTATCGGTCACTTTTGAATAGAGATCAGGTGGACCAGACCTGAATGTAGTACTAAAGAGGTGCCATGGATATGTACTGTAGCAGGTAGGGTGTACAAATATATAGTGTATGTAGATAGGTCCTGCTTTTCTTCTTGGTTTCTTTGCTAACAATTCTGAACACTTGGCTGATGTTTTCATAGAACAGACTATTAAACCTGAAGATCTGTTTTTCTTCTGAATGGTAATCATTGGTTTAGCATTTGTTACTGTGCAGATAACTTTTTTTCTATACAGGCATAGCTTTACCTCTAGCAACACTGAATTTTATCAGGCAGTCTATTAGCCTGTCACTAACTGTGACATGAGATCCCTCTGTACCTCTTTATAGTTGACATTTGTTTTTATTGAATTGCTCTGAAAAACGGTTCACGTTCATCATCAGTAAATGTCGTGGTTTCACGTTTCCTTCTTCTCCCATACAGGTTGAAGAGCTTGAACCCCAGTATAGATTTTCTTTGTAGGATCATTCTGGTGACCTTTTTTCACTGCAAAACTAACTGCTCCTTTTTTATTTCCTATTTTAAACTGATTATTGTCTGTGAGAGGGCTTTACACTTATCTAATGACAGATTAGTTTCTTTTAGAGCCTTGTTGGAGACACCTTGTCAAAAACAATCAAGAATGCAAAAGTTACCTTTGCTGGCTTATTGCTAACAGAACTCTAAAAGATACTACCCTGGAGATCTAATTTTCTGTATGCCATGATTTTAAATCCAGAATTATTTGTTGAAGTTATGCTCTTTTGCAGTCCCTGCAGAATGCTGCAGCTTCCTTCCCTCTTCAGTGTTCTTGGCTTGTGGAGTCATAAACCTCAGTGGAACTTCGGGTGAGATTTTCATGTTCGTTGCTAAAATCTGTGTTAGTTTATCCTGAAAAGCTGTGTTAACTTTTCTGCTGTTGGTTACAGATTTTATTCTGACAAATATGTTACAGAAGACTAGTAAAGGAAAAGTTTATAAAGACCAAAGAAAGAATTTTGGCTGCTATATCTGCTTTAGCATGTAATTAACACTGAGGCTTTCTCTAGAAGAGATACTGTAAAATAAAAATGGAAGGGAGAGAATGGAGAGAAAAGGAAAACCTAGATTAGTTTACAGAATTTGGCATTTTTGCAAAATGTCAATGTGTATAGCTTAGTATACTCTTGCTGAGTTTAGCAGTCTTTGAAATATAATAGGATAAATTAGAAAATTATGACATTCTTTCCCATTCAAGCAGAAGGACCTCTAGAAAGTGGAATTTGTATAACTCTGTATTGGGTTTGCATGGGAAGGTTATGGTAGTGGGAAGGCTACAGGGGTGGCTTCTGTGAGAAGCTGCTAGAAGCTTCCTCTATGTCCGATGGAGCCAATGCCAGCCGGCTCCAAGGCGAACCCACTGCTGGCCAAGGCTGAGCCCATCAGTGATGGTGGTAGTGCCTCTGTGATAACATATTTAAGAAGAGGGAGAAAAAACTCTGCAACTGCTAGAGGAAGGAGTGAGAATATGTGAGAGGAAGCAGCCCTGCAGACACCAAGGTCAGTGAAGAAGGAGGTGGAGGAGGTGCTGCAGGCACCGGAGCAGAGATTTCCCTGCAGCCGGTGGTGCAGCCCATGGTGAGGCAGGCTGTGCCCCTGCAGCCCATGGAGGTTAATGGTGGAGCAGAGATCTACCTGCAGGCCGGGGAGGACCCCATGCCAGGGCAGGTGGATGCCCCTGAAGGAGGCTGTGACTCCATGGGAAGCCTGTGCTGGACCAGGCTCCTGGCAGGACCTGTGGAGAGAGGAGCCCACGCTGGAGCAGGTTTGCTGGCAGGACTTGTGACCCCATGGGGGACCCACGCTGGAGCAGCCTGTTCCTGAAGGTCTGCACCCTGTGGAAGGGACCCACACTGGAGCAGCTCATGAAGAGCTGCAGCCTGTGGGAAGGACCCGTGTTGGAGAAGTTCATGGAGGACTGTGTCCCGTGGGAGGGACCCCACGCTGGAGCAGGGGAAGAGTGTGAGGAGTCCTCCCGCTGAGGAGGAAGGAGCAGCAGAAACAACGTGTCATGAACTGACCACAACCCCCATTCCCCATCCCCCTGCACTGCTGGCAGGGAGGAGGTAGAGAAATTGGGAATGAAGATGAGCCCGGGAAGAAGGGAGGGGTGGGGGGAAGGTGTTCTAAGACTTGTTTTTATCTTCTCATTATCCTACTCTGATTTGATTGATAATAAATTAATTTTTCCTCAAGTTCCCCTTTTGCTTATGACGATGATTGCTGAGTCATCTCCCTGTCCCTATCTCTACCCACAAGCCCTTTTGTTATATTTTCTCTCCCCTGTCCAGCTGAGGAGGGGAGTGATAGAGTGGCTTTGGTGGGCACCCGGTGTCCAGTCAGGGTCAACCCACCACAGACTCAATGAAATTAGGGTGTTTGTGATAATATGCCTTCATGATACCACTGAAAATTAAAGGAGACAGGTTACTCATTTGTCTTAGAAAAAATGCTGAAGGCAGTCTGGCCCTGGAAATCATCTAGCAATATTGAGCTTGCAGATAGGAAGGGAGTAGCTTTGCTGTGGAATGAGAGGAGCAGGTCATAGTGCTGCTGTTCCTTGCTGAATCCTTGGCAGCAGCCTGAGCAGGCTTGCATTCAGATCGCTAGAAGTCCAAACTGGGGACATAGGTTAGACTTTGTTGTTTTACAGTTCCTTTGTTGGTGAAGTATTGTCCAGGGAAGAATAAACTTTTGATCTTCCATGAAGTATGTGGTCCTTGTGTAAATTCGTAAAAGCATTCCTTCCTCCCTTTACTTCTGCCCAATGTTGATACCAAACAGAACCCGCATAAATACCGTGGGCAGGATTTGTGTTACCAAACATAAGCTTCTTGAGTTAGTTGCACAAGCTTGTCACCCTGTGCAGAGATAGAGGAGGAGACAGATTGCCCTCTGAAAATGCCTATATCCCTCTTCTGACTAAAAACATGAAAACAGCCTGAAGTGTCTGTTACAGTCATCCAGAATGAATGAAGTAAATCCCACTTTTGTTTCTGGTGGTGGTGATCTGTTTTTTAAAAGGCCATAGAATCCTTTTGGTTTCCAGCTTGATCAGATGCCAGAGTACTCTGGGAGCATTTAGTTTAATAGTCCAGGATGGAGGGGAAGAGGTAGCACTGAAAAGGGGAGACAACTCTCAACTCCTTTGCATTTTATTTGTAAGAACAGTACACGTAGTAATACAATACATGTAATAATAGTACAACAAGACAGTACATGTAAACTCTGAAAGGAAATGTTGCATTGTATCAGCATAGCAATGAGGATGGGAGTTCATCAGAATGGTCTCAGGATTAGATTTACAAGAAGAAAGAGGGTGCACACAGGATCTTGGGATACCAAGATGAATTAACAAAGACATGTCTAGACCAGTGAAAGCAGGAAAGCTTGCTGCAGGGGGAAGGGTTGTAGGACTGAAGAAGAGTTAGTTTCCTGCAACTTGATATGAGTCAGTCATTAAAGGAAACAAATTGAGAAATACTTTAATCCTGTGAACAAGTTATTTAATAATTAATAACAGGTTAGGATGTTCTGCATGTTTTTCCTGAGGCATCTGCTGCTGCTGACTGACATGGAACCAAGGATTCTGTATTATGTAGGGTAGCTCAGATAGGTAGGCCTTTCAGTGCTTACCAACCAGGCAGATAAATGATACTGATACTATTTAAGCTATTTGGAAATGTTAGTAAAGTTTCTAGCTGTAAACAATTTCAAAACAAAATCATGAAGTTAGTTTAAAAATTATGTCATCAGTAAAGTTTGTTTTCAAACACAAAAGTTTTCCAGTCCTGGTTATAGTAAAAAAAAAAAAAAAAAAAAAAAATCATGGTGAGTGACAGTTGTACAGTATCAACAAGGCTACAGAAGCAGGATGTATAAGAAAAAGATTAAATATTATGAGACTCCTGTGACTGGTGCTTAAGTAAATTGTGTCGATCTAAAGTGTAAATATGTATTAAGGATCCTTTTGTCATTAAGGAAAGCAGAGCAGTCGTTTGGTTCCCATTGGTTTTGGAGAGTCTTACTTTGTTTCTTTAAATTTCTTTCCTCTTTTTCAGGTGGAAATACTGACATGAATTTAAGAACTTTGATGCTTTCAGACGTTGAATTTTGATTTGTTAAATGACCAGGAATAAGATACTGCCTGAACAAGATGAAATGCCTTGAAGACCTTTGGTTCTGCTTTCGTTTCTCCTGAAGCAATGGTTTTCTCAGCAATGTTGACGCTGGCCCACTCTGGGACCTCAAATGCTACTTTTATTGTTTATGAAAATGCCTATACGAATTTTACCACTCCCCAGTTCTTGCTTCATAGTGGCACAACACAGCCATTGAGATATAGTTCAGGTGCCGTGCTCACCACTGAGAGAAGTACTTTTCTGGTAAACACTACGGCTATCCTGCCATTGCAAGAAGTTTTCAGGAGCTTGAGTTTGCCACTCCAGATCATTCTTTCTGCTGCTATGATATTTATCCTATTGGTTTCTTTCCTTGGAAACTTTGTTGTCTGCCTCATGGTTTACCAGAAGGCAGCTATGCGATCTGCAATTAACATCCTCTTAGCAAGCCTGGCTTTTGCAGACATGCTGCTGGCAGTGCTGAACATGCCTTTTGCTCTCATAACAATCATTACCACTCAGTGGATTTTTGGGGATATATTCTGCAGAGTCTCTGCCATGTTCTTCTGGCTCTTTGCCATAGAGGGGGTAGCCATTCTTCTTATTATTAGTATTGACCGATTTCTTATCATAGTTCAGAGGCAAGATAAACTGAACCCTTATCGTGCAAAGATTCTCATTGCGATTTCCTGGGCGGCATCCTTTGTTGTTGCTTTTCCGTTATCGGTAGGGAATCCTAATCTGCAGATACCCTCGAGAGCACCTCAGTGTGTTTTTGGCTACTCTACAAGCCCAGGTTACCAAGCCTATGTGATAGTTATCTTGCTAATATCGTTTTTTATTCCATTCCTGGTAATGCTGTATTCTTTTATGGGCATACTCAACACCGTCCGCCACAATGCAGTTCGTATCCATAGCCA
Organism: Strix uralensis; assembly: GCF_047716275.1. Lineage (NCBI taxonomy): Eukaryota > Metazoa > Chordata > Aves > Strigiformes > Strigidae > Strix > Strix uralensis. The sequence continues at coordinate 45,151,388 of NC_133974.1, read as the reverse complement.
CCCTGATAGCATATGTCTCAGCCAGGCCAGCAAACTTGGTCTCATGAGCTTACAGAGACCTTTTCAGATGAATATTGATATGAGCTTTAAAACTCGTGCCTTCACAACCATCTTGATTTTGTTCCTTGTCTTCATAGTCTGTTGGGCACCCTTCACCACTTACAGCCTTATTGCCACATTCAACAGCCACTTCTACTACAAGCACAACTTTTTTGAGATAAGCACTTGGCTCCTTTGGCTCTGCTACCTCAAGTCTGCACTGAACCCACTGATTTACTACTGGAGGATTAAGAAATTTCATGATGCATGCTTGGACTTGATGCCCAAATACTTCAAGTTTTTGCCACAGCTACCTGGCCACACAAGGCGGCGCATTCGACCCAGTGCCATCTATGTGTGTGGGGAGCATCGGTCAGTAGTGTGAAACTGCGGTTGTTTGACGATGATTGTTATTTTCTGGGATTATTTGTTTTTAGGCTTTAGGTTGAATTTTGTTTTGTTTAATACGGTTTCTTCAGTGTGGCCATATTTTATAACTTGACTAAATTTTCCAGTACTCTGTGCAATTTTGGGAAGAAAGATAAGGAGGGAAAATGATTGGTTATAGTTGGGTTTACTACCAGAATACAATGTAAACAAAATAACAAATGTTACCTCTAGGATTCCATGGAAATCCATTCTTTTAAATGAAAACTACGTTTGTAACAGTTTATCGGGTTTATGCTTACTAGGCCTGCAATTGCATCTAATTGTAGGGACTTTTTATGCTGCTAAGATACAGTATATTTAGGTGGTGTAATTTTTCTGAAAAACGTTGCTGCTGTCTGCCAATATATTAGAGCCAAAAAGTCTTGTTAGATTATTTAATTTTAACAATATTTCAGAAGTTTTCATGGTGACGCTAGAAAACTTTTTTATTTTTTTTAGATATTTCCATTAATATTTTTGTGCACTTTACAACATTTGCTATAGAATTTGTTCATTGGAATATTTTGTTCTGTATTGAAGGGATATTATTGTTATTATTTTTATTTTTATTATTATGTTGTTGAATTTCAATGAAAGACCCATGTAAGCTCTAGGAGTGAGATTTATGTTGGTATAGCTACACGTACAGTCATTGATTTGCTGTTTTCTAGCAATTGATCAAAAGTAACATTAACTGCTCAGTTATCAGGGGAGTTGGAAGGAGAAAATGGAGAAAGGAAAGGGAAAGAAAACAATGAAAATACCATGTCCCGAGGTTTACGCAAACACAAGATTTAGAAAATGATAGTTCATGTGAAAATTGTCATGGGGGAGAGGGTGGCTATAGTTGTTACTTTAGGCTGTTACAAGCTCTCCAGACCTGATGGTATTCCTGAAAACCTATCTGAAATTGTGACTTTGGATGTACAATTTACACTGTGTTGGTATAATGCTGTTTCTGTTTGGAGCTCGTACAAAGCCAGGTGCACTCTATACTGCTGAAATCATGCTGTCAGGCATTCATTGGGATAGAACTAGAAATAGTAGGATAAACCAGGAAACAAATAGCACATGAATCATAGCTGAGTCTAGAACTTAGTCTACATAGTAATGACTGGGAAAAAAAATCCTTATCTTGCTTGTTTTCCAGTTTAAGACCAAAACCATAAACTGATAATAATGAATAACAGTTGGCCAGCAGAGTTTGCTGGGGATGTAAGTTAAATTTCCTTTTTCCCTCCGATACTGCTTTATGTTGATTTTTTTTGTTGCCCCCTTTCCTCTGTAGTGCCTCCTGCCTCAAGGGCTTACTCTGCTGTTCTCATCTATTAGGCATCAGCTTCTCTCCCTGAAATGCCAAACCATGTTTCTGAGTAATGTCAGGATGTCTTGGTACCTGCCTGGAAAGCAGAAAGGCGAAGGTTTTCCTTGATGATAGCAATCCAGATTCACATCTTTTATTTATTTTAATCAGCTAAATAAATATTTAATGTGAGGTAAGTAAAATTAAGACTTAAGTTTGGGCTTTGAAATGTCTCTGGGGAAGAATGCTCGCAGAATTTGTGTGTCCTTGCAGTGGGCTTTTTGGGGCTGTTTGTGACTGAGTACAGGAGAATTAATGTACAACAAACTTATCAACCAGGGCTAGGGTTTGGGCTTCTCTTTGTTTCCATTTCTCTTTCAGTACCCTAAAGCATGGGGACCTCTTCATTGTTCTTGTATCCAAAGAGCAAATAATAACAATTTTATCTATTTTTATCTATCCACACAGAACAGGGCATTTCCTTCATACACATAGACATGTGCAGGGACTGCTTGCTTCCTGAGGCCAACTGAACATTTACACCCAAGATTTTATTTAGGTCTTCAGTGAAGAACTAATTTAACAGTTATCTCTGTTCTTCTCACTGACAACTATTGGTAAAAGTGTTGGCAATATTTAAATTTTAGGAGTATAAAAGGAACAGTTTCTACTTTAGTAATTTAATTTTTTAAAAAAGCTGCTAGCTGAGGTTGTGGGTTACATGTAAAGGCACCCAGGCAGTGGCGGTGTTACTGATGTCTGTGCTTCCCATTTCTTGTCAACTTCACTGATGATGGTATGGATTTTTTTTTGATCAAAATGACAGGCCATAAAGGAGTTCCGCTGTAAAACAGTGGTTTAACACGTCTTTCCAGTATAGCTTTTATTTCTCAATTACATTTACATTGATAGTGAAAGTTTACGGCCTGTTAGTATGGATTTTCTGTTTCAGAGCTGTCATGCCTGTTTATCTCTGAAAGCAGCAGAATTGTGTTTAGAGCTAATGTAATAGAGCGAGAGCGTATACTGTCTAAGATGGCAGGAACAGGTATTTTTTCTGTCTTGCAGAGCTATAATGTAAGAGGTTTGAATGAATGGCATAAAACATGGTAATTCAAGAAGGAAAGCAGATGAGTAATACAGGAAAGTGAGTGAAATTACTTTCTTGAAGGGGGAGGGGAAAACATTTTGGGGGGATTTCATAATCTCCAATAAGTACTGGCTGGGAAGTAGAAATTGCAAACATCAAATTAAGTTAATTTGTCTTGATAATTTAGTGTTTGTTTACATTGACTGTAACAGGGTTTCTGCTTAGAGCTGCCTCTGCTGATACTTGGAGAAAAGAAACCCAAAACATGTGGCCCAAATTCAGAGGTGACTTACATGTTGATACAGTATTCACACTTACCAGGTTTTAGAAGTGATCAGAGCATACAATGAACAAAAGGGTATTCAAAAAAAGACACAAGGTGGCACAGAAATATCCCCAGGGTAATTATGTGTTTACAGAACTATTTGGGCTATTGTGTCTAATATACTGTCTTTAGAGCAGTGCCTTGATAATTACAGCTGAAGTCCTAGGACCAAGTTGAAGACCACTGAACTGCTCAGTTTTGCTGTCTGTGGTCCTGCCAAGATCAGTATAACCTTGCTAACATTTGTAATGTTAAAACACACGTGATGGCAGGATTGGGTCTACTGAGGCATTTTAGTGGGCTTGACCTTGACCAAGACCAAGGATTTTAAAAACTGAAATTGTTCCTTCTTGATTCTACTGGGGAATTATAATTTTCTTCCTCTCCAGAAATGATACACGTTAGTAAACTGTATTCCCTCATGTTACATTTTGAGAAATCTTTGGTATGGAGGATTGAAATGAATGTATTTTGAATTATGTTGCAGTTTAATTCATTCTGTCAAAGCATGCTGCTTACACAAGTCTCATTTGTACAAATCTATTGCTAGAATGATTCTTTTGTACTCAGAGTTGTGCATTTTTGACATTTCTTGTTACTCATGTAAAAATATTTATGTATATAGAGAAGAAAATTGTTTTGCCTCCTATTGCTTTATGTTACTATTTTTTCCACTTGTATGCTTAATGCCTTCAAATTTTCTTTTGTTTGGGCATATGGATGAACAACTGCAAGATTTCGGTGGTGTTTCTGCAGCTGTTTTTTAATTCTCAAATCATTCAGGAATGCCCTCCTTGAAAGAGATTTTGATTTATTTTTGTGTGAAAAATAAAAATTCAGAGCACAAGCTTGTTGCGGTTGGAATGGTGAGGAATTTCTTAAGTCCAGTTTTCCAGGAGCCACTACTTTGCCATTATGAACTGGTTTGATCTTTTTTTTGAGAAGTCATTTTCTGATGTGGAGAAACCTTGAATTACTGTTTTAAAACAAGCTGTTAAGTAGAATGGCATTGTCTTTTCTGTACATATTACACCTGTGAAAATACTTGAGAAACAAAAAACATAAAAAAAAGAAAAATAAATATGAACATTCTCCAAAAATGTAGCAAAAGTCTATAGACTTGCTCTATCTTTGTGTGTTCACAGGTTCATAGTTCATAGGTTCAACTTCATAGTTTCAAACACTTTATTTTATCTGTATATTAAATAACAAAGATTGTTTGCCTGATTCAGATGGTTTTGTTTAAGCCAAAATGTTTCTTGGGGAAAGAATTTACAGAATGCTCTTTTCTGAGACATTGGGGTAGAAATGTGTCGATGTATCTAAAACAAATGAAATAATATCCAGCAAAAGAGAGAGAAAGCCTAAAAAGAAAATAACTTTCCTAAAAATACTACCTGAAATGGGTATACTACATGTTAGCTAGCACTGAGTAATTAAGATCATCTTATTGTGTGATAAATAAAACAGGCAGTGGTACTGTATGACATGATTCATTTCAGCACAAGACAGTGACCTTTATGATTCAAGTGCTGCATGTTTGTATGGGATGTATGTGATTCCTCATATTAGTAGAATGAAAAATGTTCAGCATCTTGGCTGTTTGGGGAAAGTTTTTGTCTTGCTAATGATTTAGCAGAAATTCTGCTGGAGTAATTTCTCTAAATGATAGAGTCAAGACATGTACCTAAAGAATGCCTGAGAGGGGATGTTTATTTCCAGTTGCTTGGGAATGGCCTTGCTTACCTGCCCACATGGCTAATTTTGAGAATCCTTCCCTGTACCTCTGCAATAACCACTTTTTCCTCCCTTGCCCTCTCCTGTTCCGCTCCACCTCCCTGAGGTAGCGCCTTCCGCACTGTTGTGTTGCAGCAGGTACGGTGGTGGCAGGAGACAGTGGTGCTGGTGACAGGAGGAGGTGGAGGTGCCTGGAGAAGCTGTGGAGCCAGCAAGCCTCTTTCACCTAGTGCCACTCCTTCCCATCTTGAGTACAGTTTGGAACATCTGTGATGGGATGAGGGTGAGTTTTACCACCTTTGGTTATAAGAGTAGGGCTGTCAGGGAAGAGCTGTTAACAGGAGCATGTATATTTGCTTTCACTGCTAGTGCAGGGTTCTGGTTTTATCCCCAGTAGTGTTATAGGTTTTATTCCACCTTGTCTTTCGGCAACTGAGCTACAACAGTCCATTACCAGTTTGTGACTGAGTAAGAATCCCTTAGCTGACTTGTGTTTCTGTGAGTGCACTGGGCACAGGACCTGCTGGTGAGCATCCACTAGGATAGAAGTTCCTACAGCTTGCTCTCAAACAAAAATGGCATCCATGGAGACAAAGCACAACTCTGCTCGGATATGAGGGGGAAAAGAGCCATAAGTCGGTGACTGCACTACATGGTGGAGGAAAATGTGAGTTGTAATGGGTGATAATTCTTATGTGCCCCTTACAGAGATGGTGTTTGTTTTTAAAATGGAGTTATGGCTACTTTATGCACAGAATATTGGGTTGTGTTATTCTGCTTTATTGTGTGACAGTGAATGAATGCAGCTTGATATCAAATCGCTAACAGAACTGCAGGTAAGTGACATAGTATTCATAAATATCAAAGTAGAACTTGTTTCTGTTTTATTTTATTATCCTGTCCAGATAACCAGCTTTGCTAGTGAGTGGGTGCAGAACATAGCAATAATGAGGCATACTCCTTGTGTAATTGGTGATCTGCCTTAAATAGATTACTGCAATTTAGACCTCTGTGGTTGACCTGAAATAAAATTAAACCTGTTCACAAACATGAGTAGGAATTACACTAACACTGCCCTCCCTGTCTGTTGAAAGGGAAGATCTGTTCCTCCAAGAGTCAGTTAATCTGATCTCCAGAGGGGATGTAATCACAGCTGTAATGAATGTAACAGTGTCTCCTTTTGATTTACCAAGCCTAGCCTCTGTGTCAGAGATAAAATGGAGATTTTGGTGCTGAGGGTATTGTCTAAACCACCTAGGATGGCAACAGGGAGCCACTGAAACTTAGAGGAAAATCTCAGCGCTAGAGTAGAGTTTAAGCCCTGCCGTTCTTTGGCATGTCTGTACTGTCTTTTTTCTAAAAAAGCCATTTCTTTCAAAGGAAGAGAGATTAAGTGGCATCTCTTCCATCATCTCTTCCTTCTTTATTGACACTTTAACTGTGAGAATAGTAATTTTGAATTTAGTTCCCAGCACTTGGATTTCCTTCCCTTCCACACTGGAGGAGATTTGAAGCCGTCATGTAATCAGCCTGTATACTGCAGTGTGTTCTGGAGGAGATGGGAGATACTGTTAGTCCCTCCTGGGGACTCTCTCACGCTTAATACTCCTTGGGCCAGAGAGAAAGATGAGTGTACTCACAAGGAAGTGGGAGGCTGTGCTCCAGCCACCATTTGATACAAGGTGGTGTAGAGTTTCACAGTTTTTCAGGAGAGCAGCAGTGGAAGCCAGGTTCTCCCCATCACATGCAGTAACTACCCCAGCCCAGGTGTGTCTCTCTTCCAGTGAATATTTAATTATTCTGTTCAAGGTGAAACAGCTTTTACAGGAGGGAGTGAGAAAGCTCTTTCTGTCCTCACCTCATATTAGGTAATAATCCACTGATTAAAGCATTGAGGAGAGACTGTTTAAAATCCTCTGGGATCCTGAGAGCAACTGTCTCCTGAATATTTTCACTACTGAATTACTGGCTTAAGGGAGTAGTCTACCAAGACGTTTGGCTTAATTTTTTTTTTTTTTTGCAGCCTTAGCTGTTGGCTGAGCTCTGAAAATGCCTATGGATGGACTTTTTCATGTGACATAGATAATGTAAATCCTATTTTGTAAATTCTAGTTTGAGATGGGCCTTGAATTGTTCACTGCCGTCAGTGCTGCAGCACTTCTGGACATATGCTGAAGCAGATGTATATGAAGGGATACATCTGTGATATTTTAGCTATCTGTAGCATAGACAGCTCCACTGATCACTCGAGGTTCCTTTGCAGTCAGTGGAAATGAGTGGATGTTTTCAGGTATGATTTATAGGAGCTATTTTGGAAGTTTACCTTCTAAAAGGAGTGAGAGAAACAGCTCAGAAGAGCTAATATCTCTCCACTGATTAAGAAGGAAACCTGGAGTGTTGAGAGATACGTGTTCACAGTCGGTCAGATAAATCTTACCCCAAACCATTTAAGGAATTTTAATGTGGGAAACTTAGACACCTATGAACATTAGGGTCAAATGCAGATGAACAGGACTTTTAGGCTCTACGTTTGGACTTTCTAAAGTGTCTGAATCTACCTGTAGTCTTTCTTGTGATTTCTGGTGATAACTGCACTGGAAAAAAGATTGTGCATTTTAGAACTTGACTCAGTTCCTCCAGTGCGTCTTTTTAGACAAGAGGTGTGAAATACCTGCACTTTTAACCATGGTGTGGATTTTCTCCTGCAAAAGTAAATTGGCCTCAGTTTGGTGCAATTTGTCTGAAGGCATTAAACCACTTTGCTTCTGTGTGAGAGCATCTACACTGAGATTTAGCATTGTTCAACTGTAATGCATCACCTTTGTACCTTTAACTACTTGATTTCTCATGTTCCAGTGTAGACAAGTCACTTTATAAAGTCAGTTCTAAAATTACCCAGCCTTCTAGCATGATTCTTTAAAGTTCTGGTAATTATTCCATTGCTGTTATTTCAAATTTAGAAATCCAGAAGGCATCATTGCATAGACATCTATTTTGTTAAACTAGATAGAGGGAGCAATGCAAGATTTATAGGACTAAATGGAAAGTAAGAAAGAAGCCTAGGGACTCACTTGAGGGGGCCTGACTTTGCCACCCACTAATTTGGGCAAGTTGGAAACCTCGAAGATGGTCTTAACTGCCTAGCTGATTACAGTTTTTGTTCAGGGATTAGTTGATGTGAAATGCATTAGCAATCCCGTGAATGCAGGTGGGAACTGAGGCTTCAAGTGTCCTGATCTCTAGGCATGAGCATCTCGCTCATTCCTGCGCCCCACATTCTGGCCCCACAAAGCTTTTGCTGCTTCTTGCACTGTGCTGTGGCTCCCAGGTACATGGTGGGAGCATGCTGTGGCTCCCAGGTACATGGCAATCAGACCTCACTTTGCCTCTTCAGCATGTTCTAACCATCAGGCTGAGAGATTAGTCCTTTTCCAGGTGACCATGTTTTAAAGATGTGTTCTTTTCAGTTAGGTCTCTGCTTTCCTCCAAATGAAGTGGAGATGCAGGATTTCAGGTAGGTGCAGCAGGGGATGGAAGCCAGGATTTTGTCAGGAAGGCATCAGTCCTGCCAGGCATTTCTGCTGAGCAGCTCTGTGCGGCTGCTTTCCTGTTGTCTGGAAGACCTGAGACAGCCCACAGAGGTGACTGACTTTCTCTGCTCACAGTGCAGAGGATGTAGGTCCCTATCTGCCCTCTTCAGTGGGAGTCTGCAGCTCTTCTGGTGCCTCTCTGGTCCTTAACCCCTCTTTCTTACCATGTGACAGGAGTTCTTTCAACTAAAGCAGGTCTTTAAGGAAAAAGAAAAATTCAAAAAGCATTTTATAGTGGAGATTTTTTTAAGAGTTGCTTTTGTTAGGACAATAATTAATTCATGTGATTTATATTACACAGGAGGCCAGACTATATGACTGCAGTAATTATTTCCAGCTTTATTCTGTATGAGAGGCTGATTCCACTTACACAAAACTTCACTTTATTAGTGCTATTGTCAAGGTGAGCCTGGGTATTGGTAGAAAGAATCTCGAACATAATTTAAGGGGTATAAAGAAATAGCCCTTTCAAGAGCATTACTAACCTTTGTAATTCATCTTAGGTCAGCATTGGTGGTACTTGATTCTGGAAGGCTGGCTTTTCTAATCAACTTTCTCAGAGGAGTTCATTATCTGAAAACCTGTGACTAATGAAAGATGTTTTGTTCATTTGAAGTTCAAGCTAATTTCCATGAAGGTTACTATTACTAAGCAACAGGTTCGGTGGAGTGTCTCCTGAGGGGCCGAAACTACAGTATGTACAAAAGTAAAGCAAAACACAGTGAGAAGATGATGAAATATTATCCCCAGGCAGAGAGGCCACAAATAGTACCATGTACAGGATCTGTTGTGGAGTCTCCTGCCTTGAAAGCTGTTTGACCAATGGAAGAACTGCTGCTGGAGCTAAAGATCAGCATCAACCATTTCACCTTCTACTGTGAATGTAAAGCAAGATTTGTTCTCTGCTCAAATGTAGAGATGCACCACAGAATGACCAAGGGAGTCCCAAATATAATTCAGCATACTCAATTCTGAGAAAAGCAATCACCTGTGATATATGGTAGCCATACTAAAAGAAGAATGGTTATTTTAGTTGTGAGGACAGAGTGAAATGAAATACAGGAGTGCTTTCTTAAGTCACAAAAGATGATGTCATCTTTTTTTCTGTACAGCTGTCTGTCAGAGTAGAAATATATACTTGCTTAAGTAAAAAAACCATACCTGGATATTCAGCTTTTTGAGGATAGAGATTTTACTCTGTCCTCTTTGGCTTTACCACTGGCTTTGCTAAATACAGGGTACAAATGATAGAGGATAAAGAAAAAAAAAACCAAAACCCACAGTTATTTTCAACAATCTTTTGAATGTTTGTGTAAGTTCCTTTTGGTCTTGTCCTTTTTGTGTTCAGTTTGGGTTATTGTTCAAGTGATGCGGTTTTCTAGCATAAAGTCTGCATGAAGTGAATGTCAGTATTTGTTCAGTTGAGTTTATAAACTTTACAGTAATAAAAATATCAATATCATACGACTTAACTCCCTAATCGTGGTATGTGTAGGATATGTACAATCTGGGAATAAGTAAAATGTTTTGAATATTTGAGTTAAATGTATCTGGTCATGAATGTCAGAGTGACAGAGGTGAGGATAGAATGTCCAAAATCATTGTTAGCATAGAATTCTCCCTACCCTTCCAAATATTTTTTTTATGTGCTCTGATCATTCCAGTCACAGCGTCTTTGTAATGGTTTTGTTTGTTTGTTTTTGTACACTGCAAAGGAAAGATGTATTATGTTCCAAATTTTTATAAAGTGAGAAATGAAGCACAAGAGATGTTAATTTAAAAAAAACCCCAACAACAACAAAAACCCAAAAAACAAGAAACAAAAAACAAAACAAAACAAAAAAAAAAACCAAAAAAACCCAACCCACCAGAATCTCTGTTCAGATGCTTCCCTGTTCCTGGAGATACTGAAGGTTGTCAGGTGTCCATGATGCCAAGCTACATGAGGTCTGGTTTTGGGCATGTCCAGAAGCAGCTGTGTCCTCACCTTGCTGTGCGGTAGGTGCCTTAGGCACACCAAAGCCTTGTCAGTGTCCAGGAATTTCATTTTGCTGCAGAGCTAATACAGTAATGTCATGCCCACTCATTTCCTCAAGAACCCCAGGCTTTAATAAAACACATGCATTCATTAAACAAGGACTTGAATTCCGGTCTCTCCTTTTCTAGAGAAAGCCTCTATAGCCATTGCACCTGGTAGCAATAGCTGATTTTGGATTAATGAGTATCTTAATGCTATGTAGTGAATATCTTAGCACTGTCCAGTACTGACTCAGGAATACTCTGCAGCTCGTGGTTGGGGGGTTGTTCTGGGAGATGCCCTGTCATGTGAGAATCATGATGTCACCATGGAGCGCTATCTCAATACTCAAACCGATAAATCATTTGGAAATAGAGTTGGACTGACCTGGAACTGCAGATAACGATTATGTCAACTTCAGGCCTGTACTTGGTTCAGACCTGAAGTGACTCACCTTTTCCAGCACATACTATATATTGAATATAAATTTTTCTAGGTGACTGAATCTGAATGTAAACCTTATCCAATTTAAAGGGATCTAGCTTTTAGAGAGCCCAAAGACCTGTTTTTTTTAGAATCAGTTTCTCCATGACTTCCTGGCCAGGGTAAATGAAGTAAAAATAGTGGGGGGAAAAAATGCCTAGCGAACTGAACCCTTCATATCTCTCCCATCCAGGGCTGTGTAGGAACTTTGCAGCTTAGTTTAAAGATGGCCAATGTCTCTGTTGGATCTGCTTATGCTACATATATCAAGTGACTGGATATCTTTTAAACATGAATGTGCTGTTAGAAATAGGTTCTCTTCTTTAATTATATCCCCATTTTACGTTGCAAGCTCTAAACCATTTAAGCAGGGGTTTAGAATAAATAAGTTGTGGGAAGTCTGATTAATTGATTACAGAAAGTATTGCTTTTAGTCTTGCAGCAATTAAAATTTTACAGTGTTGTCATAGGTCTATTACATATCTGGATTGATGCTTTTATTTCAGGGCTTTGAATCATAAACCTTCAGAAAATGACTGGGTTTTAAAATTTTGATACTAGCACTATTTTAAAATTTTGTGTTGGATTGATATAGAGCAATTATTGTTTGTACTGGCTTCAGTACATTTTGTTACATCCCAAACTATAAAGAACAAAGATAAGTTGAACAAAGAGAGATGTGGTTATTGTGGGACAAGGTGTATAAATATATATTGTCTGTAAACTGGGAAACTAGGATTCCTTACTCCTGCTACTGATGGAGTAATTCATATTATTCTCAAGAATAATTTGGCATGGAAAATTTCAGGTTATGTTTCTGGAGTAAGTCTGAGCAGGCAGAGGTCCACAATCAGGTGCAACAAAGTGAAGATGCCAGAAAAATCTAGAGAAAAATCTGAGTCGCAAAGTTCAGATCCTATATATGAAACTCTTGCATTGGATTGAGGTGGATTGGAATTGTTGAAGGGTAGAGCTTGTCAAAGCCCAGATTTCCTTTCTGTGGGAAATGCTTACAGTTTGAGAGTGTTTTAATTTTGATTCAAAAGGCAAATTAGAGGTTTCAAAATTCTCTGCAAACAAAGAAACAAGTCCTTTAGAAAAGTGGAACCTTTCTGTTTTGATACTTCTTCAACAAAATGCTGAGTATCTCTGTTCCAGAGGCTCCCAGACTATCTGGGATCCCAGGCAACCTCCAGAGAGTCAGAGCAGGGTGTGGATATGTCACATTGTGAGAACGAGCATCAGGAGGCTTAAACTCTTAAACTACCAACTCCCTAAATGCTTTTAGTGTCTCTGCTGCGAAGCCCTAGCCAAGCAGTCAAATCCCAGGTAAACTGGGGCTCCAGAGACAGAAAACCTTTTACCTGTGTATCAGGGAAGCCGAAGACCCAATATCCTTAGTCTCACAGTGCCTTGCATCAGGGCCACCTAAAGCTGCAGAGCCTGGACACCTTAGATCACAGGTGCCCATGAAGGGACCTGTGGAGCTGCAGGCTTCGAGACCACATCTGCACTGCTAAATGGGCCGGGGCGTAGTTGAGACAACACAGTTGCACACAGTTAAATATTTAACATGCTTAATTCTTCATGGGCCAATAAGCTTCCTTGCAGTTAGTACAGGACAGGGCCCATGCCGTTTAACAATTCAGGTATAGAGATTATGTGTTAAAGGGAGACCTTAACTGGATGGTGCTGAGCCACCCCATTTGGTGTGAGAGATAAATCCCCGGCTTGTTTGTTTATTTCATTCCTGACATAAGCCTTGGGATTTAGGAATTCCTACTAATTCCCACCAACTAGGGCAAGTTCTCACCTGCCAGTCCTTGAAATGGAGGGAAACATTTCAATTTTTCATCCACTTACTGATCTATTTGCAGCTTATCCATCAACATTTGAAAACATGATAGGCAGAAATGATTTTTTTTTAAAAAACCCATGTGCAAAACATAGTTATTTTCCCCTAAGGAATCATAGAGCATTTGAAAAACTACCTTTTCTCTAAGGTATATACTACCTGTCATATGTTTTAATACAAAACTGTATGTATTTAGAAAGGATGACTTACAAACATGATTAGAAAAGATACTTATCTTGCTTATGTCTTTAAATTATTAATTCCAGGTCATTCTGTAGTACCTCAGTCAATTTTTGTATGCTACTGGTGTTACATGAAAAACATCTTGGAAATGTTTCAGATGTTTAAAACTTATTGGAATCTTCACTTCCAAGGCCTAACCAGTTTCATTACAGGGGGCCAATTTTTGCTCTCATTATAGCAATTGTAAATGTGAAATAAATCCATTCATTTCAATATGGTTGCTCACAAGAGACTTTGTAATATAATCCTGCAGTATTTGGCTCTACCAGATCAGTACAGATCTCTGAAGGAGAAAGAGATTAAATTAAAATGCTATTTAAAATTAATATTAAAATTGCATGACTTGTGTCCATTGTTCCAAGTGCTCTCATTCTGAAGTCTGGTGTAGAAGCAAATTCTGTGCATTCAGTTGAAGAGCAGGAATGTGTTAGTTTTTTTCTGGGCTTTTGCAGACACCAGTCTTTAAGGTATAAAACTCTGCGTTGCCCAGAATTAAATATTTTTTTTTGATGAATGTGCTTTTGGGAGGGTTTTATCATGTGTGTATGTGTACTTACATGTTGTTGGCATCATTGTTACCATCATTATCATCATCCACATACGCTTACAGAGCTATCCACACAAAGCTCTGTATAATGAATGGTGTAATTTGGAATTGGTCTTCAAGGATAGATATGACTACAGTAGCAAAGGGAAGGCTCTGCTGCTACACATTTCTTATTGCATTTTGAATATATAAGAATAATGACAATGAGATTACTGTAGCCCTTTGTATTGGCCTTTTTCCCTGTTGGAGTGGTAAATGACAAAGCTGCCGTTTGTGGTGCTAGAAAATGTGTATCTTGCCCAAACAAGGTGGTACCATTTTCAAATAACCTGGTTTGCAATACTCAAGTTATTTTGGGGTGGAGAGTCTTAATCATTATATCAATCATTATCGTATAATATCATGATACAGGCACTGCTGTTTGAGCCCCTAGAGCCAGTCTTCTGATTGAGGACTGACCTAAACAGAAGGGGAAAAACAAGCATGCTTACAATATAAACCTGGCTAAATATTTCAGACAGGGAAGTATCATGGCTCTTGTAGAGCACAAAGCCCTTGTATTTGTAATGCATTGATGATCTCTTTGTCATTATTCTTACCCAGAATTCATTAAAACTGCTTAGCAAGCAAGTCTTGAGAAATCAAATTTTTACATTTTTTCCTATTAACTTACCCAAGCCAGGGGTATTTTAATTTAACTTATTTCCAGTCAGGGATATTTAATCATAGTCTCGCGTATGAGCTGTGCCTCAAACGATAAGATACCTTGCTGAGTTCATAGTGCAATAGAAAACTTAGGTTTTCTTGACTCAAAACAAGTGTGTGTGTGTGTGTATAGTAAAATCTGGGTTTATATTGCTTTTCTGACCCTTTCATTCAATACTAGTAATGCAATCATTCACAACAAATGCAGAGGAAGTGCAATTATGGCTTAAGCAGTAATGTGCTTAAACCTCTGACAAAAGAAACTATTTTCTAAATATGCCTGTCAGAGCATGCTGTTGCCCAGAGTTTCCTGCTATGTCCTATATTCCTCTATGTCTGAGGAATTAGTTTAAATGTGCTTGCCAGAAATTGGGATTATTCTCTTTCAAGGGAATATTAAAAACAACAAATGTGTTAGTTTTTTACCTGGCTGATCTTTCCTTGCCGCCAGGACTCGTATAGCACAAGGACTGTAGCAGTCTCTCACTAAAAGAGTTGCATGGCTATGTGGACTGAAACCTCTTCCAGTTGAGGAAATAATTGGAGACATATATTGCTATGAAATATCCTCATGAGAAAGTAATACAGAGGATGCTTCATTTTGAGAATAATGGCCTATTATTTCCAGTTTCTATATACTATACCCTGAGGTGTTTTAGAAGAAAAAGGCACTCTAGCTCCAGTAGGAATTAGGACCTGAGAAACATCTGCTGTTGTGCAATCTGCAGGAGGTATATCCAGTTCTATCATGCTGAAACATTCGTTTAACAAGGCAGTGAATTGAGCTTGGTTTTTTTTTTGTCTCCAGTCAATATAGGCTGGTGGGTTTTACAGGAAACAGGCTGGATGTTTCTTGATGTTCCTGGTGTCAGTGTCTGGATCAGTGTGATTTTTGTGTGGGTTTTTTATATTCTATAGTGAAATGCATATTGCTTTAACAGGTTTGTGTTTGAAAGGTAATAATGGGACCCATTATGGTTTCCTGAACATAACTAATCTTCAAGATCACTTTGTGTCTCCTTTCTGCAATGTGAGAAACAAAAGGAACAGTAAAATGGTACTTTATTACTGTACTTACCTGCTTGGTACATGTCTTTTAATGGCATTTGCTTTGAATTCTGTCAAGAATAACCTGTACTATTTGTCAGCTTTTGAAAAGCGGGGTAAGTCTAGCACAGTGAGACAAATTCATGCATCTTCTGTTGTAATTTTTTTTTTCTGAATTCTGAGAAATATCAGATAGTAACTGTATTAGAGATTCATTTTACCTAACTTTCAGCACCAATAAATTGGGCATCTCATCTAAGCTACTCCCATGTGCTCTCTAGGTACCTTCAGGTGGTGAATCATCCCTTCTATCCAAGAAACTTATTTTAGGAGAATGAGTCATTCTCCAGAAATTCCCACCTGCTTTCAGTGACTCTGGAGGAAGGTAAGCTTAGACTGGGGGCTAACTTTTGCATCTCTAAAGTGTGGTAAGATGAAGCTCATTTTTTCCTTCCCTTTCCAGCTGTGACTGACTTATTACTGTGGTCATGTTTGTTTTAAAAAGAGAGAAGCACAGAATTACACCATGATTATTCCATGGTAGTTATTCTATAGTTTTACTGAATCAGATCCTATGTGGGCAGGGAAATGAGATATCTCATATGGCATTCCTGCTGTGCTTTGAATATGTGCAACAATCCTCTTTACTCAGAGATGTAAAGAGGCAGTAGATTGCTTTATTTCAAATTTTGACTGCCCAGTGTTGTCTCATCTTGCTTCTTTCTTGCTTCTGGTTAAGAGTGTGAGCAACAGAAATAATAAGGACCTTGTTCCTCTCCTGTATGACATTACTTAAAGCTTGCAAATGACCCCCAAGTTTTTAGGTGGCAGTTCTCAGACTCTCCACCATGCTTCTTATGACAGGCCTTGCAGGCACTCATCCTCACCCTTTTTTCAGGACTCATCACATTTTACTTTCTTCCAGTAACTTGCTCCATTAATTTTGCCTGTAGCTAACTTACTGTATGTTTGCATCATTACCATAAGATTTTGACTTTTAATTGTTAAAAAAATAAGTCAAGCTTTTGTTAAGGCAGATACTCCAGCCTGATTATTATTATTAATGTTGCTACCATCAAATTCTGAACCTAGTGCTTCTATTGTTAGTTTAGTTACTATTAGACTGTTTTATACCACTCCCTGTTATGGTACTGGTATATGATATCGTTTTAGCTATTTTTTTAAAAAAAATGAATAATATAAAATACAGCTCAGGCAAAAGCTTGTCTAAAGTTTTTTCTCTTAGCTCCAAGCTGCATCCAGCAGCATTTCTCTCCTTCATCCATCCTCTCTGAGGATATTTTTAATACCTTCAGCAAATTAGCCTTTCAATTCCACCTACAGAGAATTGTCCTCACAGACTGGGACCTAAATATAGGTACAACACAGCTTGTAATGTACTGTGGTACATGATTACTGTAATAGTTACTGTAATGTACTATGGGACTGTGGTGCACAGTCCAGGTTACTTTAACGTAGTGCTATGTTAAAGAGGCAGAAGAAATACTGTCAAATGTCATAGCATGTGGTGTTATTTCCAGCAAATCTGTGGGCTAGGCGAGATGAATTTCTAAGAGCTCTTTCCAAGCTTTAACAAGCTGCTGTCAACACTGGTACTAATCAGTGTTCAAGTTTGCAGTCTCATCAGAAGGGCTTTCTGCAAGGTCTGTCTGCGGCACTGAACGGGTTCTTTGTTGATTACAGGTTGAAATGGGGGTCACTAAACGGGCAGGAACTTCTTGCTAGAGATGCTAAAGGATTAACCTTTTTTAACCCTTGCAAGAACTGGTAAATTTGTTTGAAAACTGTTGGAGCTATAAAAAACCAATTTTTTTGAGAACCGCTTGTGCATAAGGAGGTTGTTTCTGATCTGTCAAGGTAGCTTTGCAGTCTGAGCAAAGGCAAAGGTGAAAGTAGACAGAAATACAGACAGAAGTTACGTTTTCCTGTTATATGGGGCAATCACAGTGGAAGGAATTACTGTGTTTCTCTGCACATAATCCTATTAATGAATATCAGCTATGGGAATTTGTAGACGAACTCATTTGTGCTCAGGTACTGCTGCATAACTCCAACTAAAGCCAACGAAGTCACACAGCTAAATTCATACGCCCGCTGCAGGAATGCATGAGGAAGATTTTGCTAAATTCCTAAGCAAGGTGTTACATCTGAATAAGATCCTCACCATCACCACATCCAGGATCTGCTGTAGATCCAGGGGGAAAGGAAAAAAGAAGGGCATCTGCGATAAGGCAACAGGTTGAGTCAGTGAAATTGCCCATAGCAGGTCCTGGGAGCCAGGCTGGCTGCTGCAGCGAGCTCAGATTGTCTCTGGGCAGGTAGCTCATCCCAGAAATGGCAAAACAGCAAGCAAAGGAGAGAGAGTGCTCTCAGCTCCCTTTCCATGCATTCCACTTCTTCATAAGGCCATCTTTCTGTTTTTCATAAGGTAGTGCCAGTGGCTTGATTGCAAACTTCTTCAACACCTATTTCATTATCCTAACTAACCTAAATAACAGATGTTGGAAACATAAGGATAGACAAGAAGTATTTTACCTGTCATTCATTTTGCTTCTAGGTATGAGGAACCAAAGCACTGCATTAGCCAATCCCACTGCCATTTTAATCTCACTTATTACACTGGGTCATGACATACATTTCCACTGATTGTAGATTCATCAGTAAATGGTGACTGTGCTTCTGTATGCTTGTAATACTCAGGCTTAAGAGAGTTTAATAATTTTTAAAGGAATTGGAGTGGCTATGTTTCATGGTTTCAGAGTAGATTTCTGAAGTTATCAAATAACACGTGGCTCTTCAGAACTTAACATCAATCCATTTTTGATATTCATTTCATATAGTGCTTCTATAGCCAAGTAGAAAATACGGCAGTGAACTTGAGATGCACTCATTTACTACAAGTGCAGTAGTTTTATTTTTAACACTTAATGTCATTGCCTTTGAGAAATCCTGAAAGTTACAGAAGTGAATCAAAACTCTAAAAAGAATTATAGATTTGAACCCATACTGATCATTTAGATTGTAGACATTGAAGTCCAAGATTAGGAGGGCCTTCAGCAACTACTGATGTTCTCAGGAATTGGTAGTAAGATCCAACTACTTTCAGAAAAATCCTCAAATGGAGTTTTCCTAGGGTTTTTCTCAGAACTTGATGTGGGCAACAGAATCAACTCATACTGTTACTACCCTTTATGTTTCTACTAAGTAACATCACAGGCTTTGCCTGGAGAGTGCGAATGATCACAGATTCTTTAGTCATACCCAGTAAGGTCTCCCAACATTATTGCGCTTGCTGTCTCCATTGAGCATAAGAGGTGCAGATCTTTCTATAACCTGCCACTTCAGCAGCACATCATCATTTGACATCTTGCCTTTTGAATTCTTGTGAAAAATGTAAATGAGGGAGAGAAGAGTTTGGACTAAAATTTTTTCTTTCACTGTGTTGTAATACCATTCCTTGCCTCTAGTTAACATCTTGTTCAAATTTAGAACAGAGATGCACGTTACCGTACAGGGAATGCGCTGGGCCATCTTTGAGATGGCAATAAAGGGGATTTACAGAATTTTGAAAACAAAAGTGGAGGTGGGCAGACAGAATTTTGTCCTTAGGTTTTGTGCAGGAAAAGACCTCCATTCTTTGAAATTGTCCAGGTAAATTTATCCTAGTGTCAACGCTTTTTGACAGTTCTGTGAATCAAAGCACTAGCCACCAGTATAGAGGCATGTAGCAAGCTCACTCCAGATATTCTCAGAAAATGTGTGAAAACAAGTTTTCTTAAGTCTTCTTGATAAAATAGGATATGTAGTGCAAGTCTGATGTGGGGTTTCGTGTGTTTACAAAGCCAGTTGAGACACAAGGTGGATTGATTTGAAGTGAAGAAGAAGGGCTTTTAGAAAATCTGTTGAGGTTTGCACTTCAGTCAGTGTGCCATGAGGACACTGTTAATATGCAGGTTCACAAGATTGAAGTAACCTTAACCATGTGTAGCTTTACTTCATGTAGGATGAAAATGGGTGTTTGAAGAAAAGACATTCAAAACTTCCTATAATATCCCACAGAAGTTGTATTTTCTAATTAGAGAACCAGATATTAAAGAAAGTTCATAATTTTTTTTTCTACATATTCAACAGACTGTGGCATTGTATGATGCTTTTCTAAATTATGATACCTTAAAGCAGTTTGCCCAGCAGTTAAACAGTGGACAGAGTGTTTGCAGTTACTTAATGACTTAAACACTACTGTAGATAAAAAGCACTACTTTTTTCAGAAGTATTAGGTAGGGCTCTAGGGAGAATTTTTTCAGAAGAAGTATTAGGTAGGGCTCCAGGGAAATTTTCTAGTCTTTCTGAGAACTGCCAAACAGGACACAAATTTTGTTCTTTATTAAACCTAAAGTGAATACATTACTGTCAAAGTAGTTATTACTGCTTTACCTCAGTGTACTTCTGAGCAGAAATTGGCACTATAGAATATGTCTGGGTGGGTGCTAAAGATGAACAGATGGATGCTTCTTGCCACATTTTATCTTAAGCATTGAATAAAATGGTAATGACGTATCTGACTGCGACAATTTCTGTAACTGGAAGTCTCAGAAACAAAAAAATGTTAAATCAGCGCTTACCCCTTCCTAATTTATAAGGTATTCTGGTTTGCCTCTTGATGACTGAACTTTTCTGCTTTACATGCAACTCTAAATTTACTTGTTATTAATATCACCACCTAGGCTAAACCTGGAAAGGACTAATTATTCCTCTGCTTGAAACCACAGGCAAAGTTTGACATTATGCTGGAGTGATTTATCTCCCTCAGATTAAACTGCATACTTTGGGTGAACACTGGGTTGTCATCAGCATCCCAATCAAATAAGAAGCAGTCATGCTGTCCTTAAAGCTAGTCGGGGGTTTTTTTGTTCTTTTTTTTTAATAACAGATGAGAGTGCTGAACTTCCCAATGCAGGAATGAGAAAAGCAAGCAAATGCTGCTTTGATATAGGGAAATATTAAGCAAAATTTGCAGGAAGGCTGAGCATCTTTTAAAGTGGATGAAACTTGTCTCTGTTAAGAATGTTATGCATAAAAGATTTTGCAATGCTTTATCTGCATATATCATTATAGAATTGTTTTTTAATAAAGCAAATTAATGTTAAAGCTATACAAATTGTCAGTCTGTTATAGTTTTTCCTTAAAATTGAGTTCATTATTAAGTATGGCTGGTATCAATTTTTAATTATGTCTATTGATGTAATCTTTTATGATAATATTCATGAGATAGCCTTTAATGGTTGGTTTCCTGGATTGCCAGTACAGTCTCTGTAAACACTGTGTGTCAAAGTGTCAGACAGATAATACAGATAATGCAAATTTTGCAAAAACTGCAAAGCTACAAAATTAGCTAACCTCTGCTCTTGATATTTTTATCTTCCATGTGTGGCATTTTTTAAAGAGGTTACTAGTCTTGTTAGAATTGGCAATGACAGAGGGTGACACCATCACTGAAATAGAGGCGGTGAAAAATATCTGCTTATTTTAGCTATCTGACTCTGTGTTTTTTCTCTTGAGGTCCATCTGCTACCACTGGCTCAGAAATCTGATTTAGATGCACCGCAATGCCCTTCCATTCCAGAAACTGCATAAATGCAGTACAGAATCACAATCCTAAATCTAAGTGGGTGGAAAGCGCATTTCATTACACTACAGCTTGAATTCTCCAATTTCCTTGCCCTTCCTTCTGGGAAGCTTGAGTGCTTTGCTATTCTGTCAGTGGGATTAGACATAAACCTTAAAAAGTTGCCTTTCATTGAAGGGGGTACTACAGGTTGCCTGGGTTTTGCTCTGGTCTCCACTCGCTTTAGACACAGCCATTCATCTCCAGCTTGCTTCAGTTGAATGCAAAACTTGGCAGAAGTAAATTCTATCTCTCTGTTTCACTCTCTTTTCACGTCTCACCAACGTTGGTTTCTCTGCCCACACTTCTCCTCCAGCTTGTCTGCATCACCTTTCCAACACCTCTTGTATCAACTCTGCCTAATTTTGCTGGCAAGGGTTGCAACATCCTCTTGTCTTTGACACACTGTTCAGGAGACTGGTACCCAGCCACAAGGTAAAAAAGCTATGGCTGACCTTGAGATGTCCATTCAAACTTCCAGGAGACCGCCCTCATTGTCTGGAGCTCAGCATCTATCCCCTCAGGTAAGGGAAAGAGTCCTTGTCAACCAAAGTTTCTGTAGATGAGCAAGGGCCACAGATACCAGTATAGACCAGTCTCCTCTGGTGGGTGGGTGCCTCAATTATGCAAGCAGAAAGAGCTGCTAGGACAGTGCTACCACAGGAGCTGGGGGAACATCAGGGTCAGCATGCTTATAAACACTGACATCCCTTGACCAAACATGAAAGTCTCATCTTTGCAGATTCAGTGCCAGAGTAGTGACCTCTTCCTACCAGTGGAGGAACACTGATAAAGCCAGGCTATCAGCTTGTGATGTGGTAAATGCCACATACTTCCCTGTCCTTTTTCCCTAGTTTCCTATTGTAATGGTAGGGGCTCCACAGGCTTTCTGTCTGCGTATCGGCTTCTCAGTTTGGAACATGCATTTGGATGTTTACTTGCCATTTGGTGGATTTTCCTTAATGTTCTGGATGCCCTGAACATTACATGGGCCACCACAGAATCAGCCAGTGGGCACAAGGCACCCTATAGGGACAGTGTTCTGTGAGGGTCCTTTATGTCTGTATCACCAAAGGGCAAGGTTATTATCTTGTCCTTGCTCCCAGAATCAATATTGGCTGTTAACAGAGCAGTACCCTGAGGCACAGCTAGCCTCTTCACCTTTTTGCTCCCTGTCTTCCACACATGCCCACAGAAATGTCCTTTCAGGATGTACAGTCTGGGCCACAGCAGAAGTCTGTGTGGGAGGACTGGTGGAAGCAAGCACCTAAATATCTTCTTGCTGGTGCCCTTTATGAATTTCAGGTCTGGTTGGGAGAGGGAGTGTTGCTGGTGTCCAGAGGGGCTGCAGTGACCAAAACTTGACTCTCTAGTAAGAGTTTTAAAGAGATCTTGTAACTGAGAGAAGTAGATTTCCTGTCAGAGACTTCTTGTAGGGATTTCACTGGGAGGGTAGATATAGTGTGCAACCTCAGAATGGGAAATGTAATCCTAGCCCTTGAGATAAGAGGTATTGATTTTTTTACAACTTAAGTCTCCTTTGTTGTTCTGTCCTGGTGTGCCCTACCTGGATTTATCCCAGACATGACCTCATACTGCTTTCCAGACACTTTCTGAGCAGAAAAAAATGTGTTCTCGATGAGTTCCTTGTTGGCAACTGGTGTAGTACTGGAAAATAAATGAGTGTTACTCTGTGGTTCTCCTCAAGTAGCAGGGAGCTGGGACTAAGCAAGTGTGAAACCATTTGGGTGCTGACACTTACCCTTTATTTGAAGTGTTGGGTCTAGATGTCAGCCAGAACATACCCTGGCTAAGCTAGAGCTGTGCACGGGCTGGTTGGGCAGGTGGCTACTGCCAGCCTATAAAACATATCACATCCTGGCCCTCTTTTCAGTCTTTTTTTCTGGGTTTCTCTCTAGCATATCTCAGTGCTTTGCAATATTTATAAGTCTAATTTGAGTGCTTCTTCCTAAAAAAAGCTTCAAATAGTGAATATAATCTGATGGATCGTGTAAGAGATTCTCTGAAATAAAATGGTGATGCTGACTAAAGCCAGCCTAATCCTTCCTGGTGCAAGTATTATTAACAAGGTTTATGCCAAACGTAGTGCTTGCCCAGTTGCTCTTTCAGTTCAGACAGCTAACTGGTTTCATTAGAAATCACAAGATTTCAGTGACAAAAGATTGGCAACTTAAAGGCTGTTTCCTCCCACAAACATTTAAAAACACTAAACCAATACCTTTGTAATTGAAAATGAAAATAAACATGGCTTCTTCATGGAAGAAGTCCACTGGAGAGATGACCTGTCTGAAGAATTAGTCAACTGAAGTTTAAAAACAATTGGGAAAATCTTTTAAATATATGACCAGTTCGTCCAGCCTCTCTGAGAAGTAGAAGCCAGTGACTGTGGCAAAAGGCCATCAAACTAGTTATTTGTGTTTGCTGTGAGCTCTCCTGAAAGTCAGAGGCATGTGCCTGTGGCCTTCCTTCTTCAGCTTATCTCCAACCCAGTCTTTTGTACTCTTTTTCTGCTGATCACTTTCCTGCAAAATAAGAACAGGTGAAATTACAGATGCTGTACAGTAAGTCCAAATATAAAATATGAATCACTTTCTGTTATAAGTCTAATTCTGGCTGCTTCATCCCCATCCAATCAACAAATGATTGCCCCCCCCCCCCCCCCTTTTTTTTTTTTTTTCTTTTTTAAAGTCTTTTCCATCTGAAATTGGCAGGTAGAATGAAGCTGTAACCAGAGATACATTTCTCTGGAAAAGTTTTAATGTAATTGAACAATGTCTATTTTGCAGACAAGGGCCTCTAAAAAACCCTAGGTGTTTCATTTTTTGAAACACCTTGTGATATTTTATTTTTTGAAACACCTTTCTGTAGAAATCTTATCTCAGAACCAGCTTGACCTGGAAATGTCAGTCAGTATATTGGAGATCCTTGCTGGTGTGGATTTTGGCAGTCCAGAGTGTCTCAGCAGATTTTAACAACATTGCCAAAAGTCCTGTGGAGAAAATTAACCTCTAGCAGAGCCAAGTTGCTTCAGAAAATAAGCCAGGGGCTTAGATGATTTGCTATCATGGAGAATTTCAGCAATTATAAATAACCTGTCTTGCTCCCTCTCGCATGCCTTTCTGTCTGTGCACTTGACTCAAAATTATTTCCAATGTCTGGAAAGCCACGCCACCATCACATTCTTGTATGGTTGATCAGGTGGCAGGATTTAAGACCATGAAGATTTTTAGTTAAGTTAGGACAGATTTCACTACACAAAGGTTACAAAATTGGGCAGACAGCTTTTATCATTGTGTTAACTTGCCACAGTAAAATTCAAAAGAAGAAATCTAGGTCCCATTTGGTGTCACTGGGTTTAGGGAGGAAGGTTGAGCAAGTCAGTAGTAAATAAACGGGGTATGTGGCAAGACAACAGGTGGCTGTATCAGCAAGAATATACATGACCTTCTGTTGTTCCTCCAAGCTTCTGTTTCACAGAAAACTCTAATCATTTTGGGTAAATAGAGCTATAAGCTACAGATAGACAAAAAGGCGTAAGAAGGAAATTATTCAATGGGCAGAGAAAGCAAGCCTGCTCTCTTAGCTTTTTTCCATCTGTTGGTCTCCATTGAGAAACTGAAAAGGCAGCCTCTGGGGAGTCCTGATCTGCTGGCAATCCAAGCTGATTATTTGATTTGCTTTTGCACAGTTGCAGTGCTGAATCTCTATGTTCCAGCAGGAGCTGGGTTTATTATTCCAAGGCTTTTTTAGCCTTCACAGCCGTTGGTTTTCTCCTAGGGCTTTAGTTTTCAAAATATGTTGTAATCTAACATAGTGTAATTCTAAATATTATCCAAATTTAGATAACATTAAGCTTACAGCAGTTTTCAGTTTGTGCTAGTTTTTGTAGCTTTGAGTAGCAGAAATAATAACAGTGTTTAAAGGAGCCAGCAAGAGGCTGTATTAAGAACAACACCTTTTATGGCTGTGAGCACGCTATCCATGTAGTGTTGTGTGTGATTCATTCGAATTCACCATGTGAGACATTTTTTTCTTATTCTATTTGTTAGAGTTTGCAACTGTTCTTTGTGTCAGAGAAATCCACGTATTTACTTCTCCTGAGGCCCTGATTTATGTGGACCTCTAAGGCTGAGTTGAAGTAGAGTAGGCTGATCGGACTGATGTTAATTTGAACTTTCTCTGCTTGTTTCTTATACTGTAATAGTTACAGCACAATCACATTACACACGCCAAGCAAAGACATTAAAGAGAGCCACTTAGAAGGAAAATACTGCCTTCCTCTCCAAAGGACATCTTATCTCATGGATTCATACTCTTAAAAATCAAAATCAGAACAGAAGCAAATATTGGCCTCATTTTCACTTACAATATGTGCAAGTACCCAGAATTCATACTAGAGGTCACTGATGTCTTAGGGGACCTCCCAATCAAGCTGATGAAAAAATCTCAAGCCTCATTAGTTTCTGAAGACTTTTTGAGGTACATGTGAGTGCCACAGCACCTACCTGATCCTGCCTCTGATGGTCCTCCCCATACCTGAACTTGAAGTCAATATGCAGATTGTCCAACACATGCGATGAGCTGTATCACTTTGAACAGGTCATCATGCCGTTAAGGCAGTGACTTGTGGCAGGTGTATCCGCCCAGTGAGAGCAGAGCTTCTTGGCTGCTGAAGTGTGGCAGCTCCTGGCTGTCTTTGTTCTCAAGGCCTCGCGGTAGTTGGGGCCTTTGGCCAATGGGAGCCGCTATTGACTACAGGTCAGATTTGGCCTGTGTATAAATGGAGTCCCCTGGGGAGCCATTTTGAGCTCGTCCCCTGGAGCAGCACGCTGCAGTCGAGGACTCTCCCCTTGGGTCAGGACGCTGCCCAAGAAAACTCCTCGAGGGACCTTGGGTTGGGACACTGCCCTGAGCAGGTCCTCGAGGTTGAGAGCCCTCACTTGTCAGGTGAGTGATAAAGCGTTTTGGGTTGCCGTGAAACCCTGGGTAGTGGGGCTTTGTTCTGTATTTTGGGTTGCCGTTAAACCCCATGGAGTTCTTTGTTATGTGTTTTGGGTTGCCATTAAACCCTAAAAAGTTGTTCCGTTCTCCTCTCACAGACATTTGAACCTGTAATTTACGGAGAGCTAGATAACTGTGTTAATAATTTTTTTTTATTTTTAGTGGTTGGTTGTTTATTTGAGAGCATCTGTAACATGACTGATCAGGACAATCCAGAGCAACAGATAATGACTATAATGCTGGACTATTGTACATATAGATCTTTTGAAGATGAGCAAGGAGGGGAATAAAAACTTGAGAAATAGATTAAAAAAGGGGAAAAAGCTAAGGAAATGATTGTTGCAAATACATGCATTAGAAGATTTCCATGCCAGCAGACCATTCTTCTTAGAATCCAGAGACTCTGCCAAACAAGCTGTAAAAAGAAGAATGGAGGAGTCACCCTGACAGATGTTTAGCAATTCCGACAGCATGTTTAGTATAAATATTTGAATAGCAAAAAACACAGTAGGGATATCACTTATGGACCAAAGATTCTTCTACTTCTGTATTTTCCTCATGGTTGAAATACTGAAACCAGCACTTCAGTGTTGCAGGAGGATATCAGACTTGCACAACTCTGAGAGTTATATCAAGCAAAGCTGTTTATTTTTCCAATAGTACATACTTATGCTCTTGCCAAAGCTCTTCATAATTAGCAAATCAGCAATTAGATAGTTATCAACCTTTTCTCCTATCAGCATAAGACGACTCTAACACGTGCTGTGCAGACCAATCACCTTGTTCACGCGCTGTTCACGCGGCGGTAACTTCTCACAGTTCAGTACTTTTCCACAGTTCAGTGTTGCAGCTGTCCCTTGTTTTTCCCTGCCACCTTGGCACAACTCAGCAGTTTCTTATCTTTCTCCCAAGTCCTGTTTCTCATCAAAGCCTAGCTGTTGATTCAGATGCTGTGCAAGGCTGACAGGCTGATGTCTCCCACACTTCAACTAACTATATTTTATTTTTAACATTGCTTTCTCCTCATATCTGTCTAAAAAACCCATCAGGCTTTTCCTCTGAAAATGAAAATTTGTGGGGTTTTGAATGTACACTGATACATTGTAAAAGGAAACAATGGTTAAGAAGCAAGGGGTCAGAAATATTCTTTTTTTTCATGTTTGAAACAGAAAAAAATTAAAAATTGTCCATTCCTATCTGAATTATAAAGTTCTGCAATATTTGACCATCATCTAAGAAATACAGGATGAAAATCCATGACAAATTTCACAGTTATAAGGAATAAACAGAAAAATGATGGATGGCTCTTCTATTAAGATCTGCGATAAAAGAAGTGAAGAAGAACACAGAATAGCTCCTGGCAGTGCTGGCAATAACATCCTCTTGACTCATAACGCCTGAAGGGGAGCCTTGTGTTATGTGGTGGGCTTTGTACAGGTTCACTCTTCACATATGCAGTCTTATTGGCTGAACTCAAGCTGTGTGTGGAGATGCTGATCCTGGACTTAGAAAATTACAGGCAGCTGATTTGAGATGTCCACTCAAAGTGACCAAGGTCTTCTCATGAAGGGCAGACAATGCTGTATTTTGCTGTCCCCTGGCCAAGGACAAAATAACTTTTTACTTTCTGTGCAATGGAAGTGAAGACTTGGTAAGAAGGGAAGTGCTTTTCTTAATGATGCCAGATATGCAGGTGATGTGGCCAGCACCCTAGAGAACAGCCTGTGCCCCAAACCAGCCTTGAGATGCCTAAATTAGAAGCTTAGTCACACAGCCTGCCAATTTAATCGGTGTAGAAAGACAGACACCTCCAGAGAATGTTATCAATCTTAGTGCAAGCTCATCCTAAAAATAGTCACGAGGAATCCACACCTGAGCCTACTGTATATAAGAGTAGCTTTCCTGAATGGGACAAAGGAAATCTAGTGAGGAATTTAAAAACACATGACAAGAAATTAGTGCATATACTGGGAACAAGGTAACAGCATATTCAGAGACCACCCCCACACATTTTTGTGCCTCATATAAATACACAGATGCATAATAATTAGGAAATTTAAATAAAATAGTAAGTAATAATAATGCAGAATAATACATTCATATAGAATAAATGCAAACAAATAAACAAATATGCAGAAATTTCTTTTATTTTGAATTTAATAAGTAATGAAATATGACAGCTGTGATAGGAATGGGTGAACACCAGAAAATAACAAGGATATATATATACACCAGTGATAAGCTTGTGTGTGGTTATATGTATGTGTATGAATTTACAATCAGTTTTCCCTACTCCCTCACAAGATAACAAAGCAATGAGGTAACGTTGAATAGGAAAACATACCTAGAGAAAAGCAGAATATAACTGTACATGTGGCTGGAGAACCTTGTAATCTTATGGTCATATTTCAAATACCATTTCTACAAGAAGTGATTCTTTGCAGTCATAATCTTTTGAATTTCAAGATAAGGTTTGAATGTATTTTTTTATATAAAGTACTCAGACTTTAGCACATTTTTCTTCTATTAAATATATACGAATATTTTTATGTGCTGTAGTGGTGGTTGCAGACATGCCAAGGCATATTAAAGGGAATGACAGTAAGGTGCAAAGAGCCTCAGGAAATCAGTGGTTTCATGTATACAATTTTTGTGTTCTTGCAGCATTACCATCTCATTTCCACTGTTTCCAGCCTTGGATTTCTTTTGTGTTGTGCCAACTAATAAGCTGCTGTCATTCTATTACCTCTGTGCAGCTTTCAAAAGTAATGTTTTAAAGTAGGATAGGGAAACAGGGAAGGTATAAATGGCAACTGGTAGCGTAAGTCTGGTGGTGTGAAAGTCCTGCTAATGCAGAGAATCTTTCTTCTTTCAACTAAGAGAGGCATACTGCTTCAATGGTTTTATTTTGAGAGAGGTTGTCAAGTCTGTGACTGACAATAATATAGTTTCTTAATGCTTATGTGGGTTTTATAGTATCCAGGGAGTTAAGAGAGAAGAAGAAAAAATTACCATGACATTAATGACACATCTAACATTTGTTTACTCATTCCTATGTCCAGTTCACATGCAGCTAAGCTCAGTACTCATTTAATAGATCTTTGTCTTATTGTCATTATCTAGTTAGAGGCAATTTTAATGACATATACATACATATCTCATACACTTTTATTTTACATATAGAAATCCTATAAATTTCTCTTAAATGTTTTATAAATACATAAGATTATAACACCTGAATGAATTGAATAAAGCTGGCTGGAGCTGTTGTATTTATGCTGTGTGTTTTGCTCTTGAGCTGCAGCAGGGTTGCAAAATCTCCTTGAATCACAGGATAAGTGAGGAAAACTTATAGTCAGAAAGAAGAAAGCCAGCTTGCTTTTTCTCAAAATTAAGATTTTGCAGCTTTTTCTTGTAATGCTCGTCTTCAAATGGAAACTGATACTAACCAGGAGCTAATGAACCGCAGCTGGACTTTATTTCTACATCAGAAAGATGGGGGTGAGACAGAATGAATGCTATTACTCTGGAAAAGAACTTTCAGAAGTTATAAAACGAGCATGTCCTAAAGCCAGGCGGGGTTCTGGTCAAAGTGTAGTGGAGAAAATCCAGCTATATTTGGGGTATGTGGTGAGCCTGGCCAACCCCCTGTAACACTCTGCCCACTGGTGCACAGCTTGGCACCTTGTTCTTGCTCAGTGTTCCTCCTGTAAAAGGTTCAGCCGGTTGTCACAGGCATCGCCTGTTGGTGTATGGTCCTTACAAGGGGAATACACTCAGTACAATCCTTGTCAGGGTATTTGTTGCCCCCAAGACATGTGAAGCCTTCCCAGCACAAGAAAGGCACAAGAAAAGGAAGGAGCAAAGTCAGGGCCAAGCTTTGATGATTCTGAATGGCATTTCCCTTTTCTATTGGCACTCTGTTGGGCTTGTGCCTGTCTTCAGTTCCCAGCCCTAAACTTGATAATATTGCTCTCGAAAGCCTTGGAGCTTTATTGTGCTCACACACAGGAACAAGCTTTTGCAATATACTTGCCTGCCAACTGCCATAGTGAAACACCTCCTTCACCCCAAGCTGAGAAAGTTGCCAGTGGTTAACAAAGTGCCACTCACTTCAAGAATAGAGATACTGACCCCAAGGTCTGATCTTCCTTCACCCATTTTTACCATGAACAATCCACTCTATAGAGCTCTGCTACCCCTAGGGCTGAAGAGGGGATGAAAAGGGGATGATCTAGGGGATGAAGGACATCATAACCATCCTGCCATCACTGTAGAGCCCAAACATCACAATCTCAGCTGCTAGAAGCAACATAAGGGAAGGAAAGTATGGTGTGAGCCTAATGGCCTTTAGGCTGAAATTGTTTCAGGCTGACTGGAATAGAAATCTGTAACACATGACAGGAAACCATCTCCTGAGTTGTTAAGTCCAGTCCTCTGCTATCCCAGGTAATCATCTTATATAGTTTCCTTCAGAAATGCAAAACTGTATGGCTGATATATTTTAAGAAGATAAATGAGAAAATCTTTGGGTTAATGTTCTTACAAAGAAATGGAATGGTGAGGCCTGAATTGCCAATCTGAAAATGGAAAACAACAGGACTACTAAACTCAGAGGAAAGTAAGCTATGCTGTGTGGAAAATGTAAGAGAAAGCAGAAGGTTTTGATGAATGTTACACAATTTCAACAGTTTCATTTGTTGTATTAATTTAGTCATAACTGCAGTATACAAGAGGTGTGTGCACCCTGCAGAGGGATGTATTTTAAACACTTGTGGACAGAAGAACCACAAACATTTTTCACAGAGCTATCTCAATTAATCCTCAGGTCACATCTCTGAAACTGCCTGCAGAGAAGCAAATACAACTTTGCAAACTTC
Organism: Strix uralensis; assembly: GCF_047716275.1. Taxonomy (NCBI): domain Eukaryota; kingdom Metazoa; phylum Chordata; class Aves; order Strigiformes; family Strigidae; genus Strix; species Strix uralensis. Next base: position 45,120,390 of record NC_133974.1, on the reverse strand, counting down.
CAGAAAAAAACACCAGCTGAAGTCATAATTGCTCCACTACACACTGATTTTTAAAATAACACCTTCTGGAGGGATTTTCTTCACTGGAGAGTTCAGGTGATGAACTGTCAAATTTGACTGGGCCTGTAAGCGTGAATCCTTTCTGAAGTTTAGTAGGTAGAAAGAGTAGATGAGAGCTCTCTAACCACAAACTGACAGGATATTAATAATCTCTGGATAAGTTCCCCTGTCTCCAAAGTGCAGGAAATAATATTAATGTTGAATTATATCCAGACTTGATCTTCCAGGTCTGTTTCCCATTTGTAATAAAGACTATTTGATGTGCCTGATGTTTGTGTGTGTCATTTGATTCCTCTGGCAGAAGTGATATCAAAGACAGAGGACACTGTCCCTTGCTGACATCTCAGAGGACTTAAACTCTGCTCTGTCAAAGCAACTGTTAAAGTTCTCTGTTTCTGCACAGAACAGCCTGCTTTCCTCCTTTAGGCCCACATTTCCCAGCTGGGGAGCATTTCTTCACAAAAAGTGTAAAGCAGAGAGCATGCATAAAGTGATCTTTCCTGTTTATATTCTCCCAGCTGTTGGTACCAGCAATTGAAAGACCACCCATGTTGGAGGCTACATCTGAAACATGGTCTTCAGTAAGTAGCACTAGATGAACACCTTTTAACCACACAGTGTGAACAAACATTCTGTTCAGAATGTTTACTTAATAGTTTCAGGTAATGTCATATGTACTCTGGATTATGGGATACAGTTAATAATTGTTTCTGATTCACCCACTGTCTTAAAGGATAGTAATTTTTATCCTCACTCAGTTTTGTCCTTTCAACCAAAGTGTCCTAATTGAGTCACTATTTCCTTGTCAGGAATCTATTCCAAAGCTCTTAGGCAACCATTTCCTATCTTCCATCATCTTTGACATCCTTTCCTGCAACCTTTCCTGTTATTTTCAAGATGAAGTGGCCAAAACCATATGCAGTGTTCAGGAGAAATTTACTAGATATACTTTCTTTTCTTCTCATTTCTTTCTACAATAATTCCTAATATCCTATTTTCCACAAGCTGCATTGTTTTTAGGAACATATCTCAAATGATTGCTACATTTCTCTGATTAACAATAGTAACTTATTAGAGTTGATTACTGTTTAATTACAATTACAGAGAAACCACTCCACCCTACATGAGTTTTTGTCAACTCCTCTAGCGTTCATATATAGCCCTCCCAACCATGGTCGTCTTTATTATTTAAACCCATCTTGTCATGGCTTAAGGCATGGATTAAAATATAAGATATACATTATCTTTGGACAGATCCATTAATTCTGTAGTAAGGTTATAAGGTGGGATCATCAGGATCAGCCTATACTTCTCCAGTATCCTTAGGTAATTCCCCCAAAAAAGGACGATAAGCTTCCCAGTCCTTGAAAAAACAGTCTAGAGCATTTTAATACACAGAACCAATGTCTAATCCCTCAGACTCTCATTTGCTAATGCAGAAAAAAAAAAGGGGACACAGTTATCAGACAGGACTTTGAAATAAACATCCATGTGGGCTAAGCTGAATGCCAAATACAGATCCTGCAATTTAATGACTCAGCCCATTAAAGGGTATTTTAAGCTGCCTCGGTAGCTCACTAAATGTAGTTCAGTGAATGCCTGCTGTCTTTAACTTTTTTTTAGAGAGTTTCAGTCTGGATGTACATATCTCAGTGATCTGTAATTTGCAAGTCATTAACAATGTTGAATAATATGGGCATTTTTTTGTGAGAAAGGAGTTGTTTTTCTCTTTGTAGGGCTTACCTGGGGCTTCCTGTGGCTTTACCCACAGGTCCTGTTTGCCTAGTGACAGGACCTTTAAATTGAGAACTGAGCATCGCTTTAAACATGGGCTTGCCTCTTGCCTTAGATTTTATGATAAAGTCCAAAACTTTTGAAGTGCAATAAGGCTATGGAATCAAATGAAGAGCTCTCCAGGGCATCCCGGGATTCATGTAGGAAGTCAGAGCTCTGTTTTCAGGTTTTCCAGTTTCTGCTGTATCTTTCCTGAACCACAGGAAGGTTTATCTCATTCAACTTCTTACTGCCTGTGAACCACCTGCCTCTATACAAATCAGTCCACTTCATGGGCAGATACTGAACTGCAATATTTGTGGCCTGAAAAGCTGACTGAGGCAATGTTATCAGTAAGGGTTTAATATTGCCAGACCTATGGTAGCTGCTTGTCTTAAGAAGCTGTTTCACAGAATGCAGGTGAACAGTGTAAGCATCATGAGGAATCATATGACAAAAAACTGTGAACGTGAACTCAATTCAGTCAAAGTTTCATAACCTTTGAAAATCAAAGACTCAGTTAACCACTCTGAAAAATAAAATTGGAGGACCTTTCAATATTTAAACCATCCTGCTGCTCCAAATCTATGACCAAACTGTACTGTGTTGCTGTTCTCAACCCTATTTCCCCTACTGTGTGTTTTTTTGCTTGTCGGGGAATATGAGTATGTACATTTATTTCTTTTTATTATTTTTGCAGTTCTTCTTTGGCATCTCATGCTAAAAATGGATTAGATGATAGATAACAAAACTTAATGTATTCTGGCAAAGAGAAAGTCTGCTACTAAGGTCCACTGTATCTAGCACCTAGTAGATTTAATTTTTTTCTGCTCAAGGTGCAAATGATGTAGAAGTACTCACCATAACTAACTTGACTAAAGTAAGACTGGAAGAGCGAATGAAACATGTCCAGGGATCTAAAAGTCTAAACCTGGTGTAATCACAACTAGAGAAACATTAATGTCTGGTCCAGACAAATATATCAAAGCAAAGAAATTAATTTATTTCACCTGAAATTTCACCACTGCAGTATTTCACCTGAAATTTGTACTATGTGAAGAATATTTTCTTGGTATAGAATAATATTTTCCAGGGATGTAGATCATACTATTTAGGTTTATTGCTCTTCTCATGCACCCACGAAATATATGATTTGGAGGAAGAGATATGGTCTAACAGAATTGGGAAACAAGAGTTACTTTTTAAATTAAAAAATTGTCTAATGCCATTAAACCAGAATCTGTGTTTATGTGCAAATTTTGGCTTTGAAAAGTAGGAGTGGATAAGTGCTTTACATTCTTTTGCAATCTTGAAAATATCATATGGTTTTATTAATGAGTTTTAAAGCAAATTACTTGTTTGAAGACATATCTGTCACCATATTTATAGGTGATACTTATGTCTCTTAATAAACAGTCCTTGCCTGTTGGTGGTTTATGACCTGCAAAGACTGAGGCAAACTGTTGCAAAGATTTTTTTCTAGCTTGAAAAAGGTGTTTCTATAGTATAGCATCTCACAGCAATAATCCAGACACCTGGATCTGGAAAAAGCAGCTGAAAAAAATTTCAAACTAACTTTTTAAAAGTCAAGGCATCAGAGAAAAACGGGCATTCAGATACCTGTGGTGGCTTTGTCCTTTGCGTAAAAAGGTCCCCAAATTTTTTTCAGTGATCTCATGAAGCATGCTCTGAGGATTTTCTTGATGCAAGTCCCTGGGGGGTGATACTGAACTGTCATTATTGCAAGAGCATCACTGAGCAGATACTAACTCCACAGTTCTGTCACCCTCCAGATGGGAAGAAGAGCAGGGTATCAGTCTGGCATGTCAGGACAAGTTTTATAGGCATTTATGTGGCAATAGATGTAGACAGTCATCTGCCATGATGCTTAGGAGGACTCAGGCACTTAGCACCTTGACTTAAAAAAAAGATTTAAGCATATCTGAAAAGCTCAGTAGGTGCCTAACTCTACCCCTTTAAACCTTTGAAATCCAACCCTTGATCTGTGTGTTTCTTCCCTACCTGTGTGATGGGGGTGACAAGACCTCCTCACCTTGGAAGGTGGCCTTTAGACTGGCTTTTTCAGTCTTTAAACTGGATAAACTGTGGAGCATGACATTGCAATATAACATCAGCTGTTACACGTGTCTGACTACAGCAGGATTTTCTCAAGGACTGTTTCCTCTACTGAGATTTGTGTGAAATCACTGGCATTTAATTGAAACTGAGACTATGAATTTTGTGAAGTTTTTCATAGTATAAAATAACATATTCCTTTGTATTTTATGTAAATATATCCAAGTTTCTTCTGGCAGCTTTTGGAAACACAATTCCCCTTATGAAAACATTTTTGAACATGGAAACAGGAACTGTGCTGGTTTTATGCCCCAGAAACATGCACTATTCTTCTTCTCACTAGATGGAGGTCCAGTGCCATGAAAACTGTAGCTTTCTTGATTCTTCCTGTTAGTGGTGAGGTCGAAATTATTGCCACAGAGATCTAAACAAAGCTTTACAGTGTGTCTGTGTTCTCAATAGAGGACACAGATAAAGGAATGCATATTTATAAATCTGTTAAAACCTATAATACCCTCTGGTAATAAAACATTTAGAAAAGGGAATTTAAAAAACGCCATAAAGTTGTAAAGCTTTAGATGCAGATGTTTAGATGCAATGAAGATTTTATAAAATCCAGTTGTATTGAATGCATTTCTTTTGGCAAAAGCAGAGCTATTTAATAGGTCACATCTGCCTGGCTGATGCTGCATTAATCCTGAGAGTAAATTGCTGTAACTAATCTGTTTTAATTAGGGAGTTAAGGACTGCCATTTGTTTTGCTTTTCAACGTTTTCAGTAATCATCCTGCAGTGCCAGTGCTTTTAACGCTCATCAGTACTGGTACCAGAACTAAAGGAGGTAAGACCTTTCTTGAGTGGTACTTTCCAATTGCACAATTTCACTTCCCAGAACATCTGTGTCCCCTTTGTCCTCTTTAAACATCTCTTTAATGTCATGTTAGACTTCTCCAAGAATCATTTCTAGGACAGAAAACATAAAAACAGAATAAAGAATCAAGCAAGTAGTGACTGAGTTAGGGTTGTTCTTAGTTCACAAGTGGATGGGCCAGTGCTTTAGGTGATGGGAGAAAGAGGTCCAGTTTCTCCCTCTCCTCCAGACTTTCTTTATGACAGATCAATTCATTTCAGCTCAAGCATATAAAGGATGTTAAGACCTAAAATATAATTTAAGTCTCGTATTTAAACAGCCAAGTTCAAAATCTAGATCCTGAAGATTAGATGTTTCTTAGCCTGGCAGTCTTACAAAATTCTTCATGTCTACAACTCAGTGCAGGCAGTATCTTCCTGGTGAATGCTGAGTGGAACACTCCCACTTCATGCCCAAATACTAAAAGGTTTCACAGGTTTGGGGGCCTTCAGTATTTTGTCTAATGCTCCTGCCTATTCTGGACTTGTTCATTTTTTTTTAAGATGTTTCAATCTCATCCATGCAGACAATGTTGGTTGCTGTGAACTCCCTTGTGAATGCCCCATCTACGGTGGGACTTAAGATACATAAACGTAGGTGCCTAGTGCCACTGGAGATGCCCTTTGTTACTGAATCATCAATGTGGAGCAGACAGATACAACACAGTACATTTGGAGACGTGTGTCTTCCCGGAGGGTGTAGGTGATACCCTAAGGCATCTAAATACACACTCTCTGCCTGTGTTTGGGCACCTAAATTCCAATTATCTGGACAATAAAGGAAATCAAGGACCTGATGAAGAATCATGTATTCTGCTTAGGAGCCTGGTATCCAAAAATTTACTGCAGCAGTGCTAAATGCTTTTTTAGTCATCTCCCTTGGTGGAAGTAACTTTAGGAGGTACCTTATGTGTAAACTAGGGGCCTCCATACTTCACAGAGGTGAAAATAAATAACTTGCAGTTTATGAGGTGCTGAGCTACCAAAGAAATATTGGCTGAGTAAATATTGTCATTAAAACAATACAGGTAGGCAGCTCCACGTCCTTACGCAGGATGTTTCAGCCTCACTGAATCCCATATGACTTACAGCAGACTCAGCACTCACTGCAAGATCAGGGCTTGAGTTATGAGCTGTGAAAAATTTGTTCACTTTGGAAATTAATGAACTTTTCATTTTGCTGAATTTGGGATGGGTAAAAAGCATTTAATAATAAAAAGGATCATGGATGCTTTAATTCATAATACATTTAGACCTGAATTCCTGAAAAAAAATGATTGTTATATAATTTTTGCATTGATCCCTTTGCCAAGTCCCTTCCCCTGTTATTTTTGACGCTGTCTAATTTTAACCATGTTTGAAAAAGGGTACAGTACTCAAAGATGTTTTCCTACTAGTCTAATGGAAATAAATATCAGGATAAAGAAGAAATTTATGACTCCTCCAAGGAAGGCATAGCTCAGTCATTGTAATCTCTTTCATAGCAACCTCCTGGCTAATAGGGCATGCACATAACAGGTTGGCCTGTCCACGTGGACCCAGCTCCAGATGAGTCATAGTCACTGATTTCTTTTTCCCAGTGGGTGTATTATAAGTGCATGTGGACAATCTGGGGTGACAAGCAAGACAGGGGTAAGAGACATAATTTAGGTTCATGTTTCCAGGCCTCTGCTGTTTCTCTGCTCGTGTAGCATTTTATTTTGTTATTGCTTCAGCCAATTACTCTCATGTTTACTGATAAATTTTCTCTATTGCTGATTATAATGTATTTACTTATAAACAGTGGATATTTTTCATCATTTAAAATGTAAGTCTACACTCAAAAATGCAGATCATGCAGGAGCTGCTTGACTATGAAGGCAGGCTTGGAGTTTTTCTAGGTAATAGCATGGTTATTCTTAGTGCTGTATGAATTATCTTTGGCCTGACATATACCACACATGTGCCTATAAGAGAGAAAATTTCTGAAGTTTTTCAGAGATAGTCAAAGTATATTAGTTTTTATGACCTATTTCTAGTTGCTATCTTACATTTTTCAAAATTGTCCTGAACCCATTATGTCTTTTCCCAGATTTATGCTTTAGGCAATGAATATGAATTATAACTTTGTCTTTATTAAATAAATTAGTCATACGTTGCCAGTTATTAATTATAAAAGAATCAAAATCTATGAAAATCAAAGCCTTCATTGTTTTTGACTCTGCTTAACAAATCACTTGCTCAAATATGAGAACTATTAAGTGGGGTAATCCATTATTAGTATTAATATTAAAAGATCACCTTAAACAAAAGTGAAAAAAAATACTTCTGCACAGTGGAGCAAATGTTGATAACTCCAAACATGAGATTACAGGATTATTAATTTTAAAGATAATTTTTCAAAATCCCTTTAGAATATACACCTAGTCTGAGCTGTCTGAAAATTGTTACAACTATCCCAAAACTCAGAAAAAATGTATGATAAAAAATGAGAATTATTTCATCAAAGGCCGTCTGAGATAAATACACCCACCTCCACAAAACATTCCCTATAAAAAGTCTTAATAACCTTAAAAGGTTTTTTTTACACAAGAAGGAGTCATTGTGCAGGACCCATGTGGAGCTTACATCACCATCTTCTGCTGAGATTTGAAGGCCAACACAAAACCCCAAGCACCTAGCTCATATTGCTGGAAAGCAGTTGGACTTTATTTCTAGGTTTTATGGAGTAGTTTACCGGAGTATTATGAAGCTAGAGAGATTTGCTGGAACAGTGAGTGGAATCCAGTGCTGAAACCCATACAGCAATAATGCAGAAAATGGAGATATTTTTCTTCAGATAGAAAATGCAATTTTTTGGCATAGTCACAGAAAAGGGTAATCTGGGGTCTGGTCCTTAGTATCAGGCAGTTTTAGAGGCCCAGGTATTGAAGTACCCCTTAGCACACTCTTTGACAGACTATAAATTCTCTTCAGTGAACATAGTGCATTTAGGTATATAAAAGAATGAAAGAAGAAAAAATGATTGGGAATTAAACATATAAAAATGCGGTCAAATTGCACTCCATATCCTGTGCTCCTTCAAACACCTACCATGGAAATGTAAAGCTGGAAAACCAGAAAAATTCAGTGTTCAGGTCTCCCTCATGCCTCTTACAATGCTGTGAGAGTTACAGTAAAAACCTATGAAACACTTCATTAAAAAAATAAGAAGTTATATGATTTACATTCAAAGAATGTTTTCATTATACATTCTGTCATGCTGCTTCCTACTCTTCTTCAGTTCACTTTAGGCCAGAAAGTTTTAATTTTCTCTCTTGACACAGAAAGGGAGCTAGCCTGTCAGTGAATGTGCAAGGTGAACCTCCAGGGAATGAAATGCAATTAAGTTGAGTAACATTGTTTTACTTTATTTGTAATAAATATAAAGGCTTATAATGCCAAAGGACTGCAGTATAGCTGTGTAAAGATTGAGCATGAATGATAAAAGAAATAGAAAATGTAACTGGACTATATACTGAGCTTCTGTTTTTCCCCAGTTGCTATAGTAATGTTTGGCACCTTTGTTAGTTATTCCAGTGAGCTCTCTCACGCTACGTCCCTGGGAGATTTGTCAGTTCAGGAAGACTGAGAACAATGACCCTGCCTCGGATCTGGAGATAGACCTCATTAGTTTTGAGGATTAGACACAATACCTAGCACAGACACGGGTAATCAACATACAAGTGTGGAGAAGAATCCCAGGATGCTTTTAATGAGGCCACCCAGCCTGGATATTGGATTGCTCTTCAGCACTCAGAAGAGAGCCAGTTGTAAGGCCGGTGGGTGACCCTACTGAAACTACCATCCTAATAATAGCTGTTCATGTTTAAGCCTAGACTAAACCTAGAGTAAAGCTCAAATGCTTCTACCAACTTGGGGGAACTGCACTGATATTCAGCGGACCACAAAAAAAGTTGCTTTTTGCTACCAAATCAAGTCTTTGGACCATTTTTTCTCTGAAAAGTGCAACTTCCAGGGGACCTAAACAGGATCAGCTCTTTGCAGGTGATGGTCCTTTCCTTTTGTCTTTGCACTGTCAACTAAATTGTCGGTGTTTCTCTGATGTTCTAGGAGGGATAGGGAAGAAGTGGCATGCAGCACTGCCACTGTTCTCCATTTTCCTGCCTGGCTTGTGGTGTAGATTTTTTTCTTAATAAGGAGGTCTTTGGATGATTCAGCGAGAATATCAGGTATTTTATGAAAGATAAGGCATGTTTCAGTTTCTTTGTGCTGTAGAGAAGCAACCCACAACTCGAATCAAACTGCTGGAGACTTTGAAACCTGCATACTAAAAAAGGCTACAGTAGTAACAAAAAAGATCTTTTAGTTCTTTCTGGTTTTTTTAAACTTTTTTTTTAATCTCATGACTGAGGTCTTACAATTTTGGATTCTCCACCATTGGCCATACTCCTTAAATTTATATTTTTTAAAGTTCCTTGGCAAGTTGACAGGAAGATCAGTAAGGGAAAAGGGATTTTGAAACCTCTGCCGTCAGAGTTGGCTGCAGTTCACTCCTTTCCCCAAAAACTTTCACTCCCTTTTAATATTTTGTGTGTGTGTACACAGACCTGCCTGGAGTCCTAATAAATTTCTTGAGAGTGCTGTATTTATAATAATTGCACTATAACTCTGAATTAATTAACACTGCACATGTGAAAAGCTGAGAATCTGTGACTCCACAAATGACAATATGCAAATAGATCTTTTTTCTTCTTGAGAAGCATGTGCTCAGTGAGTAGGAACGTTACAAGTTTTGTAAAACTTTGATTGCTTTGGGTTTCTCCATGAAGGGCCTAACAAACAGTTTAGGGAACAGTTGAACTGAAACCAGAGATTTCAGGTAGGGCTTACAGTCCTTCTCAAGTGTTGTTAATGACAACAGTGCATAGGGAACTGTTTTTAAGAATGTAAGTTAACAGTGAGCTGATGATTATAAACTTTGTCAGGAACCATGACAACCCCTAAGATTTCAGGAATGCAAAACTGACTTTAACTTGGACCTGTCCACTTGGATCTCTCTATTTTGGATCTGTTTTATGTTGTGCTGGCCTTTTTCTCATGCATAAGGGGTAGTCAGTCAAGGGATTAATACAAGTAACATCTTATGAACTCTAATTTAAATGATTTTTTTTTTCTCTTGCAGTGATTTCAGATGGATATGTTCCATGATAGAGCTGTCCAATGACCAAAGGGGTATTAGTATTGGTAAAAAGAAAAAAGGCAGGAATGTGGGGTTGGCTCTTCTGGTGGGGCAGCACACTTTAAAATCTAATTACATGGAACACCACAAGGAAAATTATAAATGAATGAAGATTATTAGGAAGGAAAATAAGTAAGAGGCCACATGGAAGAAGTTCTTCACTTGATGGGGACGATAAGTGAAAAGACATTGCATGGGAAATCAGTTATATAAAGAGCTGTAAAATGAAGGGTATCTTACTACCTATGTGAGGGATAAGAGAGATTTAGAGAAATGTTTTATAAGATAAAGCACTATAGTCCTGAATGCTCCAGATCAGCATTTCTTAAGAGTTGATAGAAACATCTAGTGAGGTACAAAACACCTCCTGTCATCCTAGGTAGCACTTACAAATTGAGGTGGGAAAGGTTTCTTGACTGACTGAAAGGAAATAGTGTCTCAGAAGAAGTTGATCAAGTCCCAGTGAATGCTTCAAAGGTAGTGAAGAAGATGAGATATTCTATCTGAATGGCTTTATTTTGTATGCTATAGGTTTTGGATCCCTCTTGCAAAATGAGTACACATTTGTTTTGATGAGGGCATACTCCTGCAGAAGGGGGTTGATAAACCGGTTCAGACCAAAGTGTCTGACTGAGGTGGAATGGGCTTACGGTATTGTAGAAAACTGGGGGAACTACCATCAATTTAGGGGGCCTTGTCAGTTAATTTGCAAATTTTAGGTTAAAAATCCTTGCCAGAAGATACTTAAGCCTGAAAACTCATCCCAGACTAGAAGAAGAATTGTGCTTTTGCAAATATTAGATGTCTGACAATTTCACAAATATAAAATCAAATATACTGTGCAGATATTGAGATTACAGAGTGCTTATTACTCCTGTCAGGGTCCTCTAATGTGCTTTCTGCTTTCTATGGACTGAGAGCAGTCTCAGAGGGTAAGCACGACACGGTGAACAAGGGTAGAGATACACATACAATATTTAAAACTCAGACACATTTGCAGGATTTTCAGATAATTATAAATATACATATTTTAAAATGTTCCCTACCTGCACCTCTCCCCTCTGCTCCCCATGCTTTTCATGTTTTCACCTGAACTATGTTTAAAACTGACACTATTTACAGTCTTGGACTTCTTTTTATCTTTAATCTGGTTGTATTAGAAAGCTTTCCTTTCTGCATTTGCTTTCTGAAGTTGCACAAGTTGAACAGAAGTTGTCTTTTTTCTTTCTTTAAAAACAATTGCCAATTACCTGCATGTCTGCAGTCTATACTGCAGCCTATTACCACAGCCTGTTCTCATCCTGGCAATCAACAGTGTGATGTAGCCCAAGGTAGAAGACTTGCCTGTAAAGAAACCTAATTTTTTGGCCAGAAAATGTACAATAAATGCTAAGACTGTAACTAAGATGCACTTGGAATCCTGCTTAGAAAATATTTTTGTTAATAGTTTACTGATTTCATTAATGAAAGTTTCCTGCTTAACTGCCTTGCTTGTGCTGGTATTATCATGGAGAGAGTCAGATCACCTTGCTGATCTAGCTGGAAAAAACCTATTTTTAAAAAAATCAGCCAGCTGATGTGTCTTACAGCAGAACTGCATTATTTTATTGCCAGCAGTGGGGAGACAGTAAGAACAAAAGGCCCAAACAGGGAAGGGAGAAGGCAACATAAACTACACATAAAATTGCCCTTCATGCTTTTTAAATACCTTCATGTTTTTTAAATGCCTCTGACACTGTCTGTCTGTATGTAGCAACCAATATATTTACTATTTATTATAATACTCATAATTTGGTTTTACCCACAAACAGTGTAAAAAAGGCCATATTCTGACCAGCTCTGTTAACTGCAGCTAGATCTCCTAATCTGAAGGTGAGGAAACCCAAAGAGAGTTTGGTATGCATTCAAGAAGTGAAAGACTTGCTAAAGAAGAGCGCTGTGGTTAGAGAGATCTAAAAAGCTGTGTCAAGTCTTGACCAAGCAACACCAGTGTGCCCTGTTTTTCAGGAAAAGGCTTGACACGGTACAGGTCAAGTCCCTCTGCCTGTGCCCAAGCTGAGTGACGACTGTGAACTCTCTGACTTGAGATGTGGTTCTGGTGGAGATGAAAGTGCAAGAAGAAAGGGGAAGGGGAAGGTGGAAAGAAAGATGATGCACATGTCTGGATGTCATCCTGACATGGGGCTGGGTACATATGTGCCTAGGGAGCTCACCCAAACTGAGAAGCTTAGGGTGCTGCCTGGATCTTCTCATTTAGGTAGAACTGCTCAGATCCACTGGGTGGTTTGGTGGCTGGGATCAACAGAGCCATCTCAACAGAAATGATTGCAAAAGAGAAGGGAGGGAGTTAAGGGAAGGATATAATCTACCTAAATTTGGTGCGCAACTTGTGTCTTCATTTCAGATGCCTAGCAACGCAGTCCTCCTATGGCGCATGCAAAAGACCCCCAAGTTATTGGTGAAGGAGGCCTCTTAGAAGTTCTCCAGAGGCCAGCTGGGGACCTACAAATAATACTGGTGATTGCAACCTTAGACTGCCAAGAACTTGCTGTAAATTAGTGTAAATTTTATATCTGTTCTAATGCACGTTTGTTCCCAAGAACAAAAAAAAAAAGCTGAAGTGTGGGGAGGTAGAACTCCATAATCAGACACAGCTACTAAGCATCCAATCATTCATAACAGTGAACTCTAAAACCAGCACACCTTTTACAAACTATCTTCCAAAATGTTTTTTCTGCTTGTTGCATAGCCTGTTTAAAAAAAGAAACCCAGTTTGCTGACTGAATGCTTCACATGCATTGAAATCAGCTAGCTCTGGTTTGTTAACACCTGTTTGGAAGCTGGGTTGTTTATGGCTTCAAGAGCATTGCAAGATACTGCAGGAGAAGTGAGGGATGGTCAGTTATGGAAAGTCACAGGAATCTGAAGAACAGCTGGGAGCAATTAAGCTGAGGCTGGAGGAGTATGTAGAAGGAGGGACAAAGAACTATTGTGGATAATCAGAGCCATCAAGGCTTTAGGTTGACCATATTTAGTTGAAAGTATTTAGTATGGTCTGCTCATTTGGTATAATAGATTTGGATTATTCTTCAAAATGTCTGAACTTTCTGGGAAGCCCATATAATCTGGAAGGGTGTGCATTTGTTCGGTAGAACTGAATAAGGTACAGCATGGCTTGTTTGACTGAAATGAGATTTTATGTTCTACTTAGGCCTTTCCCTAGAAAGGTGGTGACAGCAAAAGCCTTGTTTTGTTGCCCAGACTAATAGTGGATAGGGTGGAAATGTGCAGGAATGATATTATCCCACTCCAGAATTAGAATTCAGTTAAGAAACTGGGAAAGATCTTACTGGCAGGAACAAATGTTCTCATATACAAAAGGACATGAGGAATTATTTTTCATTTTGTTTAGATGTATTTGAAATACATTTTTATTATTGCACTTTGTTGCATCTTTAGTTAGGAGCTTTGTAATAGAACTCCTGTACTTAAATTAGGAGAAATATCATTGTAGGTTAAAAGGTAGAAATCTCTGAATAAGTGGCTTGAAATCGGTTTTCATTAATTTTAATGTGAACTGAACATTAGTTGCCTCCGTAAGTCTTGCCTGAAGTTTGGTTATCCTTGTCTTACACATTTTCTACTTGAGTTTATTAAACTTTTAAAAAAAATTTTCAGGCAAGTCACCATTTTTCAACTTTTGTTATTTTCCTATTGTTACTATTACCCGTTTTTTTGGTTTGTGTTATTTCCCTGCATGCCAAAAAAGCCATAATTATATCAGACTTTGAAGGGGAAAAACATGGACCTCAGATTTTATGAAAATATACTACTGCATTACCAGCAGTTTTTTTCTTAACTTAATCTTTTCTTCTTGAGAATGCCAGATCTCTAGATGCCAAATTGTGAGTTGGTCCTCTTGGTTCTAGAAAAGGCCTTTTCCACCGTATTAGCAATAAACTGGCAGATTTCAGTTAGAGCATGTTCCATTGCCTGCTTTACAGCTTTTCTGCAGTTCTTCCCAGGCACCTGGCTTATTGGATTAATGAGAGAGACACTGGACTTACTGTCCTAGTAATCACAGGATTAACCACATGAGAGTTTAAAAATTATTTTGGTGATGATGTAGTCCAGCCTTTCCTTTAGTGAATACTCACTGCCACTAAGCATCCATTTTTCCAATATATTGCTTTATTTTGGCTAAGTTTATGTACTTTTAAGTGTTAGTTCCATCATCCATCGGGCCTCAGATGTTTATTTCTCTTCAGTTTTACATGAGATATAGTGATGGTTCCAAGCTGTGATTTAAGCAGTATGATCCAACCAGACAATGGGATTTTTCTTTCGCTTTAGTAAATACATGAGTTTGTTTACTCAATACCACATAAACTGCATCCAAGCAAAACTTAATTAGATGCTCTGCCAGAAAAAGCTATGAGAAGAGAGGAATGGAGAACAGCTGGTTCTGTCAGCTGTTGCAGTCCTCAGACCTGCGAGAGTAAGAGAAGTGTGACTGGTTTATTTCCACCAAGAGCGTAAATAGGTGAACAAGCATGGATCTTTCACTCAGGTTATCTTATGTAATAAGACAGGAGGGAAGACAAGCTTATTTGGTGGTAAGTCAACTTGAAGCTCATGTGCTGGATCTAAATCCCTTGCAATTTCATTATATCAACAGATTTCTGACCAGAGAATGTCTCTTATGTCAAGGACATTTAATTTTAAAAAAAAAAATTCTTAACACAAATATATTTGCTAAGTAGGTTTTTATTGGTTTATTTGGTTGTTGTTTTTGTCCATGCAGTCCTAAAATGCATTGTATTCAGGGCGCCCAAGTCTTGATCCTTCTACTTTACATATTTTTACTACATTTAGATCTTGATGACTTCAAAAGAGCTGATTATGTTGCAAACCTCCCCTTCCTCTCCTCCCCCAACACTCACAATGGCAGCTGCTGCTTTGACTTGCTTTTTCCGTGGGTACACATTGCTGCTGCCATCCCCTGCATGGCAGGCTGTCATTTGGTTCTTGGTATGTGGTACCTGATAAGGTTTGTGATGCTGTGGAGCTTGGAATAAGCCATAGTATCACCGAATGAGAACCAGCTGTGCTTTGTTATAAAGGCAATTTGTCACCCATGAAATACTCCAACTTTCTGTCCCATCTCAATTTACCATTATCTTACACAAGAGTATTCTTTATTCATCATCTAAAAGAAGATGTTGTGAGCTGAGCTTGCTTCAGCCAGTTCTTTTGGCACAATAGAAAGGAAAGGACTAAACTGCTTTCTCTTTTTTTTTTTTTTTTTTTTAATTTGTTAATCCAGATTTAGCATTAAATTCAACAGACCAGTAAGTGCTGTTCAGCAATGAGAAAACAAGTGGTTAAAACTACGTCAGCTCTGGTGCAGTAGTGTACAGTACTGACATACTGGGCTGGTGTAGATCAGCTTCTGAGGCTGGCATAGCTGCAAAGCTAACATCTCATATTGACAGACTGGCTGTCACTGAGATTACCCTGAGGATGACATCTGAGAACATCCAATGCAAACATGCTATGATGGTCCAAAATGGATTTACTTTGTAGCTGGCCCCATTCTTCAGTCAGTCCTATTATACTTCCATCTCACTTTGGTTGTCACAAGCAGCCTCTCAACTGAAGTTTAAGCCTTTGGTAATGAATTGTTTTCTCCCATGTGTTTGTGCAACTGGCTCACCCTACAGTGAGGTTTTACGTGATTCTGCAATGTGACAAACATGTTAATGTATGCAGAACGATGCTTCCAGTCCTGGCAGACATTTGCTGTGTCCATAACATCTATAAAGACAAACTTCTTGCATGCTATAAAGTACTCTAATGTGACTATAATGCTACAGCTCACTGAACTTACCTTGACTCCCTGCCTACTGGTTGGACTATGAAAACCCAAAGAACTGCTCCCTTTGCCTTTCTGTAGCAGCAATTTAAGAAGGTAAAACGCCATTAAGTTCAATGAGGTGTGATTAACACTCAAACATACAGAAGTGAGAAGTCCATAAAAATGTGATCTTGCATTTAGTTATCATGTCTCACGGGTATTTAGGTGGTCTGGAGAAAATTATTAAGGAGGTGGAAACTGGACTTCTTTCAGCTTTTCTAAAAAAATCTCTAGCTGACATCCCATTTAGCAGCCAAATACTGTATTCACATATAGTGGCAGCATAACAGTTGCTGAGATTTTCTATTTTTGGCCATATGTACTTATAATGCCAAGCATAATTTATATCCTTGCATTTGCATATTTAAGAGAAAATTAAGTTGACAAAGCCTATGAGAAAAACTTCAGTCAAATTGAGTTTCAATGTTGGTAGAATAGCTCTTGAGGAGACAGAATGTTCCCAGAAGATGCTAAAACAGACATGCAAACAGAACTCTAAATTAAGACCAAGGCAAGAGTTCAAGTGCTTTATTTTCTTTCTGAGACAGGCAGCTTAACTGTTTGCTTCAAAGATACAGATCAAATAAATCCAGAAAGTTACATTGCATTGCTGAATCACTGAAAGGTTATTCTAAATATGTTGGAATACAAGCTTGAGGTACCATTCAGGGTAAGCTTTTCAATGTACAGATAAAAGACAAGGCTAACCCTTATATATCAGTAGAAATAAACCAGAAAGGTTTAAATATGAATGAAAGGATTGTCCATATTAATGGGCGCCAAATGGCACAGCTTCAGTTTTATCAAAGGTGTTAAGGAAATTTTTATTATCAAAGGGTGCAAATATGGTTTTAAATGATGTTGGCCAAGTTAGCTTTGCAGCAGCAGCTATTGAAAATGCAGTAACTACATTGTGCATCCTTATATGTGTATGCATGCCAGTAGTTTGGAGACAAGAGACTGTAGATTAAGTTCAGCACAGAAGTGGTTTTCATGGTCTGGTTTAGAGATTAGAGGTATACTACCAATTTTAACCCTGTGGGTTTAAATGTATCTCTGAACTGAATGGCACCTGTCAAGCTTCACGAACATATATAGGAGCAAAAGGTTTAAAAAAATATAGGAAAGGAATTAATCAGCCTGCAAGGTCTAATGTAATCTAAAAAAGAGAGTCATAAGACAGCTGCTAGCATGCTCACACTTGTTGTATATGACCAAAAGCATAGGTATAATGATTAATCTGGGTCAGAGTCAGGCTGTCTGGCAGAAAACTGAGCACAGCTGGGCTGACCACACAGAAGCCATTTCTCAAAACCTGGACTTTGTGTACATCTCGTTGAGAGTCATGTACTCCTGCCTTTCTCAATGGATTCTCATGAAAGAATCAGCCCCAAGCTGACCTAATTAAATGTCTATGGTGGGAGGCTGCTGCCTCTGAGATATGTCTGGAATGAGCTACTGGAGGAAATGATTAATCCTATCTGTAAACAGAATGTGTGACATACATTGATTTGTCAAAGCTTTCCTGTAGTAATCTGAGTTTGGAGCACAGCAGAGGACATAATAAGAAGGTTCTGGAGAACATTGCTGTCTGAGTGGAAGGTGGCTATGGTCAGTGTTGGTGTTTCTTCCAGCAAAACCACTGCTGCTCCCAGATCACAACATGGTGTCTTAGAATAAATCTCTCTACCTTGTCCAGTCTGCTTTCAGTTTAGCTGTGGTAACCACAAGCAGAAAAATGGACATTCAGATGGAGGGGTAATAATATCTTCAAACCCAAACCCTCATCTGTCCAATGCTTTCACACAGAACTTCTGCATAAAAAAACATTTGTTGTAGTCTGGGACAAATGAAAAGCAGACTAAACATTTTCCCCCTTTTTTTGAAAAGAAAATAAACATTACCAGGATATTATAATTAATTTGATTAATTCTTGTTGATGTTTGGGTGAATACTCTTTACAGAAAATAGTCCTAGTTCTTGTACTTTCTTTTTAGGAACATATACAGTATCCCCTGTTTATTTTTAATTAAAGATTTACTAACAAGTTTTGGAACTTCTCAAGGGTTAGATTAATGGTGTACTTTCACCATCAGTGCTGTGACAGCATGTTTGGCTTGGTCTGGCTGACCAAAAGGAGTAAAGTAATTCTTCTCTTCCCTTTCACCTACTATTCTGGTAAATCCTAGATCAACAAATGGGGGAGAAGAGAAGAGCTTAACTGGACACCTAATCTAACAGATTTTTTTCTGAGTTTCAGTAGCTATTAAGATTATAGAAACTCTGGGATGAAGCAATCTGACCACTTCATGCTACCAATTCTGAGCATGCAAAGTCCTTTGTACTTGAACTGTTTTACTACTTATATGGCTATTGTCACTTTTCAGAAAAGAGAAAGAAAAAGCAAACTTGTCTGGTAGAAGAAGAAGGAAGAAAAGAAAGGAGCTACCATTTAATTGGTCTTAAAGTAGTTGTTGATGCAGTTGTTCAGCAGCATCCCCAGAAAGCCATCTGTGGATGGGGGTGTAGCCAAGCATCACTGACCACTTCTCTGCTCTGCTCTCCTCTCCCATGATAAACTCTGCTGTTGGGAGGCTTAATGTATTTTCTCCTTTTAGATGGGTTTGAGGGAATGTTGGTAGGAAATAGAGATGAGTTTTGTAGGTTTTTTTCTTTTCTTTTTGAAAGAATGAGATAATTACATGAAATTATTATTTGTTTAGTACCTAAGAAATATCTTTTCCAATTGACCTTTTGGGCTTGGGTTGCAGGTCTATATCCCATTCTTATTTCTGAAACATTTTCTTCTATCCTTTCTCCCTTAGTCTATTCATTCCATTATGTGATACTATAATTTTTCATTTGTGTAGAGGGAAGGAGTGGAACTTTTTCCATGTTGTTTTGAGCGTCTTCCTTTCTAGTAACTACATTCGTGCTCTGATATGGGCCCCTTCCAGACCTTGGGCTTCCTCCTCCACTCAGTCAAATGAAGCAAGGCACAGGTCTCCAGAGCATCAGGAATCTCTCGCTCCACCACACAGATGTAGGAGTGCTATCTCACTGTGAAAAGGTCTCCTCAATGCTATAGCAAGTGTGGGTAGGGGTTGGTCAGGGTCACAAACTGCTGTCTCTGTGCACTACTGAGTTACTTCATAGCTGATGAATTGCAGAATGACTCTTGTTTTTGTTTATTTCAGAGTTGTTAAGTGCATTCAATGCAGTAAGTCAGCCACAAAAATCCACTCTCCACCCCTCAACTTGCTTAAAATCTCTGTTTAAAAAAGATGAATACTTCCCCACCTGCCCCAACACCTTTAAGTATACATTCCTCTGAGGAGCAGGGTTAGAAAAAGAAAGCTCTTGCAACAGGCTGGAATGTGTTAGCAATACCATAATTTCAAAGGAAAATAAATCATGTTTATGAAGTGTTGGTTTTGCTGTGGGCATGATTTACACTTACATATGGGCAAATATATCACTGCAAACTCTGCTGGCACTTCTAGAGTATTGGCTAAATAGTTGTGCTGCACAGTATTGTAAGATCCAAGAGTAAAGCAGTAAACTACCCCAAATCATCACAAGTTTTTTACAGCATTATTTACAGCATTATAACTTCTATCCAACCATTTTATATTAAATGCAATTTCACCTTTTGTACTCTTTTTAGTCAGGCAAGGAGGGCTTATACAAAGTAATTTATACTCCAAGTATGTGGTGAATAACAAAATCTTCCAGTGGAGTTCTTTGTCCTAGTGCAGCTTGTTGAATGTACCTTAACAGGTTGTTATGAAATATTGGCTTTTCAGAAAATAATGTAACATAACTGTCTAATTTCAGAAGTTTCATAACTGACTGTAATTTAAAACTTGAAATTACTGGAGTCAAGAAGTTAGGAGTAAGGACTAATTACAGTCCTTAATGAATATTATCTAGGAGAATATAACAGTGTTATCATTGGGTAGAAGAAATTTGAACCTTTTCAGTAATTTGATTTGGGGTGCATTTCCTGTTACCATGTTGCATGTCTTTTTTTCCTCTTTTTTTTTTTTTTTTCCTCTTGGAGGCATGATTAAAGTTTGCATGAGCTTTTTAGTAGGATGACTTGAACTCCTTTGCAGTTGCTACTTCTATAATGTTGTACACTTTTCTGCACTTAGAATTAATTGATTGCATGTTTGTGACTGTTTCAGAAAAATCATGAAACAGTGTTGATACCAAATACATCGCCATTTCATCTCACATGGTTTCTCTAAGCCCCTGTGGTATGACGTACACGTACATTTCCCTCAAAGGAGTGCTGTGAGGGTCATAAGGTTGCTAACAGACACAGAGGCTGTGATGGTTGGAAGGTTTCTCCAGAAGTTGTCCAGTCCAACACCCTGCTCAGGTAGATCAGGTTGTTCAGGGCCATGACCATTTGAGCTCTGAGCATCTCCACGGATGGAGGCTCCACAGCCTCTCAGGGGAAGCCTGTGATGGGGTTTGACCACCATCATGGTAAACAAACAAAATTCCTATATGGACTCTAAGTTTTCCTTGTTGCAGTGTGCCTACTGCCTCTGATCCTGTCACTGTACACTCTGAGAAGAGTCTGGCTCAGTCTCCTGTACACCCTCCCTTTAGATTGTTGTAGACAACAGTGAGATTTCTTGTCTGTCTCTTTGCCAGACTGAACAGCCCATCTCCCCCAGTCTCTTCTCACAGGACAAGTGCTTCAGCCTGAGCTGCTGGCCCTCTGCCTGCTGAACTCTGTCCAGGTTAACAAGGTCCCTCTTGTACTGGGAAACTGGACACAGGACTCTGGATGCAGCATCAGAAGTGCTGAAGAGAGGACAAACATCACACCCCTTGACCTGCTAGTAATAGTCTTCCTAATGCAGGCTAAGATGTGCTTGACATAACTCTATAAATATGTCAAACATTTTATTTAGGTGCTATTCTGTACCTTTAAAGTGTGGTTAATATTTCCAAAGCACTGTGAAGTGCTGTGCTGAAAAACTGCCAAATATCATTAAATAAAGTTTTGTGTTTCTGGAATTTAAAAATAAAAGCCTGATGTCTGATATGAAAAGAAGGAAAATCCCAGTTAAAGAGTTGTGTTTATGAACATAACTCCAATTCTAAATACATCATTGTCAGAAAAGCCTCTAACTTCTCTCTTATGATACTCCTAATAAAGCATTCTGTCTCCCACCCCAGATATTAAACTGATTCATGAGTATTTGCTCCTGATGATCTTCAAAAACAAGCCCAGTCCAGCTAGTCAGTACTGACAGGCCTAATGTAGAAGCTCCCTTGACCTTGAGTAGTCCTCATGATGTGGACACAGGTCTGCAGTTATTCCTTCCCAAGCAGAACACACAAGCAGACCTTAGGTGGGCTGACAGACCTCAGCAAGAGTTCCATCTCAAAAAGGAGATGTAGTCCTAGCCAGTATTAGCAGGACTGTACCTCTATGCAAAGCAGGAGCTCCTTTTATAATTTGGTTTTGGCTTTAAAGACAGTGAATGTTACTTACCAAGTAGTATTGGTATCCATGATGAATGACTGGCTTGCATGACAATTGGTAGGGAAATGAGAAAAATGTAGTTTTTCTTCTTCACACAATGTCATGTGATAAACCTTCAGGTAACTAGCAATGTCCTGAGATTATAGGTGGTCAGGGAGTGTCGGACTTTCCCTGACAGTCTGTCAAGTAACATGTAGCAACATTAAGCAACTGTCTTTCAAGAGGAATAACTTCCAACCCCAGAAATGTAGAAATGGCAAAAGTGTGTCACATTGAATACTTCTTGTTTCCAAGGAAGTGACACGTGTTTTGTGATGAACTTAATGATGAACTCAATGACAGTTAGCTGCAGTTGTCTGGGTGTAAATGATGGGCTCAATGAAGAACCCTTTGTGAGAAGTACCATAGCTGACCTGAATGACAGATTCCTATGGAGAGAAAACTACTGTACTGCTGGTGAAGTTTAACCAACTCTAATAGATCATCCTTTCAACAGCTTGCTTGGTGAGTTTTGAATTTGTGAAGGATAATGGCAAATGACCTGCATTTCTGCTTCTTCATGCTGAAAGGTGAGTTTCTGGTTATTCCTGAGGGCTCATGTAAAGAGCGTAAAAGCCACTTGCTCTGGTTTTCTATTAAACCTGTCAGAGACACCACCTCTCTTTCGTGACCTGACAAAACAGGTTTTTGAGTTCACTGGAGAATGCACTCTGGAAGGCTTGTTCAACACCAGCATGATGTGCAGAACAGTGGAGGGCTGCTGTGCGAGCTTTGTATGACCAGGTCAAGGTGGGCGTGCTTGTCTCTGAGCCATCTCCTGTGGCTGGAGCACACTGTGTGACAGGCTACACCTGTAACTTCAGTGGTAGGTAATTTATCATAGACTCATTTGAACACAGCAGAGGATGCAACCTGGTGGATTAAAAGTAGTCTTTCTTAGCTGTCCTGCTAACTTTCACACTTCTTTGTGTGCTGTCTAACTGCAGAGAAGCTGTGCAAGCTGCTTGCATCCTGAGGAGCCGTAATTGCATGCAGTGAGGTAAAACAGGCTTATCACTCTCTAACTGAGATCTTTTGTGTGTGAGTGAAGAAGCCAGTTCTTCTAAATTGTGTGGGTGCAAAACCAACTCTCCAAACTGAAGAGCTGGTTTTGTCACTGAAGACTGAGTTTGTAACTGTGAGTGTGACCATAAGGTGGGGTAGCCAAAGCCTCTTTAAAATTTTGTCTTATTTCTGCTGGGCACAGGACTAAAAAAAAAAAAAAAAAAAAAAAAAAAAAGAAGGACTTGCTTTTCCTAGATCCACTGGAACAAAGAAAACTCCCTTCCTTGTTTATGAAGGCTATGGGACAAGTGATAAATAAATGCGCACACACACTTACCTATCTCTCCAGTTAACAAGATGAGAAAATCTGTGTGGTAACACAAAATGTTTTCATCAAGTGAAAATAATTTTATCTGGCCTAGATTATAATGACAGGCATCTACACAGACTCAACTATATGTGTCCTAAGTGATGCAAATTTTAAATATGCTGAAAATACATCAATGATTTATAATGCATTTAAAATTGTTACAGCACTTTATTGTATTAGCTTGTCACCCAGGCACTGTTGTGACAATAGACAATAAAATGAACTCTAAGACAGTTACATAGGATAAAGGACTTTGCTTTTAGTTCTTTCTTTCTTTCTTTTTTTTTTTTTTCTACAGATTACTCCTTTTAATACCTGACTGATTCACGTAGCAAGTCTTTAGATTTAACATCATCTTTCCATGACTAAACTGCTACATCATTTTAATATAAGGAAGTTTTTCTGTTAATACTGATTGTCGCATTACTGTTATTTTCCTATATTTCATTTGCTCCCTTTCACTTTTCTGTTACTATGCTTGTCACTCTTAGAGCATGGCCTGCATGTTTAATATTTGATATTCAGAGGAATTACATATATGCTTTAGTTCGGTACTTACAAGGATTATTCTGATAAATAAAGCTGAAGCTAGCTACAACAGACCTATTTATTTTCTGTCTCATTCTGTTAGTTATTACTGGGTTTATTTTTCCATTAATGTACTCTTCTTTCATTGCTTACACCATACCCTTGTATTTGGGAAGTTTTAATCCAGCTGTTACTAGTTATATCCACCTTAGTGCCTACCAGGGATATTATTAAGGTCTATTTCTGTTTTATCCAACCATACAACAGATTAAAGGTAATCCTTCTTAACCCAGCAATTCCTCCTGGAACAGAGCAATTGATGGTTATTCTTGAGTGTTTCCATTCTATGTAATTTTAAAATTCATATCTAGCCATATAGAATGAGAAACAGAAAGTAGATTTGTTTGAAAGGTTTCCCAGTGGCCTGATAAAATGTATGAATTGCTACCTCCAGAATGCCTGTGGGAACATGGTGCAAAAGGAGCTCTCAGGTCATTTGATCAGAGGTAGACTATGACAAATTTCTGTCCCTATCAAGGGACCCACCACCCTTTGGCTTGACATTGTTCCAGCCTCTGGGTGTCCAGCAGTATCTCTGCAAAACCTCTTCTCTACTGCTTCTCAGGAGAGAGATGGTTCCCACCTGGGTTGGTGTTTGAAATTATAATGTTATTGGTAATATCTAAGAATGAGCTAAATTTCTTGCTTCCCATGTTTACTGTTCTGAGACAATAAAGTGAATTGCTCAGAATATTATAGCCAATATTACTGATTAATAACCTTGACTGTGCTGAAAATGGTTCTGTGTTGTTTTTGAAGGGGATATCTGGGCTGAATCTGTACCATGATGTTCATAGTGCAATCCTGAGAGGAGAGAAGTGAACAATGCCCTTACCCTATGGTATGAATGTCCACAGAAGCAGCCTTTCCTCTGGAAAAGCTGTATTCCAACAAATCTGTATCTGAGTCTTGGGACTTGTTGATATAGTCACATAGTGACTGTTGTCATCTGCAGCTGGAAATGGATACTCCACATTTCCCAGCTGAGCAACATGACAATCTATGATAGAGGTCTTCTCACCTGTTTGAACCTATGATTATTTAATTATATTGTATAATATGAAAATTTCTTCAGCAAGAAATGTGGCACTTATCTTGATTCCAGAATGCACAAATAACCAGTTCTCAGGACAGGACACTTTCTTGAGGAAGCTTAAATTCTTAATCCAAACTGGATAAAGAAGAGAGTTGATGTTAGGTTTTTCACATTCCTGGTGACCATGCTCACTGCTGAGCTCTCACATCTAGAAGGGTGGAAATGCACAAATGTCCTTCTGTCAGGACTCTGCTTAAAGTGCTTGGTAGAGTACTGTCCTGGTTTAGCCAGGATAGGGTTAAGTTTCCCCAGCAGTGGGGGGGAAGCTCTAGCTGGGTTATTCATATATCATGCTGACGTCACATCCTGGCGCCATTAGCGCGGGAAGATTCAGTGAGCGCGTGGGGTTTGTGCAACCGGTCCTCTCACTGCTGTATCGCTACGTACCTTGCTCTGTTCATTGCTATCACTGTTATTGTTATTGTTGTTGTTTGTTGTGTTGCTGTTGCTCTGTTGTATTAAACCTTTCCTTATCTCAGCCCTGGGGTTTGTATTTCACTCTCTTTGTGGGGGAGGGGCAGCAGCCATGTGGTCTCAGACCCCGGCAGGGACTAAACCACCACAAGTACTTAAGTATCTTGGTAGAGCTTCCACAGCTTTGAATCGCAGAGGAAGACATGAGCTGCTTTCCTGCCCTTGATGAATTGGAAGTGAGCAGTTTGACTTAACCTATAACCTTCCCAGCAGTATTTAATTTTGGATAATTGAGACACTCCACTACTCAGTTCAATAGCTGCTGTAAATCCTGATTTTTGATCATGCAGCCTCTCTGTACCACCTAAAAGGAAGCCTGTTGTGATTCGTCAGGACAGTGAGGTCGTTGCTATTTAGTTAGGGGAATATAGACTTTGTAAATCCAGATAAGGTAGCTGGAAATAAACATTGGTGCCCAGAGTATGGTTTTTCATCACATCCATTGCAGATGGCATGTTATTTAGCAGACTTTACCATTGCACTAACAGTTGGATATCATGCTTGAAAGGAAAGCATGTGCTGTTCTGCTAGATGGTATGTTCTTGTTTTAGGCAACCAAAAAGAGGTGTAAGACACTAAGGTGTCTATTAGCTACCTTCCCTTGGTACGAGTTCTCTTTGGTAGAGTGCAAGTCCCAGTTTGCTGAATGCTTCCACTGTAAGCCAGTAAGTGTGAAGGGTAGAACAGGGACCTGACCTTGCTTACCTCCCACGATGAAACAACAGCAATTGTTTCTGTACCAGGAATGGAGCAGGCTACCTAAACCTCTGAGCAAAAGGGAAGCAAGATGGGAATCCTGTTAAAGCTAAATTCCTCTTTAATAGTTCTAGCAGGTCTAAGTTGCTCTTGTTTAACTATCAGACTGTAGTTGCAGCTGAATTTCCACCCTTGACCATTGTTTTTCATCACACAGAGTGATTTTAATTTCAGTAATGAGAACCAATTAGATGCCCATAAAGAGCAGTATTATGTTCTGACAGAGTCTTTTCTCTGTAGTCCACAGCCCTGTAGTTTGCTCCCTGACAGAAAATCTCCATCTTCCAGAAAGAGGTCTGTGGAAATAAGTGGGGGTCACTCAGCGGGAGAGAGGCATCTGGGTCCAGTGAACCTCCCAACTCTGTGCCTGACAGCAGCACATCAACAAGAGCAGCAGACAAGCATTAATAAATCCAGAAAATAAGTATCACTGCATTTCCGAGGCAGCACACTCTAAACATACAGCGAGCCTGAGTCCATGGGGCACATCCCTGCCTCAGAAGCAAGGGAAACTTGACCGGATTCGAGTAACTGTAAGGGTTTATGAAATTTTATGGTTTGTGTCAGCTTTTCGTCGAAGTGGCCACGGGCCAGGAGGCCACTGTGTCATGACGTCTAGTGGCGTCTGGTGGGAGGGGCTGCTTGGGTGCAGTGGCCAGCCCTCTGCTGCCTCCTTGACATGCTCAGAGGGCAGAAATCCTGCTAAAGCCCTCTTTTGAAAAACCTTGTGGGCTTTGGTGGGTTTCCAAAATATTAAATGAAAATAACAGTGACTAATCCTGGTTAATTTGGGTTAGACTTTTCAAAGGAAACACTGGAATTAGAGCTGCCTCTGTGGTGCCCTTACCTCTCCTGCATAGATCAGGCTTTAAGCAAAATGGCCTATAATGATTATTTTCCTAGGGAACCCATTCTCCATCATCCATGTAGAGTGGATCATGCTCTCACAGCGAGCGCCGTCCTACACTGGGGACTCTCAGCACTGTTTGCTATGTGGCTCTGTGCTGAAAGCTATTCTGATGACAGAATTGGGAGCTTTACTCAGAGGTTGGCCTTGTCAGGTTGGTCACCAGCAGTCTGCTATGACAGTGCTTTAGGTGGATTAATTTTCACAATAATTTAACTTGATTCCTCCAAGATGGGGAGTTATTTCTATTTTACAGCTGAGGAACTGAAACATGTACTCAACCTAAAATGCTTACAAGTCATTGTCACCAAGCATGTAGTATCTGGACCACACATTTGCCCTGTGGGAAATGTGCCTGCAATTTCTTAATGCAGAAGAGATGTAATTGGGACAAGTGGATTTTTGTGGAGATGGCAGGAGACATCTCCATGACAGAAAGTTGGGGTTTTTTTTGTTATCAGTTAGGTTCCTGAACCAAAATCATGTGAAGCACCTGAAATCCTCTAAGAAAATTTTCAGGGTTCTTTTGTATAGGGCAAGTATTTTATTTTTTCCTGTGTTTTGTTTTGTGAAAAATAAGATGGTTTTGACTGTAAGTTTCTGGTGATGAAAAGGAAAAAGGGGAAGAGGGAAGCAGGAACTGGCCTGAGAAAGTTTGGCACAGAGCTCAGCTCAAAGTATTTAACTTTGACAGTGTTTTATAGGCAAGTGAAAACATTTTAATTCGAAGATCTTGGTAGCTGATAACAGACATTGCCTCCTCCCCAAAAAATCAATCAGCGTGGGTTTACTTTCCAGTGAGTTAAGAGTTAAGATTATAAAGAGGATTTTGTAGCAATTAAAAAAGAATCAAGCTAACAAGGAATAAAATGACTATTCTGAGAAAGCCAGGAAATTCAAGAGTTAAAGGTTAAAGAAATCCAAATGTTTAAAAACATCGGAATGCGATGTTAGGGTCACCCAACTTGTCACTTCTCCAAGGCCTTATGAGAACAGCCTGGCCCCCAACAAGAGACTGGTGTCCTGAGCTTGGTCCTCTGTCACAGGCTCACAAAGTACGTGCTAGGCTACCTTTCTGTTACAGATTTGTTATCAATTTTTCTGTTATTTGAGATGAGTCCTATTCCTTATATTAACAGCCTTTTACAGCCATCTGCTTTCATAGCCAGAAATTTCTACTCAGATTGCTGTCCTTCCAATGAAAATGTTTGACTAAGGGCTTGAGTTGCTTTTTTTATAAGTAAAGAACTTGTTCTCAAGAAAGAAGTAGTCCTTTTTTTTTTTTTTTTTTTTTCCTTTGGGAAACAAGAACAACAAAAAATGCAATTCAGCATAACTGGATAAACTGTTTACATTATTTTGCACCATTTTTGGTTTTTTTAAATCCAGGAAAATTGTGCTCAGAGGGAAGAGATTTTAAAAATTTACTTTTTTGATAATTAGTCTAGCAAAAGCTAATCAAAAGTCTAAGGTGAAGAGAGAGATGTTCAAATGAGGATCTTCATTCAGGAACAATGTGGATATGGCTACCTGAGGTATGCTTTTGTTATAAAAGTACTGTAAGCTGAGCACTGGGATTCAAATGTGAGCAACCATCTAAGGCTGTTTGCATTTTTTACCTCCAGCTGGGCCAATCCTCTATTTGATAAGTCACCCAGGAGATTCCTGAGGCTGGGCCATTGTGCCAGACTGAGGTCCTTTCACAGCAAACTGCTCTCCTGGTCACAAGTGGAAATTATGGAAATGCCTGAGGATGATTAGGATGTGAGGTGTTGGGTGAGAGATAGCAAGTCACTTGAGAGAGCGCTGAGATACTGGAGTGAAACATCTGAACCCCATAAAACTTGCTCAATTGTTTCTTGATTTTACTAGGTAGTTTTCTGCTTGACTCAGTTCCTCAAACATCTGAGGCCGTGCTCTTTTGTTTGCTCTTTAAGTGACTTTGGGTATTTTGGTGGTCACCTTCATATCTGTGCCGGCTACAGGCAGGAGACAAGTGTTTCTTTGTTGTTTTAGTGTGATTCATTCTCAAAGCCTCACACAGACTATGCATGAAAGGGACTAGTTGGCTCCTGTTTTTCAGAGATGTGATGGTAGTGCAGCTTCTTGTATGCAATTTAGTAATTCAGTCAGTACTAAAAAAAATCTGCAGTGAATCATGTGAGCAGCTACAAGCTTGAATATCTTACTGGAGAGGACAGTAAAAAACATACAGCAGAGGCACAAGTTGATGAAGCCAGATATTGAATTATATCCAAGAGACATAAGGTTTATTAGTTTGGATGTAATGATGTACAATGGTTGTTCTTCTGACATTGAATTAATTTTCACTGAGCAAATCCAGGTTCTTATGGGCTGTATTTGCTAGCCACTGTGTGTGTCTGTGGGACTGTGCTGTAGAGATGCTTTTGTCTGGCTTCATCTTCAAGGAGGCCCAGTAAGGACTTGGGTGAAAAACGTAGGATGGAAATCTATAAAAATGTTTAAAGGGACACTATTGGACAAATGTTCTCTCTAGCAAGCTAAGGAAAGCTTAGTGATTCAAGCCAAAGCTGATACCTCTAGATCCTCCACTGCAGCCGTGTATTGCCAATGGGATAACATCCCTGTGTTACATTCCTGTGTGCAGCCATATCTGTCCTCCAAAGGTCTTATCTGTCCTCTTTTTGTATCAAAGCACTTGTACCTGGTACTTCTGAATACAATGAACTGAAACTTCTGTTTGGAAATAGTATTCTATAACCATGCTAGGTGTTTTGTATTTTGGTTTACGTTTCCAGGTTTCCTGTGACTCAGTCTATTCAAGTTTTGGCAACTTGAGGGTGAACAAGCATGCACGCACACACACATGTTTTCTTTGAGATATTATTAACAAGAATGTAGAGGATTTATGGTAGCATTCCTGCTTGATTGGTAAACCAGTTTGTTCTGGCTATAGGATTGAATTCCATCCATCGTTTCTGTTTACAGAAATTATTTCCCAGCTTCCACTTAGGCAGTCATTTAACACTGCTTTCCTTCAGCTATTGATACCTGTCATTATATGAATGTCACTGTGTTTTTACTTGTCTTCCTAAAATATAATACACTGTTCTACATCCATTGTATTAAATCAAGTGTGATTCATAAAAACTTTGACCAGGTGCAGAAATTGCTGGTCAGCTCAGCGGGGCATAAACACATACTTCCCCTCTCATATTGGGGCCTGTGAAGTGTTTGAAACCACAGGTCCAGAAGGCCTTGCAAAACCTTACCAGTCCCCTCCTAATGCTCCTGTGGTTGCACTGAGCCACTCTTACCATGAG
Source organism: Strix uralensis (assembly GCF_047716275.1). Classification (NCBI taxonomy): domain Eukaryota; kingdom Metazoa; phylum Chordata; class Aves; order Strigiformes; family Strigidae; genus Strix; species Strix uralensis. The sequence goes on along the minus strand of NC_133974.1, from coordinate 45,090,386 downwards.
GAAAGACTGGAACGATACCCCTGGTAGAGTACCAGAACCAGTTGAACTTGCATATGCTGAGATACTGCAGAAAAACTACGCTGTGATGTGACACCCACTTCACCAATATGGCCAGACTATGGCTTAGATCTTTCCCAGCATAGACTCACAGATTTTTTTTTTCCCAGAAAACCAGGGGACAAGGAGAGAGAATGGAGAATGTCTAGGTTTCATCCTAGACGTGTCATGAGTCTGGAGCATGTGAAATGCTGGGAAGTGATCCTGGGTTCCAGCATTACTGCTGCTCTGTGTTGCCTGCAACAACATCTACTGAAAACATGCCTGGATTTTAAAAGTAGTAGTCCAGGAAAAGGCTGATATCTTGCTCTAACTATATGAACTTGTCTCAGAGTGAAAAATGTGACATTTGGAAGTATGAGTAGAGAAGGGTCACTTGGTAACAATACTGCAGGTCTTGTCTTTGTATTTTAAGCATGTTATGCCCAGGAGTTCTCTGACAATTAGGCAGTGGTCGAAGAACTTAAACTTCAGCCTTAAGCACTGAGGGAGGTAATAGGCCACCTTACTTCACTCTTCAGAATTTAGTTGCAAATGGCAGAATCCCTCCCAGTCCCCTGGGATAACTATGAGTACAGCAGAGATGTGATCAGGGAATTAGAGACATCACTGCAATTTAGGCTAATTGAACTTGACCATAACAAAAGCAATGTTATTATAAAAGCAATGTGATTACCTTAGAACTGGACAACTAATACACAGGGAAGAACTAGATATATTTTAAATTAAACCAGTACAATGTTAAAGAAAAGCACATGATGTTAAAAAAAAATTGACTTAAAAATAAATCTCTCAAAATTCCATTCTCTGAAGTTTATTAAAGAAAACTGAATTGCACTGGAGTCTGTACCCTGACCATCCTGCAGTAAATCAAATGTTAGTAACAAAGACTGAAGCTGACCATCTGCTTCATTTTGCCAAGTGCTTTGCTATCCCAGGCAATCATGTTATATATGCCATTTAACACACTGATCAAACATCACTTTAAAACTGACCACATAGCTGTTCCCCTCTTGGTTCTGGAAAGAGGCTCTCCTGGAGCATCACTGGTCAGCAGCAGCAGCCTTCAGTTTCCAATTTCCAGTGCTGAGGAGTTTACTTGCCTTTGTTCTTGAACTAAGTGTAGTCTCTTGGCTTATAGCAGCTATCTAATCCCCTCCATGATCTACAGTCCTCCACAGAGACACATTGTTCCTTCTTGCAGCCCTTCTGCACACCTATTCAAGTTGGATTTCATCTACATAAGCATAGGTGACCGAAATTGTGCAGAGTATATTGAGTTTGCATGGCAAGATTTTGGTAGCGGGAGGGCTACAGGGCTAGCTTCTGTGAGAAGCTGCTAGAACCTTCCCCTGTGTCTGACAGAACCAATGCCAGCCGACTCCAAGATGGACCTGTCACTGTCCAAGGCTGATCTGCTGATGCTGCATCATCAGCAATGGTGGTAGTGCCTCTGTGACAACATATTTAAGAGGGAGAAAAAGTTGATGCACAACTGGGCAATGGCAGCCGGAGAGAGGAGTGAGAATATATGAGAAACAACTCTGCACACACTAAGGTCAGTGAAGGAGGGGGAGGAGGTGCTCCAGGCACCTCAGCAGAGGTTCCCCTGCAGCCGGTGGTGCAGCCCACGGTGAGGCAGGCTGTGCCACTGCAGCCCATGGAGGTTAATGGTGGAGCAGAGATCTACCTGCAGCCTGTGGAGGACCCCACGCTGGAGCAGCTGGATGCCTGGAGGAGGCTGTGAGACTGTGGGAAGCCTGTGCTGGAGCAGGCTCCTGGCAGGACCTGTGAACCCATGGAAAGAGGAGCCCACACTGGAGCAGGTTTGCTGGCAGGATTTGTGACCCCGTGGGGGACCCACGCTGGAGCAGCCTGTTCCTGAAGAACTGCACCCTGTAGAAGGGACCCACACTGGAGCAGCCTGTTCCTGAAGAACTGCACCCTGTGGAAGGGACCCACACTGGAGCAGTTCGTGAAGAACTGCAGCCTGGGGGTGGGGAACCCACACTGGACAAGTTCATGGAGGACTGTTTCCTGTGGGAAGGACCCCACACTAGAGCAGGGGAAGAGGGTGAGGAGTCCTCCTGCTGAGGAGGAAGCAGCAGAAACAATGTGTGATTAACTGACCACGACCCCTATTCCGCATCCCCCTGCACTGCCGGCAAGGAGGAGTTAGAGAAATCAGGAGTAAAGTTAAGCCCGGGAAGAAGGGAGAGGTGAGGGAAAGGGTTTTTTTGGTAAGATTTGGTTTTATTTCTCATTATCCTACTCTGATTTGACTGGTAATAAATTAAATTAATTTTTCCCCAAGTTGAGTTTCTTTTGCCTGTGACAGTAATTGGTGAATGATCTCTCCCTGTCCTTGTCTTGATCTACAAGCCTTTCAATATATTTTCTCTTCCCTGTCCAGCTGAGAAGAGGATTGATAGAACAGCTTTGGTGGGCACCTGGCATCCAGCCAGGGTCAACCCACCACGAGAGTATTACTCTATATATGTTTAGGCATTGGTAGCTGGTGATACAGACTAGGAAATATCCATCTGATATCTAATATAACTTTTATTCAAACTATTTATAGCAATCACATTTATTTCTTATTATTACTCTGAAGTGAAAGTGCTCAGTTTCAGATTTGGCTGTAGTGTATTTACTGCAGGAGGAATAAATAATTCAGTTGGTATTTCTAAAAATATGATTAGTTGATGAGTCAGAGAAGAATTTCATTTTCCTAAATGTTAAGGCTGGAAGACTGGGATTATCATGATCAGTGTGTCTGACCTGTGACTCTGTCATGTTTTAGGACTCTGCCTGGTAATTCTTTCATCAGTTTGTAATTAAGCTGGAAGATTGTTCAGTCAAGACTGAGTAAAGGGTCCAGACCACATCCTTGCAATTTGCTGAATGTTATTTCACACAACACAAACAAAAGGTACACCCCACAGACAAGCCTACATCTGGTGATTCATCATTTTCAATTAAAATTTTAAGACAATTAACATTTACCAATGGGCTAATTTCTGATAACTTAGTGCACATTTTTAGAACATCATACATAACTGTGAACCAGTATATGTGCGTGTGTATAGATATATATTTAAGGCAATGAAAAGTATTGCTATTTATGGGAATCCAAGTCTTACCAAGAACCTGTATTAGCCATGTGAAATGTGAAAATAGAAAAGGAAGCAGCTAGATAAAATGAAAAGGTATAAACTAATCAAATTCTAGACTGCAATGAAAGCTGCCATGAAAGAAGAAACTGAAAACCAGAAATGAACACCACGTAGAGCAAAAGATCAATATTTTATTGACCGGAAAACAGACCGCTATGTACTTGTTGGTCAGTCATTATCCGTATTGATTTTATGCCACTGCAGTTCAGCTCTGGCTTAGCTATGTACATATATTCTTTTTTTTTTTTTTTTTTTTCTTTCTTTTCAGTTTTCTACCTAAAGTAATGGCTGTCTTCAGTATGAATAAAGCCCACTCAAGTCAGCCAAATAGCTCTATGAGCTTAAGGTCAGAGTCTAAAGGAGAATGTATGACTTAAAGACATGCAAGATGAGGAGTAAAACAGTGCTGAGTGGTGCAGAATCTGCCATTCTTAATATCACTGCAGCATTCACAATGGCCCGGTACAGACACCGTAACATGAACCAGGCCACTGTAACATACGGTATGGAAGAAGGAAGAAGAGAAATGTTTGTAACTCAGCTCTAGATGACCATTAATAATAGACACTTGAATGCTGAAGCTCAGCAAGCAGATATAACCTTCTCAAAGCCAGCTACTGAGAAACTAATACCTTGTACTATAAGCGAGGACTGCCTAGCTTGTCATGACAGCATTACCAATTCTTGGCATAATATTGGAAAATGCATGTGGCACATGGCAAAATGAATTGGGTATTGATTCTGAAAAGCTTATGGCCTGCTATAGACAAGCAGGCATTTACAAGAAAAGGGGTAGACTGTGAATCAAAGACCTATCAGGGTGGAAACGGTAAGGCCCTTAACAGTGCTTTGACTGCTGGCAAATGGGTTTTAAGGGAAGGAAAACAATGAGGTTAAAGGGACAAGTATGAGTTGGCTCTTGTGTCTACTAATAAAAAGATATATTTTATGCTTGTATCTGAAGGTCTAGTGAAGACAATAGAGATGGAGTCTTAAGGCATATTAGCTATGGGAAAGTGTATATCAATCAGCATTTATCCAATCTTGGGGAATCCTCACAGTATCTCAAAATATGGGTTTATTTATGGTTGATGAAAATTTGGTATATGGTTAATGAAAAATTAAGTACGGTTAACCAATTTTGGGAAAGGACTGTTCTTTCAGTTTTTTGGATGACTAAAGACTATGTTCCCGAGGAACAATCTCAGTAAGGAGAGGAAAAAGATTTTTTTTTTCCCCCTTTATCTGGCCTTGGAATGGGCCTCTCTGACTCAGTGTCCCTCTGTGTAAAAGTACCCCCTCCTCCCACTTTCTGCCTGCTTTGTCAGCACCATTTTTGCCCAAAGTATGGAGGAAGTTGATATTTACAAGTAGTTCTCATCAATGTTATGATCCAATAGAAAAATGCATGTACCCAGCTCTCCACATCAAAGTGTGCATCTGTGAAGCAGTGCTAATGCCTCATCATTAGTTATACACCATACAGACTTTTCACAATCCTTCTTGGTTCATGGGAGATGGAATGTAAATTTTTAAGCTTCTAACAGCAGAGTGCAGTGTGTTACAAGGAGAAACATACTGTAGTCAGATTTAAAATATATAAGAATCTTTTCCGCATTATTTTCCTAACCAGTATGGGGCCGTTTAAACTTTTTTATAAGCAGTTGAGAAGTATGATAGAATTAAACTGCTGTTGAAAAGTTACTTGAATGACTAAATAACTGTTATACCTTTTATATGGTTTTCTTACTGCAGAGTAATGAAGCGCATCATTACAGAGCAAGAATAATGCAGCTGTACAGCTCTCCACTGAACTATGAAGCAGAGCCACATTCATGACAAAGGACATCATCCTGCCGAGTGAGGAATCCCTGGCCCACCAGCGAGACAGAGCATTTCGCACAGTTAAAGCATTCCCCATGCCACTGGCGCTCTTCAAATGAGATAAATTTGGCACATCCAAGAGCTGAAAGAGATTATGAGAAAGACAATGTGAATCCAGTTTTTTCTGGACATCGTCCAGAAATGCAACAGATTGTTTTCTGATGTGTGATCTGGTTGTCATTCACATAGCAAACAAACAAATGAACAAAAATCCATAGTCTGAAATATCCTTTGTTGGCTGAGGTGAAAAAAACTTAAAAATTAAATATAGTGAGAATATTTTATGCAAAGCCACAAGTCGCTTGTTTTCATATCCCATTATGAACTCTGAACAGAATGGGTTTATCAGAATGCCCATTCAAGTCTGCTGATCTTCCTAACAAACTCTCATGAAAATTATTTTCAATGTGTTGATATGTATAGTTTCTTATAACACTGAGTGAAATTTAGTTATTTCCACCTATGTTTCTTCAAGATGCAGTCTTTTGGAAATTACCAGATTACGATGTTCTTAGCATGAGTATCTGAAATAAAATACTGGAGGGTTTTTGGGTTTGGAGATTTGTTTGTTTGGATTTTGTTTGAGGGGTTTTTATTTGTTTTTTTTTTTTTTGTAAAATCATGCCCTTTTGGGTATTCATGATTTTCTTTGTCCACTTACATATGCAGCATGCACCTGCAGCAAGCAGCCAGTACTTTTCAACACTTGAGTCCACGCATAATAGAAGTAGAGTGCAGAACACCAGCAAATGCTCTCAGAAAACGTCAGCTACCATAGACTAGTGACATATATGTTTAATTATAAATCATCTAAGTACACAAGGATGGATGCAATAGAGTTTTGCTGCATTTGGCAAGCTTTCTAATTTGACAGCTGTGCCTTACCAGCAGGCAGTTAAGTCATGTCCAGTTTGATTACATTTGCATCTAAAAACAAAGCTGAAGACATTACAGACACAAGGTACTTGTGTGTAATGTTCTGGTAAGAGCCAGAAAGTGCCTTTTCTTATATTCTTAAGGATTAATTTTAGTTCAGAAAGCACTAAATCAAACAATGGAGGAACTCTTTTCGTCACATAAAACTCCTCAGTAGTTAGGGAACATGTGTAATCACTATGTCCTAGCAAGATACGTTACATGTGATGGAGAGAGTGTCTCTCTAGCAGTTAACTCCTTCAGTCTTTCATTATGATGGGACTACTTTTAATAATGTTTTCTAAAGGTCTGTTTTGAGAGGAGACCGATGATTCATCAGTGTATCTAGTCCCATCTAGAATATGAGACTCACCTGTAATAGGTTTCTTGCAAGCAGCACACTTCTTAGCATACAATTTGCTGAAACAGTCTACACAGTATGGATACTCGTCTTTGGAAATAAATCTTTGTCCAGACAGCTGGGTTTTACACCCAGCACACACAAAGCATTCTTTATGCCAAGGCTGGTCATGGTAGGTCACTCCCCCAGAAGTTATTACCTAATGTATTGACAAAAAATGACAGAGCAATGAAACAAAGGTGTGAATCATGAAGGATTATTCAATCCTTCAGAAATCCTTCTACTTGTTTTCTCTTTTCCTATATGCACGACAGAAGAGAGTGTGGTGACATCAACTCTTTTTCATCTGGAATATCAGTTTGACTAACTGCAGTTGAGCTGAACATGCCACTGGTTTGTTATTCTCAATTGTCTATCATATAACAATCTCATGGTTTGTAATAAACAGGTTAGCTTCTTAGGAAATCTTTCTATTATACATGTGGATAAAGACTTAGCATCAGGCATGCTCTCAGAAGAGCAATTCTCAGTGATTGACAGTGGATGAGAGAACTCATGCTGAGATTATGGCTAATCTCTAACTGGAAATGGCATTTTTCTGTCTCGCAACTGAAACAATATTTTAAGTAGGAAGAAAGTAAAGAAACAGAAGTGAGACAGAAAGGAGATCTACACTGTCAGAGAAGAAAAAATGGTGTTTATCAGTGTCTTCAAACTTTTCATTCCCTGCAACTCTCACAGGTCTCCATTGCTTATTTCTGACGAGGGAAATTTCCAGTTGCTCTAGGGCTTCAATATGTTTGGTAAAGAGCTGGTTTCACAGAAGTTGTGAAAGACCGTATAGAGAAATTTCTGTAGAGATAAAGATGAGCTGTAAGATAGTGTTTCTACTGTCAAGTCACATGCATGCCAGTGAATGAATGAATGAATGAATGAATGAATGAATGCAGTTGGAACAGGAGGAGAAAAAGTTGGAGACACAATTAAGTACAATTAGTGGCATCATCAAATTTCCCTGGGGAATAGAGTTTCAGCGAAATAAAGAAATATACTGGGTGATGTCAGGCAATAAAAAAATTTAAATAGTTCCCAATCCCCTTAGCATTCCAGTATTGGGCTACTTCTAACTCTCATTTGCTTTTCCATTAAAATCTCAAAATCTCTGACACAAAATTCAGGACTCCAGTTTGGCAATTTAATCTCTTTGGGCTTAATTCTTTTTTAGGGGAACTCATGCAAGTTTAAGTAGTAAAATTGTTTTAGCTATTACGTAGGGGAAACTTTTTGCATTTCTAGAATTTTTAAGAAGCAAATCCTGATTTCACATAAGTGCTACTAAGTACAATGCCTCTAACAGATCAGAATTGCTATATTTGCCATGTGATCATCTAATGCAAATTAAAGGCTACATGTAGAGACATAGGAACAGATAAAAGAACTTTCTAAAGTTTAACTACTGAAGAAAAAAAGAGGCAGCAGATTTTTCTTAAATTAAAAGCTTTTGTTAGAAGTAGAGGTTTACAGATAAACATTAAATAACCACAGAAATTATAAATTATTTGATGAAGTGAAAAAAAAAAATTACTTCCAGAGTGGTACAGGCACTAAAGAGTAAGTTAGATCCTGCCATAAAAAGCAGCTTAAAACATTTCCCTAGAGAACAGTATCACATTAGAGTAGTGCAATATTTTGTGTGTTTTGTCAACCAGAGACAATTTTAAAACATGAGAAAATGAGGGAGGGATGAATTGATTTTTTTGTATTTGGGGGAAGAAAGAAAAACTCATTTGAAATTAAGCTTTCTGGCACTGACAGGGAAAGTGTCATGTATTGAAACAGTGGGACTCTTAACTAGTATTATCATAACTATTAATCTGATTGTTGTCTGATAGATTTCAAGAAAAAAACCAAGCAAGACTGTGAATGCTTTGTCTGAAGCTTAGGTGGCTTATTATGCATGTGAATATATCTGAAAAATGTTGGAAAGGGAGGCATGTTTATCAAGGCCAAATCAGAGCTTATCAGGAGAGAAGGGTTTTACGTAATTTTCAGTGAAAAATTCAACCTTTGATACAAATCATAATCAATAACAAAAGAACCCCAAAGTATTTGTTTTGGTCAATAAGTTTATTTAAAATATAATCTGGCTTAGATTAATATTAACTAGAGGGGACAGCAGACACTGTCATAGTTGGCTTTCAGTGTCTGATGTCAAAAGGAAGACTCTGTTCTTAGTTCACCAGACATTTTACATGATCCAGCCCCTTCCCCATGAGCAATATTGCCTCATTAGAGCAATTTTTTCACTGTATGTTTCATTACCTTTTTGCAAGAGTAGCAATGGTGAGCAAATTGCTTCTCAAAACAGGGCACACAGTAATTCTCGTTGTCTTTGGTGATCAATGGTTTTGTTCCCAATGGCTGCCGGCAATACTGGCAAACAAAACAGGATTCATGCCAGGAACTTCCCTTGAATTCCATTTTACGGGAACCTGCAAAAACCCAGAGTGAACAATCTCCCCAGATACAGCCTTGTAACATAAATTTTAAACATCTGGAATACTCTTGGTTTTAATCTTCTATCTCAGTATTGGATTACCCAAGAAAGCAATTATCCTCAATTTAACAGAGTTTCTAAGTACGTACTTGAAATTTCAAGAACACATTCAGCACCATGTGATCACCTGGCAAAAGACGTTCTAAATTGACTAAGCTGTGATTTTTAGAGTCTGTCCTTATATGAATCTTTTAAGGTTACTTCTCTGTGATAGGCTTCAGTTGCTCAGAGTTTCTCTCAGGCCAGCCAACTCAGTGATAAAGTTCAGGTACACAGCACTTTTATAAATTAAAGATTAATTTGACATTTAGTACATCTATTAATGTCCTGTCTTTTGTCTTTCTTAAATGAAGGCTTCTTCACTTATAAATGTATTATTTATCTTATTCAGCTTAAGCTGTGAAGTTTTTAAAAGTAAATACCTTTTCTGTGATAAAGCACACTACACTGCTCATCATTTCCAACCTAGATCAATGGTTCTTTTCATCATGTTTACTAGATGCTTTTGATACAGCATAAGGACAGAAAGTCACTCAGTTAAATGTCTGCCAGAGGAGTTTCAGAGCTCTTAGCTCTGTGTACAGGTGCCCTGTACACCTTAATGTAGATGTGTAAGTCTAAGGTGTGCACCTATATCTGAGAATGATTTTTGCAGTGACTCTCCACCATCCTCCCCTGCTGGTAGCATCAGACTCCAAAGAGAGGTGCCAGGTGCTTTACCATCCTTTCCACATGAAGAGAATTGCTGATATAACTGATTAATCATGCAATACCTGTTTCCTGGACTGTGAGGTTAGTGGAGAGAGAAACTACTGGTTGTATTTAAATATAAAAGCTTTGCAGCTTCCTCCCAGTGATCAGAAGGCTGGCTTCATTGTCTTTGCTTACTGGGTCTTTTCAACACAGAGCTAGCAAGCTGATAACAAAGAAGTTAATGATTTAGAAACTGGTTGGAATTCCCATGCCACTTCAGTTTTCTATTTGCACTGTTACTCCTACCCTCAGCACTTGCTGCAAGGATTTAGTCTCCTAGACTCTGGGGCAAAATCTGCAAGGTGTATATCCAGAAGATAATAATGCAATCCTGAGTATATTTCAGTACTATTCTCATCACATTCAGTAGGGCATGCCTATTAGACAACATATTTTTAAACTCTATAAACGTTAAGCAAGATATCATCCTTAAACTGAACACAACTATATTGCCACAACATTTATTTCTACTAATACAGCTTTTACCTGTAATAAGAAGGAAATAAATTCTAAAAACACAAAGCAGTGTTGCAGGTTGAACCACAACATCAGTAACCTAGTATTTATACTAAGACAATAATTCTGCACAGCCCAGACATTATTGTTTGGCATTAAGATCTACTGAAAATTAGAATTCCTATGTCACTGCAAAATTTTCTGATGTGCTTGGCCAAAGATTCCCAAACTAGTTGTCAAGAGGCCATGGCAGATAGTTTGCAGCTGTTATTTTGAGTTATACATGTGATCTGTAAAAACGTTCAAACATTGAGGGTAGTTCACTGTTCCAAAAGTTAAGGACCCACTTTCCTAAGCAAGCTGCTTCATTTTGCCACGTATGGTGCTGTGGCTTCTCTTAGATGCCTCTGGAGAGTCAGTTTTTGGGCAATTTCTCTGTTGTATGAGCCTTACTGGTGTCAATGAAAGGCCTAGATGATGTCCTTCTCATGCTCAAAAGCTGAGAAGCAGTTTAGTGGAAAGTGCAGAATTTTTAAGGTTGCTAGTGGCAGGAAGTAAACCTATTGTAAACACCAATGTACTTGTATTCTTTTTAGCAAAAATGCTGATAATGATTTGAACACAGAAAACAGAAAATATTTCTGACTGAAAGAAATGGTATCAAGAACATGACCTCAAGTTCTGGTCAATGTGACAGACAAAAATGCAGATTGTTGTCTAATCTGGAAGTCCTGCTAACGATAGCCCTCTTTGTCTACCTACACCCACAGTGGGATATGCTTCCTAAGAACTGCAACAGAATCAGGGACTCAACATGAACACATTTAACCCTATTTTGAACTCTAATATTCTTTATAAGGATTCATAAGCCATGTCAGTGCTAGTCCAGAGGTATCTGCCTGCCTTCTCTTCACTGCTGGGAGGGTACTACACACGAAGGAGAAGTAGTCACTTGAAAGTTGTCCTGAAATTCAAGGACCTTGTAGCTTGGCTATTCAAAGCTCTGGTTATAATTAAAAATACAGTTCAATTTTTCACTGAAGTGTCCCTGTTGTCTTACCAGGCATAATGGTCTTCTGGCAGTGGAAACACTTAGATGAATACTCATCAGAGTAGCATTCAGTACACAGCAAGACCTCGTCCTTGGCAGCAAATGGTTTCTCCACCAGCGAGCAACTGCATTTGGCACACTTGAAGCACCCCTCATGCCAGTGGCGGCCTTTGTAGGCCAGATCCTTGGAGAAAGTAAGTCCATGTTAATGAAGACATCTCTTTATAGTGCTTTTATCCCTCAGCTCCTCCCAGAAATAAAGTGAAAAATGGAGAGCATTGGAATGGTGACTTGAAGATGTGACATGTGCATCTGGCGGGAGGTGTGCTCAGAGGTGATATACGTCACTGTGTTGGTGTATTTTGTAGATCTCTTGCAGAGGCCATTTGGAGCTGCTTTGGCACAGGCAATCGTCTTTATGTGACATCAGAGATATGTTTTTATTAGAAGAATAATTTTATATTTTATAGTTGGCCTTCAAGGGGAAACAATGATCAACATTTTTAATGTGTGCGGGCCACCTGAGAAGAAGTGCATTCTCTATGGACGTTGAAATGAATCTCATGTATTTTTTAATGTAACTACTTTTTATTCCAGCTGACACTACATAACACTAAAGAAAGATCACATTATTGCAGAAAACAAGCAATTAAAATCTCATTGAGAACAAAATGATTCTTAGGAAGATTATTAAAAAATCATTGTTTATGTTTACACCTAATATAACTCCTCCTAAAAACCTGGCAGAAAAATGTTTGTTTAAGGCTTGGCAGGCTTAGGGGATGAAACAGCTAACAGTATATGTATGAGACCTCAACTAAAAATTAAAAAAAAAGAGCAAACAGCAGATTTTATTTTTCCAAGGTTAAAAAAACAAGGGAAAAATGCACTTCCAGAAAAAGCCTCCACCTTAAAAAATAAACCAGACCCTTCCCGGTCTCCTTTATAAGTAAGAAGCACAAAATGGCACAAATCCAATCTCATTTTTCTGCTTTGTCAGATCCCCACCCTTTAAAGGGCTAAAAATGAGATAAATAGCATGCTTCATTTCAGGAGGTGCTGAGCACCTACCACTTTAATTTGCTTTAGATAGCACTGTGAACCTTGTAGAAAGCAGGCTATCACCCCAGAGCAGCCTGAGGCAAAGACTGGGTAAGAAGCAGAGGAAAAGATCCAAGCTCTAGCACCATGGCAGAGGTGGGACAACCAGCTGTAGATCTCTGTGGGTCACTTTTCTAACTGAGTCTGGCTTGTTGCACTCCTTTCTTGTTACTCTTGCTTTTTTCTCCCAGTTTTTCCTTCCATTCAGTCCAAAGACATGACTTTTTGTAAATGATCTTTGACATAGGTAGTCCTGCCACTTAGTTAATTTTCAATATTAAAAGTGAAATTAGTGAGCTCAGAGCACATGTTCTCCAGGTGACCCTGACTGGTGCTACGTGTACAAGTTTGCTGTTGAAAAGTGCTGATGAGAGTTTGAGAAGTGTCTTTATCCAAATCAGCATTTGCCTTGGATGATTTCTTTACAGTACTGAGCTGTACTCAGACAATGTGCTTTGAAAACCATGAAGTGCTTTGGCCAGAGATGCCTCCCGAGAGGCTTATTTTAATAACTTGCTGACCTTTTATTTCAAAACAACGTAGGCAAAGCGAGCATGGGGAGAAGGTGAAAACTACAAACTGAACTTGGCAAAACAAAGGCATTTTGATAGGTTTCATCTGAACTTAAAATTCAAAGTCAAGTGTACAGACTTTAAATTGAAGTATAGAGTACTGGAAACCCTGTCAAAGACCACAGAGGAACTCATATTATTAACATTCTGAAAAATGGGAGAGGTGAAAGGAAAGCCAAGCTCAGAAACACTGCCACTAACATACCATCTGTGAGATGAGCAAGGTAAACATGGAATTAAGTTAAAATTAAAACATACGTAATTTCCAAAAGACAGAGGGAATAACATAAAAATTATAAACATGGTTTCTTTTCAGCGTGGCGTCTGCATGTCGACACCTATAGTAAAAGTAATTTATGCAATATTCAAAATACATTTTTCAATGGACACCTCTTAGAAATTCCAAAGTGTCATTCAACCTGATCCACTGAATTATACCAGCACCCTACCATCCCTCAAGCACTGTGCACTCTTTGCAGCCAGTGAGCAACTAGAAGTGAAGGAAGGAGTCTAGTTGTCATCCACACATACGATACAGCATCGATGTATGTTTGAGGTACATGTATGTGCAAATTTCCTAATCTTTGGCCCCAGAACTTTCCTATTCTGGGAAAATAGCACTGTTTGTCTCTGTTGCGCGTGGATTTACAATGGCTATGCTTAGGTCTCTTCACCAGTACAGGGATATGCAGAGGGTTGGATATAGAATCTACCATTAAAGAAATGGGATTTGTGTATAATTTAGCAAAGAACAAGAAGTGAAAGACAAATCTTTACCTTGGAATCACACTCAATAGGTTTCTTGCACTCTTCACAGGGGTTGGCAAATAGGCTGTCATAACATGTAACACAATAAGCGTTTTCTTCTCTTAATGCATATTTCCTTCCACGAAGCGACTGCAGGCAGTAATGACAGTCTGTGTGATTGCTGGTCATTCTGGTGGGGTTCTCCATGTGATCTGGAAAGATGGAAAAATCATGTAATTCAGTGGATGACTGTTTGCCTGCTCAAATAAGAAGTAATGCTGCTTTACCTGTGAAAGTTAAGACAGATGTTTCTTGGTCATTTGCAGTGCCCTAGACTTCTAATGCTGAGCTGTTCCGTAATAAAATAGCAGTCTTTAACAACATATACCATGTATTGTGTTACCTACATAATGGGGAGCAAGAAGATTGCTTCAGCTTAATCTGATGGTACTTACACTGATAGGTCTGATATCTGAAAATGAAGTCATCTTCACATTCTCTACGTACAGCTACTGGCATTATGAGCATTATGTACTGGATTGTGAGGCATGGTTTATTCAGAAATCAGGAAATGGAGATAGAAGCAATAGTTCAAAAATTAAACCAACTGTGGAGTCAAAAGGCCAAAGAAAAGTGGCAAGCACTTTATAGTGTGTTCTTGGCTTTCTCTTGCCATTCCTGCCTTTCTGCTCTTTCCTTCCTTTTCAAAATACCCCCACCTCTACCTGACTGAACAGAAGGAAGAAAAGGGATTCCAAACTCTATAGCTGTTATTTGCATAATCCCAGCTGTGCTGCTAACATTTGGTGGCAATGTAAGGTGACATAAATGCCCCTGGATAGAAAAAGAGCAAAATATAAACATAAATAAGCTAAATTATAACTCAAACAAAATTATAACTCAAAGAAAGTTTCTCTTGCTGTTACTGGAAATTATTTTCTTTGCTTACATATTTCTTTATTGCCAGGTTCCATGTTGGCAGTGCCAAAATACTGTAAGATAGATTATATTTCTGTGCCAGACAAGTGCAGGAAATACCACAAATCTATTGAGAGCCAATTGTATGAGTTTCCCATCCTTCAGTTTTCCAGGCTAAAGAGGCTTGGATAAGCATCCAAACCTCAGCTGCTTATAGATCTGCAATACTGAACATTGTAAGGATTGTGGAGATGAAGACTTATTTCAGTCTTCTTGTTGCTGGTTGGATCATCAGTGTTTTGCTAAAATTGGGTCTTGATTTCTGGGAATGAAGGAAGAAGAATCCAGAAAGTTCCCAGTGAAATAAATTCAGGAACATCTGGTGGACTCATTGGATTGCACTCTTCATTAAACTTGTCGAGTGTAGCTGCAGCCAGCACCAGCAATCATAAATTTTAGAAGACTTGAGAACAACTGGAGAAGGTCTCCTAAAATATTTACATATCAGTGACTTCGGGAAACTGAAATCTTTGCACTTTGAATAACAGTGCAAATTAGTTTACCTTGACCAGATGCGAAGCCTGAGAGTAAGGAAAAGAAGCATATGAAGAACAAGATTCGAGGGGGTGCTTAACCATCACAAATGGACTCGTTTACATTTAGTTCATTTAGAGTTACTCCCTCATACTTGCTTTTATACAGTCACTGCCTGTCTTATACCCATGGTTTTAAAAAGTCATTTCATCTTTTTCTGTGCTTCTGCTTGTGAGATGTAATCCAAAATGATTGTTTGAACTATGAGAAGGAACAATTACTGCAGGTTTCTACTGGCACCAATGCATAAGGTCAAGCATTTGTTAATCTATTCCTGGAGGGATAGTAGTAAGACAGTGGAAAGGGGGCAGGGAGAGAGGCTATAATGCTTATTTCAGACCAAAGATAATGACTTGATCATTTGGCACAAGCTATGGAAAACTTGTTGTTCCTTTAAATTGAAAATCTTTTGAGTTGAATTGATTTACTGTATTTCTGACTGCCCTAAATCTTTGTGCTAGCCAAGGCAGGGCGTAGTAAGGAAATCAAATAATCTGTAACTCAGATCACTGGGAAACATGCTTGTTTAAAAATATGTGATGTATTTTATGTGGAATAATACTATAACAGGGCTTGAATCTGGATTTCCATTTCCTTAAGATGAAACGGAGATTTGAATGTGAAATAAATGAACCCATGTATATGAGAAAATAACATACATCAGCTTGACATATAAAACCCAGACACAACACAGTGTATTTAGTGCACAATCACTACATAGGCATCAGCAAAATCAAAGTTAAGTTTTGCTCATTTTATTCTGTATTGAAGAAGCAGCATGATCTGGTGGCTAGGGAAACAATCAAGGAATGTTTGCGGTTAACTGGGCTCCATATTCAAGGTCATAGGACAGGCTTGCAACTGGATTTCAGAGGAATTTTCATTCCTTTTTTGTGGGAATTAGAGTTATGAACTGCCTCTGAGGATAACCCTGAGTGAACCACCTTTCTGATCTCCTCCCTACCGAATCAGTACCACAGCTTCCTAACACAGTTTCATCTCAGCCTAAAAGAGGTATTAGCAAAACTCTAACAGGGCATGCATGAAGAACTTATCTTACTTATAGTGCTTTTTGTTGCATAAAGATCACCAACAAATAGCTTCAGATATCTACAGATACATCTCCGTTTTTTTCATTCTAATGAACAGCAATAGGCTTTTAAGTCATCAAAAACTCTGCATAACCCTCAATTTTCTTTAAAAAGTTACTCTCTTGATTATTATTTTTGTTTTTCCCTAGGAAGTCAATCAGTAAGCCAATTCCAGGAAGCCCAAGTTACGTGCACAAACAAGATCTGCTGTTGTAATGCCTCAGAGCTTCTGAATTTGTAATGTAATTATCCTCCTAAATGGATATGGGAGCAAAGTGCCATTACTCCTGGTTTACAGATGACAGTGGTTGCTTGAGAACATTAAAAGACTACCCCCAAGACCAGAGTCAAAGCCTGGGGGTGTCCTTGAGCTGCTCCTCTAGTAAAATTGTCTAGTTGCTCAAGGCTTTGCTTCAGAGAAAGTCTTCAGAGTTTGACCATGATGATATAACACCATATTTGGGAATGAAGCAGCAGTGGTATGAAAGAGAATGATGATTTTTGAAAATCTCTTGGCAAAGGTCTGGGTAACCTTTGTGAACTACTTTTACCATTAGACAATACAACAAAATAAGTGAATCTCGTCTCCTCCAGAACCACTTACCCTTGCTCCAATAAATAAGTAATGGTTTGAGCACCACGTAGTTAAGTAGAATGTTTTTCTTGTGCTTTGATCCTAATCTCTAGAGAAATATGTTTACTTTAAGTTTGCTGGAAGCTAGACTTTGTGTTTTGAAGGTCAGTTAAGAAATCTCTGGAGGTCTGATGCTATTCACTCACATGGAATGAAACGCTGGCTCTAGCATTCCAGCTGCTAACTCGTGTCCTAGGCACAGGGAAAGACTGAAATGTCTTAATTCCTTGGGAAAAGAGGGTTTTGTTATTTAAACTGGAGCAAAGCTAAATACTGTTGGTTTTTATGTATCTAGTAGGCACGGATATGTGATACCATTTGTAGTGTTAGCATATTCCAAGGGGGTGCAGGGAGATGTTGCCAAGGATGTGAGGATATTGCAATTGGAGTCCCTGGGGTCAGATTTGAGAATACAGCAGTGTCATGGTATGAATTATAAAGCAGATGAAAATAAAACAACAGAGTTGGCTAGTCTGCCTGCTGTTCCAGCAGATTAAGATAGAATTTAGCTACAACAAATTAGGAGAGGGACTTTCTGTAGAGTCAAATGGTTTCCTGCAAATTGCAGAGCACTAGAAGACTTCCAGTGAAGAAAGCTCTAAGAAAATGGTTGTGAAGCTGTGAAACGTGCTAAATGTGGAACCATCAGGAAAGGAATATTTGTTTTTTCACTTGAGCTAAAAAGCACAATCACAATGTTAATATATGTCTTAATAATTTATCTTGACAATTTCTATAAACACATGGTAATTCCCTTATGTTATATAAGTATAAAAAGCCCAGAAACATTAATGCTACTTAGATGGGAATATATATATGCATGTAGATATAAACATACATGTAAAAATATTGTATCTTTTGCTTTATGGAAATTCTAATGGACTGTTTCCCAATTGGAATAAGACTGCCATTGAATTGCATCTTCATTTTCTTTAAGAACATACAATGATTGGAATAAGGCTCTGTTAGAGGCACAAGGAAAGAAAAATGATGGCAAAATGAATCATTGCAACAGCCCTGAAGGATAAGAAAAACAAATTGATCTGTTATGAGGGGGACACCCCTGCAAGCCACCCCAGACACTTGTTTATTTTCAGTCAAGTACATGTTTTTATCTTGGAATATGGTTTTGCTTATTTGCATGAATTTGCTGACTTCATTTTTTGAGTTTTTTTTGTGAGAGCTGCTGAACAATTCATCACATAAATTTGCAAAATACATTAGTGACTCAAGGTTACAACTGCATTATAAAGCTAATTATAAGCCATTATAAGGAAAAGTTTCTAACAATATCATTATTTTATAAATAAGTTTCTAACAATGTTTCCTGATTTCTCTGGATGCCTGCTACCCCCCAGAAATCTGTTATTAAAAGTCCTGACACCTCAAAAAAACCCAACCAATAAGGTAAATGTATGATGCATTTTCAAAACACTGGCAATACCCTTGCTTTGTCTCTTTCCTCCCTTAGAGTAACTGCAAGTTTCCCAGTGATACCTTCAAGTTATACTTGAGTGCTTAAGGATACTGGAATTTTCACTCTTCTAAAAATGGGTCAAGAAACAATAGGAACCAAGGCACATATTACAGATCAAGTCAAAGCAAGTGCCTATAGGAAAGCAGAGACACAGGCATTAACTTTGAACAAGTTGTTTTATCTCTGTGGTACAGCACAGTAATACTCAGGTCCTGCAAGCATCTGTGTAGACGCAGAGCTCTCACTGACGAAGTTTTGCTTTAAGCAGCCAGGATGGATGCCAACCAGGATGGTGCTGTAACAGTCTGACTCTACTGCTTCAAGGTCCACAAGTGACATGGTTTTGATGGACTGTCTAGGCAAAGCAGCTCATCTAGAGGCTGATCTGGTAACCACACCATACTGCATTATACCATGTTTACACACTCCACGACCACAAGCATAAAGGACAAGACATCTGGCTTAACTAGGGGATCGAACATCTCAGGAATTCTGTAATTTTCTCCTTAATTGGTATTGTTGTCTGCTTTGTTTACACCATGCCAACTCAAATGTTGGTGTAGTCATCTAAATTCTTCCTTTATTCCAGTACAGCATAATGTACTACTTGCCTAAACTTCAAACTAGGACAAATTAGAGCAGTGAAAGTACCTCAACTAAGTGTTCACAGTGGTGCAGACATACAGAAATGCTGTTGCAGAAAAGACCTGTCTAGTCTATGTCCCTCAAATGCTCTTTACTAACTACAGAGTAGGTTGGAATAGCCTAGCGCCATTGCCTCTGTAGCAATCTAGGTATTAGCTTTAATTCATAGACTCATACAATCATAGAATAATTTGAGTTGGAAGGGACCTTTGAAGGTCATCTAGTCCAATGCCCCTGCAAAGAGCAGGGACATCTTCAACTAGACCAGGTTGCTCAGAGGCCCATCCAACCTGACCTTCAGTGTTTCCAGGGATCGGGCAGCCACCACCTCTCTGGGCAACCCGTTCCAGTGTTTCAGCACCTTCATTGTAAAAAATTTCTTCCTTGTGTCTAGTCTGAATTGACCCTCTTTCAGTTTAAAACCATTACCTCTTTTCCTATTGCTACAGGCCCTACTAAAAAGTCTGTCCCCGTCTTTCTTATAAGCCCCCTTTAAGTACTGAAAGGCCACAATAAGGTCTCCTCAGAGCCCTCTCTTCTCCAGGTTCAACAACCCCAACTCTCTCAGCCTTTCCTCATAGGATAGGTGTTCCATCCTTCTGATCATTTTTGTGGCCTCCTCTGGACCCACTTGAGCAGATCCATGTCTCTCCTGTGCTGAGGACCCCAGAGCTGAACACAGGACTCTAGGTGGGGTCTCACCAGAGGGGCAGAATCACCTCCCTCCACATGCTGGTCATGTTTCTTTTGATGCAGCCCAGGATATGGTTGCCTTTCGGGGCTGTGAGTGCACATTGTTGGCTCATGTCCAGTTTTTCATCCACCAGTGCCCCCAAGTCCTTCTCTGCAGGGCTGTCTAAATCCCTTCATCCCTCCAGCCTGTATTGATACTGGGGTTGCCCCAATCCATATGCAGGACCTTGCCCTTGGCCTTGTTGAACTTCATGAGGTTCACATGGGCCCACTTCTCAAGCTCATCCAGGTCCCTCTGGATGGCATCCCTTACCTCAGGCATGTCAGCTGCACCACTCAGCTTGGTATCATTTGCAAACTTGCTGAGGGTACACTCAATCCCACTGTCTATGTCACTGATGAAGATATTAAAACAGTACTGGTCCCAATACAGACACCTGAGGGACACCACTTGTCACTGATTAATCCACAGAACTTTCACCAGCGGCATCCAGCTTGTCCAATAAAACTTGTGCTTGCTACTGAGAGCAGCCTGAGCAATATAGCTGGCAAAATTCAAATTAATGGCTCTGTATGCATCTCTTCTAAAGGATATTCTTCCTCTACTGTAAACCTTGCTAGTGAAGCTCAAGAATTACCATCACAGTAAAGCCACTGTACAGAGAAATTAGGGGTCAGAAATAAGCATGTCTAATGCAGTAGCTGAAAGCTGGATTTTTTTGGAAGAAGGGAAAGGAAAATTTGCTAACTGGCTACAGAATTAAACCTAGATTATTTGCTGGATTTTTTTTTTTTTTTTTTAAACTAAGCAACATGTGAGAGTCAGGAAGTGCAATTCACCATTTAATACAAGTGCTACAATGGTGCCCAGAGATTCCAGTCCAGAATAACTGGCCCTGTTATTCCCAACACAACAAGCTTGGCTGATCAGTAGTATTGCTGGCCAGTAATGCAGCTCCATGTTTAAGTAGAGACAAACTGTCTTTGGAGTGCTCGGTATCGATTCAAGTCTCTCCCAAGCTATTACCTAGGAACACAAAACCTTTTAATCTGCTCAGATTCCTGGGTGTCATCAATACTTTCACCAGCAGCAGTACATGAAAAAAAGTAGGGTTAATGCTATGACTTAGATAATTTCTTTTATTTTTCTGAAATCATTCTTACCCACATTTTTTTACAGGTTTTCACATAGTCTGATAGAGCCAGAATTTTCTCCTGTGTCCATGATGGGGCTCATTCCTTTCTGACTACTCTCAGATTTATAGAATCAAATGAAGCAATGAAATATTTCAGCTGTGCATTGCTGTACCTTTTCATGTAAAATCCTGGCAGTATTCTTAGTCATACTCTCTATATTCAATGATAAGACAGGTTTGAGGATTGCATCTGGTACAAAAGGGCCATATAATAAAGTATATCCAAATTAGTTGGTGAATTATATACTTGCAAGTAATTTAGACAGTTTTAAAATGATTAGCTTCAGCTGTCCAAGTTCCAAAAGCAAAGCACCCATGAGCCTAATATGTGGATGAGAAATCATTAGTGAATTCTAGGTACAATGTTAAAGGAGACAATTTAAAATAATGTCATTAGTGGTGTACCCCAGGGGTTGACATTGGGACCGACAGCATTCAACATTTTCATTAATGGCCTGGAGATGGGGCATCTCCAACCCACAGCAAACTGGCAGATGACACAAAACTGAAAGGAGTGGCTGATAGACCAGATGGGTGTGCTGTCATCCAGAGGGACCTCACCAGGCTGGAGAAGTGGGGTGAGAGGAGTTTCATGAAGTTTGGCAAGGAAACATGCAAAGACCTGCCTCTAGGGAGGAATAACTGCAGGTACCAGCACATGCTGGGGGACAACCAGATGGACAGTAGCTTTGCAGGGAAGGATCTGGGGGTCCTGGAGGACACCAAGTTGAACATGCACCAACAACGTGCCCTTCCACGTAAGAAGGCTAACAGCATCCTGCAAGGCATTAGGAACAACATTGAAAGCAGGCCGAGGGAGATGATCCTTCCTCTCTGCTCAGCACTAGTGAGACACATCTGGAGTGCTGGGTCCAGTTCTGGGCTCCCTAGTACAAGAGAGGTATGGAGCGACTGTAAAGAGTCCAATAAAAGTCCACAAAGGTGACAAAGGGACTGCAGCATCTCTCCTATGAGGAAAGGTTGAGAGAGCTGGGACTGTTCAGACTGGAGGAGAGAAGACTCAGAGAGGTTCTTATCATTGTGTACAAATACCTGAAGGGAGGGAATGAAGAGGAAGCCATGCTCTCAGTGGTGCCCACTGACAGAAGAAAATGCAGTGGGCACAAACTGAAATACAAATGATTCCATTTAAACAGAAGAAATAAAACCTTTCACTGTGAGAGTGGTTGAACACTGGCACAGGTTGCCCAGAGAGGCTGTGTAGTCTCCATCCTTGGAGATATTCAAAACCTGACTGGACATAGCCCTGGGCAATCTGCTTTAGGTGATCCTGCTTAAGCAGGGGGTTGGACTATATGATCTCCACAGGTCCCATGCCACCTCAACTATTCTGCTGAATGATAAATGAGAGGGGGTGAGAGAGTCCACAAAACCTCATTATTTTGTTATGGGCATTTGACCAGGAGTGGCGTCATTCCCATAACAACAAAACAGGTCTTCTCTAGATGACTTATTATGAGTCCCTGTCTAAGTTAGATATGCGCATACTCTAAATGGGTGAGAAATGCTATTGCTTTCAGCTGTAATATTTACATGCTTGAATCTGAATCCATGCTTTAGAGCTTTGCTGCCTATATCCTTGGAGCAGAGATTTTGAAAGATATTTTCAAAGATAATAAAAAAGTGATTTAAAAAAGCATATAAGCAATTAGGTTGTTCCTTACAATTAATTTCAATGTTTCCTGATACTTCAAATCTGGTAAACATAGTCTCTAAATCCTTCTCAATCGAAATACATTCAGTGGAATTGCATGAATTTGGTTACAGAGGAAAGAGCAAAGGAAACTAGTGATTTTAGATAATTTCTGTCAAAGGAAAAAAACAGTTTCCATAGATTCAGCATTTCCATAGGGAAAAATCACTTTCAACATTCTCCATTCCCAGTCATGTGTGAAATTAAGACATACACATATTATTTTCTGTGTTGTTACTGAGTGTGAAACATGATCAATGTGTCCTTAGTCAACCATCTGATACTTAGAGAAGTACTGCCCAAAAGCTGGGCCCTTTTTGATGGAAAGGACTTACCAACTTGTCTGCGGTATCTGGTTTACCACAGTAAAGATTTTGTTATTTTTGTTGTTGCAGGCTGGTGCAAGTCAAAACTTTTTCCTCAGTGATCATTTTAAATTTTAAGCTGCTGTTAAATGTTACAGACCATGCTACAGAAGAGATGTAAAGGTCTGGATGCCTTCAGTAGTTTCAGCTATTTCAGTGACTTGGCTCAGGAGGAAGTAGGCAGTGCTCTGCTCCGTCGCTCAGCCACTGCCCTGTGCAGAACAATGAGGAATACAGGAGAGTTTGGGGCACTGACATCTACATTAAATACATTCCTTACCAGGACTCAGCAGGGAAAGCAGATCTAAAAATTATTCTGTGATGACTTAAAGACTATGTGAGGTAAAATGGCTATAACTGTACTTACCTTTTTTTTTTTTTTCAGTTCAGCAGGTAAAACCATCCTAAGGAACCCTACAAGAGATGGTTAGGCAACAACCTGCTCATGAGGAAAGTTTCTTAATCCCTTTTAGAGGATTAAATTCATGCTCTGAAACTTGAGCATTTATAAGCTTTCAAAATAAATATAAATTAAAAGAAAAGTTATTGCATCAGGGTATTTTTGGAAGAAAAAGGGGTTTTTCACTAAGTTTGATCCAACATGCCTTAACACTTTTATTTTTAAAATTTTGATGTATTTTAATAGAAAAGATTTGTGAATTAAAAAAACCCACTTCATTGAAAATGTCAGTTTGTTTTAGAGAAGTAGGATTCAAAAATGTGAAATTTGACTGAAAAGTTTGGTCTAAAAAAGATCTTAAATTCTCAACAGAAAAATTTCTAGTAAAAACTTTAAATTTTGATATACAGTTAAAAATTTAATTTGAAGAAGCAATTTTATAGCTAACTTTTATTCTAGGAAAAAAAGATGTGAATCAGAGCGTTCTCATTTTGAGGGAAGAAATTTGGTAGCAAGAGGACGTTTAAGCTGGGTTACAGTTTCTTCAATTAAAATGGTGGGAATCTAGAGAATAACGTATTGTACTTGCATGAAAATATTAAGGTGTTTTCCTTCTATCAACCTACAACCCAGCAAGTACTAAATGTCTTTGAAAAGGAAACATGAAATATCTGGGGCTGAACTGATAAAGATGACAACTGATCACTGAGGTCACAGCTGATTTCTGGCAATGAATACAAAGTCTTCCCCACTACCCTTTCTGCCTGGTTTTTCCAGTCCCCTTTCCTGCCTCCACCCTCACATACAAACCCCTAATCATGGAAAATACTTCAAAAAGTACTTAAATAAAAGTTACAAATGAAGACATGTGCTGAAGTCCTGATCTGAGGCTTTTACCAGTGAGTTCATCCCCAGTGTGCAAATCAAAGCAGCTCTTCTGAGCAATCTCTGCTAGAACAGCATCTGCACATCAAATATTTGCCTCCCGATTCCCCTCTATAGAATGCACAGAAGTCAAAATGCCTGCACAGCTGAGCAGAAGTCCACCAGGGAAACAGCAGCATCTTAGTAATACACTAATACCACTGGGCAGGAACACACATACCTGGAAATGACACAAGGCTACCTTCGGGACTGAAAGCTTTCCTGGGGAAAACAATAGCAATAGGAAATGATGCCTGTGGTACAGCAGGGAGTGAAGTGCTTACAGGCCATGAAACAAAACAGCCTTGCCACTAACAAGAGGTAACAGAGCTTCAGTAGGCAATGCTGATGTTGACTGCAATCTTTAAGATCTTAATAAATACCAGGCCATTTCTTGTCTTTGCAGATGCATCAACTACAGAGACTGGATTTCCCTCACCCTTACATTTTATTTCAGGGACAGAAAGGCAGATAAAGAGTACTATGTCTTGTGAGAATGGGTGTATCACATGAATTAAAATCCTTTAAAAAACCCCAAACAAACTACAACTGACTATGCAGTATAACTTTTTCTAGCTGGGTTCTTTAAAAGCCTGTGACCTACTTTAGAACTGCTTTGAGAAATAAAATGAGCAATAAGAAAAAGATGAGCAGCAGCAGCAGCAGCAATGTTAGCAGCAAGCTAAAATTGGAAAGGATTTTCATTACTCTATTTAAAAAAAAAAAAAAAAAAGACCTCCTTACCCCAAAACCAAACATAAATCCCTCAAGTGGTAATAAAGCATCTGCTGCAGTGGCACAGCCTTCTCCTTTTCTCTCCCAACTGCACTGTGCCAACCTGACCTAGTTTTCTGAGGAAAAAAATAAATCGAGCTGCAGCACTTCTGTAATAAAAATATTATACCTTATCAAAATGAACCAAATGTAAAGATTTCTGATCTCAGCCCTGTTAAAAGATTGTCATGAGCTAGGTGGCATTACAGCTTAGGAGAAGCAAAGGCTACTTGTACAGAGTATTGGTATGTAAGATCCCTACTTCAGTTATCATTCTTCCCAGGTATTTAGATGTGTAGACTCAATGAATGGCCAGTTTTGTTGCTTGCAGAGCTCCATCAGTCTTGGTTGCCACCTTTCTACCAAACTTTTCACTGAAAACAGAGATGATACGGTTCTGTAGACAAGCCCTGGATTGCTTATTACGCCCACAGGAATCATAGTTTCTGAAGCCACTGCTGTATTATACAGTCTAAGAAATGTTGACAACTACAAATGTAGCATATATACCCTCTCTTCACGTTCTGTGTGAGCTGTTTAGGGAGACCATTGCTGTGGCAGTTTCCTCTTCGTGTAGAGGAACTGCATGATGTGCCCCCATGGACCTTTCCAAGGGAAAATGGGCTTCAAGATGGATCCTGGCTCAAGGGGCAGGATCAAGGAGAGAAGGAATGGGCAGAAACATTGAGTAGAGTTAGCAACAGCCTGATCTCAAAGCAAGGACTACCTATGTACTTTGGATTTTTGCTGACAATTAACACAGTAGGCATTGCTATGATATCTAGCAGTAATGATCCTCTGCAATTGCACAATCTTTGGAATACAGGGATCCAAAAATAACACAGCCTTATTAAAATACATATGCATATATTGCATCTGCTAGGTGGACAGACCATTAAAGCTCCAGTGTGGTGAAGAAAACCTGAAAGATGTGGTAGATACTCTTTGTATTCTACAGCTTTTACAGTAATGAACTGGTTATACAATATAACTGAGACAGAGGGCAAGAAAGGTTTCCAGGAAAGCACACAACAACCAATCAACATGAAAATACACTGTGGATGCTCTTAAGCAGACTAATTTAACTTACTTCTGCTTCCCTCTAAGTGTTACATGAGGATCTGCTTTGTGAAGGTGCTTCTCTTAGAACAGGACTCTGGGAACACTTGCATATGTATGTAAATGAATGTAGCCGAATTATTTCATTCAATTCACAGATGTCAAATTAGGTGATTTAATATTTTCTGGGTAAGATTTTTAACTCTGCACATTAGGGTTGGGTGTCCTCATATCTATTTGGGAGCGCTAGGCACAATTCATCCACAAATCTCAACACCTATAACAAACTAGTACAATTCAGCTGTGTGTGTACTTCACTGAAGATGAGGAATTATAGCAGGGTGACTTTTTCCTTTTATTTTCTGCACTGTATTTGTTTTAAACACACTGTAAAGCTGGAAAACCTTATTAGTTTAACTATGCAGGTACATTAAGGGCAGGCTGCTAGTCTTTGGGCTAGGGGAAAAAGATAAAATATTCAGATAAATACATTCTTTTACATGTCCTGTGTTCACTGTTGATAGTACACCAGCACATTTCTTTCCAATACGGCAAAAGGATATATGACTCACAATGTAAAAACTCAGTTCTAGGAGACAACAGGACTTCTGTTGTGAACCCCTTTAGGAGTGGAGCTGATGGCAGAAAGGGCAGGAAATGGAGGTCTTCGGCTTCTTGTTTGTCCTCTACCAGGGAGGAAAAATAACGGAGTGTCACTAGGATGAATACAGAAAAAAAGTTGGGTTTGGTTTTCTGGTTTTGTTTTTTCTTTTCTTTAAATACATGGCTTTGTGCATCATCCATTAATCAGAAAAAAAAATGTTAATTGAAGACCTCTTGAACCTTGAGTAGTTGAGTAGATAATGTCCTGTCAAATAAGGTAGAGCATATCATGGCATCAACTCTGTTTTAACTTCAGTCCTTATGCACGGTGAGCAGCCACATTGACCAGTCCTTAGAGAGACTCAGCCCTGGCTTCTGTTCATGTCCTGCCATTTTTCTTCTTTATCTGTTTTGCCTACTTAGGGTATTAGGTCTGCTGAACAATTACGTGACTGAGTATCCTAATATTTGCCTTAAGCCTTAAAATCTCTGTGTCAGACATTAAACATCTTTCTATTTTAACGTAGTCTATCTTCCTAAAAGTGGCTATGATTTAAAATTAGATCCTGCAATGAGTAGACCATGGTATTCTGTCTGTCTTTATTACGATGTGAGGTTATTGACCCTTCAGTTACTGCCCTGCTGGGATTTTTGTAATGTCCTGGCATGTGAAAAGGTCCTTTTTTTGGTTTTGGCCCTTTGACTTTCAGAGTGGATTTCTTTCTACGATCATAAATACACTCTATCTAAAAGCTGGTTCCAGTGTAAGATTGCTCTACTCTGATTGAAGGAAAGTTTATGCAAACACCCAAGATAGTCAACATATGACTCAGAGAAACAAAAAAACATCAGTAAAGTATTAGAATTCTGGAAGAAATTTGGTAAGAATGCAGAAATTCCTTTCTAACGTTTAGGAACATTTTGAGAACATGCTATTTAACTCAAGGGTATTGTGGAACAATGAGTCCACTGAAACTGGTAAAGTCTATTCAAGTGAGGTCGTGAAGCCTGCCACATAGCAACCATCTTTGCAAACCTACAATGGAATTGGCCGGTTTCAGTATAGGATGATGCTCAGAGTCCATAACTCTGACCAGCTGTGGTGGATAAGGTCAGTCAGAGGAGGAGGAAAGTGGTATGCAGTAGAAGAAACTGCATTAAGGAAGAAATACAATTCAAGTTCTTTTGCTAATTTATGTTAAATTCAGTAAATGTTTTCAGTAAAAAGTCTAAGCAAGTAATTAAACAAATGAAGAATTCTGCTACTGTATTTAAAAAAAAACCCCAAATGTTTTGAGTTTTCAATTTGAAATATTTTTCAATGGTCTTCAATTTTCAAGCACCAAACTAAACAAAGATTGACAATTAGAAGATCAACATGAAAGTTTTTCCTCTAATCTTTTCCTTTTTTTCCATGCAAATAGAATCCCAGACTCACAGAACTCTAATTATGCCACAATTTTGCATGTTACAATACATAAATGAATCATGATGTGGCTGAATTTGAAACTTGAAGAGCTCACTTGAGGAAGATTGGGCTCCCAATAAATAGATACACAGCCTAATACTGTTCTGGGCTTCTGATAAATAGAATTATAACCTAATACTCTGAAGGATTTTACAGCCTTCCTTTCAAAGGCTTCAGAATGCTTTTCTAACAACAATAATAAAGTAATCCTAAAACACAGTTGTGAGATACTTGTTTACATAAAAGGTTAATACTTGTCAAAGCAAAAAGTAACTGACTCACACAAGGTCAGAGAGCAAACCTGGAGGAGTGGGATGAAGCGAAGCCAGTGGCTACACCTTTGCCATTAGATGGGTCTGTTCATCAGGCTGTGTCCACGGCACTGGCCCGGATAGGCAAAAGCACTGTATGAAGGTTGTCGGGTAGTCAACCTCCAGTGCTAGAGGTAGAAAACACTTCTAAAATTAGCTGAAGCAATAAAATGTTCCAGTTGTGAACTTTGCAATTGTCCTTAATTACTCTGAGGTTTTGATTAATATTCTTACACAAAATGTTCGGGGTGGAATTTTTTTCCAGTTTTGTGTCAAACCTCTTAGGGCTACAGTGGTTGAGAGAATTCCTAATTATGAAGGATTTTCCAGTGAATTTGGGTTGTTTCCAAACACTTTTGGATAACATGGGTTTGAACTCATTTTTTTCTCCCCAATGTTACAAATCTGGTTTACAGATGGGGAACGGAGGCACAGAACAACTTGCTGGAGGTCACCCTGGACTGAACTGTGGTCACCTGTGTGTGTGCGCTGTCAACAACTAAGCCATGCTCTCACTAGGTCATTCCTTCTATCAATTCTGCTATCTATGCACAGACACATTACAGGAAAATGAGTATTTTTCTGACTTATCAAGCATCTAAGAGTGAGGCCAGCAATGAACTAGGGCACCCTGTTCAGATCCATTATCCATAATATGCTGAGATGTGCAAGAATTTACCAGTCCATATAGAGAGACCCAAAAAAATTCAAACTCAAAGGTAACCATGGCTGAGAAGAAAAGTAACCTACTAGCATGAATGAAGTAGGATCAAAGAAAACTCTGAGTCTAAGAAAGGGAAACAAGAAGGGATGATAGCTGATGTATGCTGCACATATCAGAGAAGAATAGGGATATTCACAAAAGCTAACCTAAGCCGACTGAGGCTAATGAGGCAAGGCACTTTTTATAGTGAAAAGAGAGATAAAGTCCTCTCCGGGGCAATTCACAGCTGAAACTTAAATTAGCTATCATTATAGAGGCAACCAAGGGAGATTAGTTAGCCTTTGTAACAGTCTTGTCCCTCACTGTATCTCTGCTATAGAATTTTATTAACTTATTTTTAATACATCAGTGTTTTTGGAGTAATGCTTGCATACTTCTATAAAACCATCCTCTTAGATTTTACAGGAAAATACAAATGTACGAAATGAGGAGTTCACAGACTCATTTCTCAGTGGAGCTGCACGCCCTGTTCCCAGAAGAATGAATTCTGCTGCAGGAGTGCAAGTGGAGCATCAGCAGCATTTTGCCACGCCAACTTCCAAACTTGGGGCTCTAGAGACTTTAATAGAACAGTTGAACTGGAAAACATTAATTTTATGAGCATCCTAGAAATAGTCATAAGACATCATCTTACCCTTAACTGGCAGGGAAGTGTGCAGAAAATCTCAGGTCAGTTTTATTCCTCAGGTGATCTAAAGCCTGAACAGCATCTAGAGCTTGTTCAGTTGACTGCTCATTTGAACAGGGTCAGAATTTCACCCTCTGATTTGGGCTTGACATTTTGAAGCATGCTGGTTACGATTTTCATATTTCTTTCTGTCTGTGCATTGTTAGGTAATTCTAAAAGTTTTTAATTTTTTTTTGAGAAATAAAACTCAGATACGGAAAAAAATGAAGAAAGCTGGCCTTATTGGTATATAGTCCACAGAACATATGACTTACCAAGTCAACCAAAAATACATACTTTGTAAAATATGACTGCCTGCAGTAACCTGGAGACACCACAGGTCACAACTGATCAGAATCTCTTTCAGGCAGCTTTTGATTTCATTTTGTTCTAATCTTACAAGAAGGTTAGCATGCCATCTTAAGTTTCTACCAATTACACAACTTTGAACCAAAGTGACTTTTGTGACACTACAATAAAATGACATGGCAAGACCATCAGCAATCTGCTATAACGTTAATATATTAAAACTGTTATAGCCTGTTCTGCTAAAATACTCTAGAAATGTCAACTATTCACACAAATGGAAGAAAAATACGGGTGAAAATATTAACCACAAACAAAAAAAGGCATCTGAAACCTGTTTTCTAGATGTAAGAGATTTTGTGCCCAGCTCCAAATATAAAAGACAGTTAAAGAAATATATTTCCAAACATTCATATTATTGAAATTATATTCAATAGTTTTGTCCAAATTTAACTGTAACCTTATTATCAAAAAGACTGCCATCATGAAATCAGGTAGCAGCACAATTATACACATAGAGTTTAATTTAAGGAATATTTCCATCGTTATCCATACTACTTAAATTCTACAATATAGGCACACATTTCCAGCACTATTTCAGTAAGCAGTGGTATACTCTTTCTCTTCAAATTCCAAACCAAAATTATGATCTTAAAAATGTGATAGCTAAAAGATAAAACAAGTGTCTTGCAGAGAATATGGAGATGATACTTGATTTTTATAGCAAGTCAAAATATTGCTATAAACACCAGCTTGGAAACGGGTTTTATTTAAAAAAAAAAGCAAGAACAATGCCAGGTGTTAAAATTAGTTATACTTGAAACAAGTGACTTACCTTATCAGAAAGGACACTATCTAGAAAGTTTTCTTGCAATAGCAAATAGCTATGAAAGCTTGCTAAGAAATAAAAATGGTGATTCAAATGTCACAGCAAACAGCATACACTTTTTCTGTTGGCTTGTTCTTCGACAAAATTAATCCTCATCTCACTACAAAGGAAACCCCAAACAATCTTCCTGTAAATTAGCAAGTGAGCCAAATACTAAAATGAAAACAATGGCATCCAAAAAAATTGTGGTATCTCTTTTGGTACACAAAAGAAAAATTGATATATGTAGAATTCTGCATCTAATTAAATTAGCAGTTTTGTGTCTGAAGAAAAAAGTTCCTGCTTACTTGCTGAAAATGTTAAATTGGGTACCTTGTATACTACCACATTTAAACCTTATCAGATAAAGGAATAATGGAAAAGAGCCTCAATACTCACATTTGCTTTTAAGCTGCTTCTCTTGGTAACTTTTGCAGCAAAATAAAGGAAGAAATAATTACACGTCTTCACAGAAACAAGCATTCGTCAAGTCCAAAAGAAACAGAACACTTTGCCAGAGCTATTTGAGGGTCCCATCAGAATTTGGCTGGATGGAGGAAGGCTGAGGGTCAGTTTGTTTCCCTTAGACCTCATGACATGCAAATAGCTGGCTGCCTCACCACTGAATCAAATCATTCTTTGACATAGTGTGTTTACAAATTGCAAATACATACCATTTCTTAAAGGAACATATTTCAGACAGTTGTCCAAAGGAAAAAGGCACTTCTATTAAAAAACTAAAGAATCAAAACCCCCCCAAGCCCCAAACTGTTTAGTACAAGGAAAAAAAGGAAAAAAAAAACAAAAAAAGAAAAAAGATGAATTATCATTCATTTCCAGATACACTTTGGCCCATGCTTAATGAATCCAAAAGACCTCATGTGGGCTTGTAAATCAGGAAAGAAGTAGAAAAGTCATGACTACTATGTGTACAGGAAATGGGGGGCAGGGAGAAACACTTCCAGTTTCAGAAAAGACTTCTGGGGACCCAGCAGAACTGCTCTGAAGCTCCTGAAGCAACTTCTGGGCTGGAACAATTTGCCACTCTTCCAGCAGGCAGGAAGGTGTTCGTATGGGGTTACCTTCAGAGGGGCATCAGTGGCCTCCTCTAGGTTCTCTCTCAATATTTCTCAGTTCTGGCCTTTGAACTGCAGTCATCTCTTTCACTTTTTGCTTGGACAGAGCAGGGGCCAGCTTTCACAGACAGTCTAACACACGCATGGAGCATACAGAAGCACTTACGCTTTGCATAAGACTCTATGCAGACCTTTAATCAATTGCAGCTGAAAGTAAGGATATTGTGTTCAAGCAGAGTGAAAAAAAGGGTTGCTGCTTGTGGTATGAACCACTTCTGACCTCCAAGCAGATTTTTCCACAACCAAGAGCCAATAGATCTGAATCATTTAGTCTATAATGTCAAGTGGGTGGGAGCTGTTTTATATCACAGATAGAAGAAAGAAGAAGTGTTTAAACGGTTTAAAGATGTATTTTGTTATCTGAAGACTTCAGTAAAATTGCCAGATCAGGATGTGTTCCAGAGGTTATCTGTGTTGAGGTAGTTCTTGCAAGATACTACATCAAACTGATCAGTTGATTATTATTGCCAGGAATTCATAATCTCTATTTGTAGATGACTGGTTTATTAAACCTCTGCAGACACTTATTTTGTCATATACTCAAACTAGATTGAATTCTTTCCTCCTGTTGTTAGGAGGAAATGGACTATAAGCTTAATTTATACAAAGCACTTCTATACTGATTTTTCTGGCTTGCAATTTTTTGCAGATTGAGAAGAGAGAGGACGTTAGGTCTGAATTTAAGTCCAGAATAAGAATCATGAATAGCTTGCCTTTACTTTCAAAAAGAAAAAAATGAAAGTACAGTTCTTGACTAAGAACCTTTTGAAGCTCGCAAGACAAAGCAAGACAAAAGTATTATCCAAATGGATCTGACAAAGGAGCTAATGACACTTAGAAACACTTCTAACACAATACATTCTTTCCAGAAAGGCTGAGAAGTACAAACACCTCATCTAGCATATCACCTTCCTTAAACTTCAAAGACTGCCCTTAAATTTGTCTAACTGTAGATAGAGATCATACATATGTTAACAGAAGACATGCCCAGAGAAGTACTTAAAACAGTCAGGAGTTTTTGCCAACAGGTGCAAGTTGGGTACAACTGAAGAGAACAAGAAAAACTCTGCTGCTTCTTCAGAGTATTGCTTAGATGACTCTACATCTCTTCCTGATGATCCCACATCTCTTCATGAACATCCTGAAACAGAAAACAGCTTATTTCATCTGTCCTCAAACATGACCTGCCTTGACCTAGCAAACTCTTCACATTGAGGATTTGGGAAATTCATCAACCAAGTGGTGTTTCTCTTTAAAAACTTCTTAAGTTGCTCTTCCCACTTCAGATTTTGTTAATTAAAAAAGATAAAAGTAATTCCTTAACAATTCCTAGAAAAAAGTTAAATAAATAATTAATTTGTTGTTTTCCTGAGAAAACATCTTTGGCATTTACTGAATATGTTATTTGGGTCAGAAGAGAATGGAATTCTGCTCTCACAAGTATCCTGTTTATCCAAAAGCTTCAGATAATTACAATTTCTATGTTTAAAATACAATCATCGTTCAAAAAGTTTGAGTAGCACATATTTGGAGGCTCTAAAAGCACTCAAGGGAAAAATCACTACATGCCTTGTTCTTATATTGCTCCCTAGGCATCCACTTTTGGCCCCTGCTGGAGGGGCTACATAGATAGACCTCTGACCTGATCCAGTACGCTCTTGTGTCTTCTGCAAGAGCACTAAACTTCCTATTAAAAAAACCTCAAAATCTAACCAGTTTTATAGAAATTTCCATTTTTCCTGGCCTAAGGAAAATGCAACTGTTACTTATTAAAAAAAAAATTCAAGGAGGCACCACTGCATCGGTAGCCTACCCATGAGCCTACATAGAGACCAGAAGTGCTGTAGTTTTATCTGAGCAAGCTAAGATGGATTCATGCAGACAACAAATCCCAATGCTATTATTTAGAAATTTGTGCCAATTTTTTTTAAGAAGCTGAGAAACAAGAGAATTGAAAACAAGGCTGCAAGTTCTAACAGAGCTACAGTTTGCTTATTTCCAGCAGATCTGCAAATAACCAGCTACAAAAGTCATATTTTGCCACTTAAAAACAGGGAAAGGAAAGGCTGCTGCTGAGAAAGGTATTACTCTACCTACAGCTAACGCACCTGTTCCAATTTTCTGAGAGCAGCAGCAAATGAGGCTATGGGATGCATGTTTATAAATATTTGTGTATATACACTTACCTGCATATATACATGTCAGCTTTATGGATCTATGAAAATAGAATGGTGGTGTTTAAATACCATAGGTGAAGGACATGAGAGGCTGACACTAAATACTTTAAACCAAAGTAAAAGCGTTAATTTGTATACTTTGTATTGACTTTCATTTTTCTAGATATTCCAAACAGCAGTTTTGTTTTGTGAACTGAACCTCTGATTTCTAAGACGAGATTACTCTTCCTCCTGCATACATTCCTCCTAGGGAGAGAAAAAAACCCCAAGAATTAGCAAAATATTCAGAAAATGGTGAATATTCCTTTTCTTTCTCTTTCAAAATACTTCTGTATCATAAAGACTGATTTTCCACATCTAAGAGACAATAAAAATATCTGGGAAGGTTTTCCAAACTATGCCTCCTTGAATTCTGTTAGTAGCCAGAAGATATCTCTGAATTTTAGTTATCTCGAATTATCTCTTATCTACTTCCAAAAATATTTTATCATTCCTGTAACATTGGTTACAATATAGCAAGTCTAACACACAATACAGTAAATTATCTAGTAAGTTCATTATCATTTCAGCATAAAACAGTATCAAACAGGGACACTCAATGGCATGTTAAATCAAATGGTGCATACTACCAATTGCTGTTTGAAAGCTGCAAGTTGCGAGATGATCAACCATTGGTTAAGTCAACAGAATGTGTTTTAAATACTTCATCATTTAATGTTATTAAAATAATTTCATATTTGCATACAGAATATCATATGGCATATTATTTACAAAGTAGCTCAATGTCATACAAAATTGTTTACATTCAGTAGAGAAACTTAATTATTCTGGCTAAATAACAAGAAATCAAACCTATTCTCTGTATGCAAACTCTATTTCTTAAACAGCCTGAGCATTTTTCATCTCTTACTCCTCATTGTCCTTTATTGTCAGCTATGATAGCCTCCAGCCAAGGAAACAACTACCTTTGCTTCTGCCAAACTGTTTTGCTTTTACAGCTGGGAAAAGATCAGCATTGATGTGAACATTGTTAAACATCACTGCCTTTTATATATGTATAAAATTCAATTTTTTACCTTACTGAAATAAACTTAACCTTGGTTAATCTGTTACTGAGCTTCCATACTTGGCCTCTTCAACTTTCATTTGTTGCAATTTCAGGCCTGGGTATATTATGATTAAGTTTATAGAATATGTGAACTGTTGGAAAACAGAAATATTTGAACAGAGTAGGGGTTGCACAGAATTTGCTTTCAAAGAATTTTGGCAAGAATGGGTGAATAACATTTTCACTGAAAATAACTCTATTTCTTGACTTACTACTCAAACTTGATTTTATGCAAAACCCTAAAATTACACACATGAAATCAATGGGCATTACTGAAGTAACACAATTCAAATATTTACTGTTTGAAAATTATCTTCTTTTAAAAATAAGTTGGAATTATATTTGACATACAAGAATTATGTCAGTAATAGTGGCAGAACTCTATTTTACGCATTCTTCCACTTTCCTGAAGACAAAGTACCGCTCATGTAAAAATAAGGCTAGTACGAAATTGAGGGAAACACTTAGCCAATATTTCGGTCTATAAAGTTCATGTAGAAAGATCATAAACTAAATTATTTTCAAGAAACTCACAGGATAAACAGAATACCACAAGTTCTCTCAAGGAGCTGACAGAATGCAAGCAAGTGCTTCTAACTGCTATGCGAACTGGAGTAAGAACTGAACAAGTCCACTAAATGAACATATAGCATGTAAAATATGGCAGACATAACAGTATTTATCCACTCCCAAAATATCAATGCAAAAGGGTATCACTTCTATCACTTCCTCTGTCCAAATTACAAAATTTTAAATGAACAGCTATTATGGAGAGTAACAGAATACATTAATAGCATGAGCGTGCTGATTTCCATAAGCTCTCAGTACATTTAGAAACTCACATTAGCACTGGGTCACTTCTCTTAAGTTTAGCAATATACACTCGTACTCAATGTTTTTACTGTTGTGGCCCAGTGGTCTGGAAGCTGAAAACATCCACTAACGATATCCAAAAGTAAAGATGGCCTTTCATTGGTATACTATTAGGTATGAGTATATGTTTCAAAACTAGCATTTGAAATTAAGATATAGAGGCTTATATACACTTATATGCAATCCTTAGATCACTATAAATCCAAATCAGAGAA
This sequence comes from Strix uralensis, assembly GCF_047716275.1. Lineage (NCBI taxonomy): Eukaryota > Metazoa > Chordata > Aves > Strigiformes > Strigidae > Strix > Strix uralensis. The sequence continues at coordinate 45,053,816 of NC_133974.1, read as the reverse complement.
GTAAAACTATAAGCCCGTGTGTGTATGGAACAGAATACACTGCTATCTGAAGAATAACCATTTCTTGAGGTCTTACGTGAAGATGCCAATTAAAACCCACTAATTTCATACCCAGTGTCCACAACTGCTCTGTCACATCTACATTTAATGTCTGTTATACATACCCTGTAGTTCCTGTACTACATGTAGTAGTACATAACAAAACTCCATCTGCCACCATCACCCAACAACTGTGTTCCCAGGCTGTGATTTGCAATTGTTAGAAGCCAAATTTTAAAGTTTGTTAAGCATTTTCTGCTATCCTTCCCTTCAGGATAAAAAAAATAAAATCTGACTGTATCATGGATGTGGATACACTGAATAATAATTTTATTCCTCTGTTACAGAAGATTTCCTAGGTCTGAGAACAAGATCTTTGATAGAGGTAGTGATTTCCTGGAGCTCTTTTCGGATGGTATCTGCTTCTTCCTTCTCTTCCAGGTTATCTGTTGTGTTGCTGTCTCCATGTTCAGTTTTCTTAGTCTGGTTGATCAATTGTTTCACTACTAATCCCTGGTATTTGACTAACAGAGAATGCTGATCCTGAGGGGAAAAAACAGAACAAAACAAAGGAATGTCAATGTTACAGAGAAGGTATAAAGACCTTTAATTAAAGATTAAATTTTAAAAAAGCATTCTCCCATTCTTGCATAAAGAAGGTTAGTGATACATAAATATACTTCCATCAAGGTATTTTGCAACCTAAATTCTGAGAGACGTTCAAAGAGGCAGAAAAATGAAAGTGCATCCATGCTGCAAGAACAGGACAATTAACCACTGAAGCAGAAAAGCAATGCAGTTAGTAGAAAACATCCGTTTTGGCAGATTAGAATATAGAATTTCAGTATTTTTATTTTTGAAAACATACATCTTTCTTTAAAACTGAATTAGAAAAGTTTAAAAGCAACCATGCTCTAGCTGGGAGGAAAAAGAGCACAAAAAATGTCAGTTATAGGAATGATAATATCCCCCAATACATAGCTGTCTCGATGGATAAAGGCAAAAGCTACAGTACTAATAACAGATTGATTTTTAATTTTATTAAAAGATACTGAAGACAGATCCCTGAAATGATAGGTTTGAAATACAATACAGATCAGAGAAATTGTATATTCTGCACATAAAGTAATGATTAGACATGAAACACAAAGGTGTCAGTCTTATGCAGCAGGAATAGTATAAGGCACAACTTTTATGTTCTGTCATAGAAAAAAGGCACTTTCCCCCTAAAAAGCTAGAAAGGAATACCTCTGGGATCTTGCCACTTAGGAAATTAATGATCTGTGGTACTGATCTTCCTGGTGCATGAAGCATGCAGTGGGTTGAAAACTGAAATAACAGTACCGATGTCAGGTGCAGAACAAGAGCTGGATCTTCTGAGACTTTTAGCTGTTCAATCAGAGCTTGTCTATGCTGAAATAGGACTTGCCTAAGGAACAGGAATACATTATATAAAAATATATTTCTTGTTCTGTTTTATAGTAGTTGAAAATACACTCTAAAACATATTTAACTTAATTTTACTGTTCTGCTCTGACCGACCAGTTCTTTATGTGAAATTCTATTTTTTTTTTAAAAAAAAGCTAGCACTGGTGTAAGTCAGATTTTGAAAAGCCCCCTAGAGAATTTATAAACTGGTATGTTGTAGTAAGCAGTCAGTCAAGCAAATTAGCTAAACAGGAACCCTCCCCCTGCTCCTTCTCCCATGGAATTAGGACTGTTTGGCTTTGCATTTTTCAGTTAAACAGTCTGGAAAGGAAGGCTGTCTCCTACACATTCTGTGTGATTGCTACCAAACTAACCACCTGATATTTGTGCAGCAAAAGAGCTACACTTCACATACTGTGTATAGAATAAATAAAGTTAAGGTACCTTTCCTTCTTTTTGTCTCCTTTTTTCACCATAATACCACAAATATCCACTGCAGAATCCAGGCATGAAAGAAAATCTTCTATGCTCTATCAAAAAATGATATAAATATTTAATCTGTGTAAAAAAAGGTTACCTACTGTTCACAATTAATCCCACAAACAGATGACTTTGAATACATTTCAAATAAACTATGGAAGAAAAGAAAAAGTAGAAAGTATTTGTTTTAGTGTTAAATACTAAAACAAACTATAATCCATTAGTCTTAAAAATGGAATTAAAGAAGGAATACATGCTCTACAATTATTTACAGATTTTTTTTCTTAAGAAACATATCAGTATGGCCTTTTGCATAGAAGAATTAAGAAATTACTTTCCCTTGTACTTACACTGCCATAGTCTGAAGGGTTTTTTTTTTAAATATCTAGGATTTTACTAGTTCAGAAATACATGGGATAACAACCGGGAACATTGGGAACAAAATACAAGAAATATCAACTACTTTAACTGCTGATCCTCTCTCAGCTTTTACTTTTCTTACCTGCACACAAAAGATACACTGGATTCCATCTGGAAGCAAAGAGCTAGGTGACTATCAATATCAAAATGTAAGACCACCTTTCCACCTCTTAAAATTCACAGATATGATACTGTACTTACTCTCACTGATTTACACAATTTCAAAAGATTATTTTGCCTTCACCCTTCACAGCAGCAGCAGTTATGTACCACACTATTTATGTCGGCTGTTTATTAGCATTGTATCAGCAGAACAGAAAATGTGAACTCAAAAGATTCTGGATCACTTTACCTTGCCATTCAGAGAAGTATGCAGTTTAGTTAAAGGACCTTTGGTGTCTTCTGGCAATTTACCTAAAATCTTGGTCCGGACCTGTATGAGACATGAATGGAAATAATCTGTAATAATTAATTACCATTTTAGCTGCAGGCATATTTAAGCAGAAGATAATTAAATATTAAATAAACATCACTGATCTATTTGAGACTGTTAAAAAGAAACTGTTATCTGTGTACCTCACTTGTGATTGTAGAATAATTTTCTGTTGTCATCATTGAATCAGATGCTAGGAAGTTGAAAATAAGATTTGTAATATCTGTACAGACAGTCTTCAACAGGTGTTTGGCTAGATTAGTCTGAGTCTCATCTGTTAAAAGAAATAAGTGATTAAAAGTAACTTCTTATAGTTATCTGATTCCTATGACAGTTATCACAGCACTTCCTAAAACATGGACTCTATCAATCATGATAAAGTATGAGAAAGTTATCTGGATACCTGAAGCTCACATCCCTCATTTGCAGTTGCTTATGGAACACTGTTCAGTGAGAAATGGTCTGTAAGTTCATTTTAATGCATTGTTAGTATTTCAAAGGTGTACCTGTACAAGCAGTAAACTAGTTCCTGTACAATTTTCCTGAACCACTAATGAACAACCACTGCTATCCACCAACAAGTCAAAAGTATGTAAAGGAAGAGTCTACAGGACAAGCAGTTAAACAGAAGAGGAGGCACATGCCCTTAAGACTGAAACAGTAGAATTTTAGAAAAAAGAAGCTGCAGAACACATGTACAAGAACAGAGGCCAATGGGAAATAATTCCCTTTATTCCTAAACATAGGAATATTGTGGTTTTTTGCTAGTGTTTCCTTTTATGTTTTCTACAGAGAAAGTTCTAGAAGAAAGTTGAATAGAGCAGAGAATCGTTAAAATGTCTACAATATTTTCCTAATGCTACTTTTCTGTCACAAAATATAGGTAGCTAAAGAAGACACCTTACAAAGTAACCCACTGCAAAATGACTCTACACCTTTTTGAAAAACTACCCTCAAGGAGCAGGTACTTTCAGTATCAAACCTAAAAGACGTTTTCACAGGGGCTTCTTAGAATCAGGTAGTATTCAATTCTCTCATTAGTGGCACAGGTGACAGAATGAAGTAAGCTTACAAATTTTTTTCTTTTTTCTTCTTTTTTTTTTCCCCCCAGACACTTAAAAACTGGGAAGGAATGCAAACATTTTGGAAGGAAGAACAGGAACCCACAATTATCTTGAAAAAAAATATAACAGACTATAGATATGAAATAAAGATAACATATTTCAGTAAGTGTACAAAGCAATACAATCCAGCATCAGGTCAGCATTAGGCAATGTAAATACATCTCTAAATTTTTCCTTTTAAACTGTTGCTCTTCTTTGACCTTGAAGTAGATTCTGGAATATATTCAACATCCCTGAAGTATCATATTCCATTTTTTAAAGTATATATTTATTGTACCTGTGAAATGCTTAGTTCCCTTTTCAAATAACCGAATGTTGTTGTACAAGTTTGAGAATTCCTCCTGCAAGTCCTTCATAGTCTGTCTTCTGCTAGCTCCAGAGGAAGATGTTGAAGACGTAAAAACAGAACGCACAACTTCCTGGTAAGTTTTTGTTAAAGGTCTTAGAACAGGGAAGAAGAAAAGAGAAAAAGGGAACATTATGCAAAGTGTAAAACTGTAGAAGGTTTTTCCAAATATATCACCAATAGAGAAAGCTACCTCATTACATAGTAAATGTATGGGACGTGAATGCCACAGAATGGTGAGATAAATAAAAAGCAAATAATTGAAATCAGAAAAAAGCACTAGGAAATTAAAATGTACTTTTGTAATTGCAGAAATACTATTGGTTACAGTATGCATGGTATGTAAATGATTGCCAAGGTTTTAATTCAACAACTCCTAAATGGGAACAAGATGAAAGACAGAAAAGATTTTCAGAAGCAACACAATTCACAAACTCTTTCAGGGGTCCGTGGACAAATTTCAGACCAATGAGAGCCGTAAGAGGGGAAGACTTAAGTTGCATTAAAATAGCACAGGCCCTTCTAATGATGCAGTTACCATTGCACTCCCAAGTTTCTCAAGCTTAGGCTCTTACAGTTCTATCACGTCCTTTTTGCCCTAAACACACGTATTTGCATCCTCTCTCTTGTATGGAACATCTTTTAAAGTAAGTTATTCATCTTTGCTTAGATCAGTTTGCTGACCTAGCTTACTACTCAGTTCACACAGGTGCCAGCGGAGCCACAAAAGACAGGAAACATGAACATACACCAAGGGCTGTGCAGAAGATGGAACTGGTGAAACCCCAACATGGATCAGCATAAGGGGGTAGAAATGAACCTGACTACATGCTTGCTGACAAAGCATGCAGAAACACCTACTGCTAAGCAGAAGCATTATTTCTCATTACTGTGTCAGCACAGCTTTCTAATATGTAAGTAAATAGGTAACATGGAGCCCTATAGAAAAAGAATATTGTGGTTGACTTCTATCATCAAAACATTTTTTTCTAAGCAGGAAAAGAGACTGAAGAGAAGATTCATCTGAAGTGAATCACAGACTTTATAACTCCAGTCGAATTACTGAAATTACCTCATTAGATGTTCAGCAAGTTCTGTAATAAGCTCTTCAGGGCAATCCTGCATGTGGGTCTTTAAAACATCTTGAATTTCCTCTTGTGACATGAAAGGGAACTCCGGGTGCTTATTCCTGCCTGTAGTGGCCATGAGCAACATTAATTGAGAAAACATTGTATTTAATTTTGCTGCAGTTAGTCTGTAGCGTGAAACACTGCAATGCCTCAAAGTCTACACCTCCACAGAAGAAATGCTTTACCGACAATGCAAAAAAGGGATGACTGCATGACAGTTAAATTTTACACACAAAATTTCTCTTTTGATCGCTTAGAAGTTATTTTCTGTAATAGACAACTTAAATAGTATATGATGGAATGTGTTTTTGGTGAGACATTTCAAACTGCCCAGCCCATCCAATAGTTTAGAAACAATGACGTCACCAAGACCAAATAGGTTTTTTAAAATGCCAAAACTGAATAGAACAGATTTCATGAGGTGGTTGGTTGCTTTTTTTTTAAACCCCATTTAGTAAAGTACACAGTCATGTAACAGAGAGTATCCTAAACTTGAGGTTACAATATAAAATTCGAGACATGATAAAGCAAGGATATTAAACTAGACAAGTTCCAGTAACAAAATCAACTTGCATGTTGCTTGTAAATACATACTAATTAGTGCATCTGTATTTTGGTTTTGGACAAAAGATAAGGTTTGTCTGCATGCTGCAGAAATTAGTTTTTACATGTAAGAATGAGATCAGGATGATGACAGGGAACCAGAAAAGGACAGGCATTCCATGTTCCAGGTGCAGCATAAACCACATTTATTCTGCACATAAGGTAACCGAATGAATGGAAATTAATGATGTTCCTAGTTGTGCCACAGTAGCAATAAACAACATACAAGGCTATATAAACAGGTGGAAAGGGAGACTAAATCAGGTTTTGGAATGATCTTATTTATATTTGAATGGTTACATCTGAATTTATCTTGGTATTTTGGTTCAATCTATTTATTACAGCACAGCAATACAATTGTAAAACATGAAAGGTTACACCAAAATAAAAGGTGGTTTAAACTGTTTTACTCAATAACTGAGTAGTCTTGAAAAATAACTTCATTTATATGTGAATTAGAGTAACCTATGATAGTATCATATAAAATGAAGATGCTGTACTTTACAACTTCAAATATGTTTACAAGTATTTTTCAGTCAGTACTGAAATTCTAGATACTATATATAAAATGGAAGTACACATTTCTGGTACTCCATCGAATAAAAGAAATAACACATAATTATGATTGTTTCATTTGCCACCAGTTTGCTAAGTCTAACAATAGGTGTTTACTTCTGAGGAAGCCATCCACGCTCCTTCTCCTAACAGTAAAGATGGAGAAATGGGCACCAACAGGGAGTGATTCAAACTCATCCTGTAGTACAGATCTAAAACAAGCGAGACAGACTAGGCCTTCAAAGTACCCACTTTCCTCCATTACAAAGTCAGCAGTTATAAAGGGAGCTAGCTCAGATGTAGAAGTCTCAGTTAAACAAGATGAATCTTACTTAAAATATTAAAACTTTATTGTGACTATATATTTTACCCTTATGAGGAAAAACATCTTAGTACTGATTCATTGCTATGATTTGTTAATTTAAGCTGATTAAGCTTTGGAACTGGATGAGAACTTATCCATTTATCTTACAGTACTCAGAAGGTGTTAAAAAAACAATATTCATCCCTAAATCTAAGGCATTTCCTACATAAAACCAAATTAAAAACCCCCACAATCTGCCCGCTCTCATTTCCTTTACTTAAATTTTGTTTTTAAAGAGTAAGTTATACTATTCAGTGAATACAGTATGCCCACTTCACTTAGATAGCAATATCATATCCATTGACACAATTCTAACAGAATAGTATTCTCAAATTCTTTGATATTTTACTTGATCTTACCAATACAGTGGGGAAAAACAGAGATGTGGAAAAGCAAGTGATAAAAACATGTCGGTATGAGTAAATAGTGCCCGAAATAAAATGACAAACCTGTGCTAGTTGTCTGCGACTCTTCATCGCTGTCAGCGTCCTTTCTTCCTTTCTTCTTGGTTTTCTTAATCTTAATCTCTCTAGCATTACCACCTCCTCCTCCTCTCACGCTTCCACTGCCCTCTGGTGGAGAATTATTTGCTTAGTGCACAGTGAAGTTCTAGCACTTAAAAAGTTTACAGTATTATGGTAATTTATCCACATTACTTGTCAATGGTGAATTAAAAAAACACAGCCTGATTCTAAACGTAACCTACAATACATATTCCAGAATCTTAGGGACCTAAGTTTCATTCTCAAGAAAAAAAAGCAACTGAGTCAAAGCTTTGTTTAAGCTAATAAATGTAAATATTAATTATATCAAATGTACATATCATTAAAAAAAAAATCAATATCTTTTTCCAGCTGAAAACGGATGAGATACCAGTATCCATAATGTAATGGGAGATTTTCTGTTGGCTGAAAATAGCTTCTTAGTTAGCATTTAGCATTTTTATTCAGTGATGCTGAATAACTGAGCTACTCAAAAATATTCCAGATAATGTAACTTTATTAATTTTCAGAGAAAGAATCCTATGCAGTAAGCGTTTATCCAAAATATTCTTGGAAGCGTGTATTCAATTAACTAGAACACTAATTCTTTTTTGACTATTCCTGGATGACTATAAAGCAATGAGATGTTCCAGTTCTGATAAACATAACAAACTACTTAGTTTGTAGGTCCTGTAATCCATGTATTCACACTGCAGACAGGATCTCAATTTGTAGCACAGTCCCTCTCCACAAAGTAAGCTGTTCTGCTGTTCCCTTTTTCACAGCCTGTTCCCTTCTTTTTTCACTTGAAAGAAATTAAAACTCCAGAATAACTGGTTCTATACACGCACTAAGTCTTGAAAAGTTAGTTATGTTTACATTTAAATACAAGGTCCAAGATTTCAAGTAACTGCATTACGTAGCAGTACTATCATTTAGGAAAAGGAAACACAAAGACAAGATGCTACTACTCACAAAGCTAACCACATCTGGTATGTGCTGTAGGTGGATGTTTAAGCATTACTTTGCAGGAACAGCCAACCAGTTCACTGTCAGCTAGCAACAGACAGTGTACTTGTGAGACTTTCTGAGTTTTTCACCTCTCCAAAAAAAAGAGTTGGTGTTTTTCACAAGCTTATTTGAAATGTGACTGCATTTAGCTGAGCAGATACAAGCTGTTTGTCAACTGTGCAACATATTAGTTATTTTGGAAACAAGCTCCGTACATTCTGTATTCCGCTTTAATAGCCATACAGAAAAAGCTGCAATCTGCAGTCAAGATCTTATCCACAAAGAGATGGCGCAGGAGAGACTATTGCCAGAAAAGCTGTATCTCTGACAACAGGAAACGCGGGCTGTAACCTATAGAAAGGAATACAAGAGCACATGCCTCACAGATACTTGTTTGTTGCAAATAGTATTACAAATGGACAATAGAGAATTTGTCTTTAAAACTTTCATTAATCCAATACATGATGGAATCCATATTTGTATGAGCTGCATTAACACTACACCAGGTCAGGTTACACTTAAACAGTATATAGTGATATAGTCATGCACAGACCTTAAGATAGGCAACGTGATTCTGCCATTATACAATAACACCACGTAATCCTTAAACCATGATGCCGACTGTTTTAAGGTAATACACCTAACAGTCCATAAAAAGACCACTTCAGGGTAGAGCTTGCTGATGGTGCAGCATATATTACTTGTGGATATGAATGTGTCTAGACACGTGGATCTATTCCAAACAGCCACCACACAAATGGAGTAAGGCTTGGGATTAATTTAACACAGAATATACCTTAAAGTAAACTGTGTTAATCTCCAAATAACTGCTATGTGTGGAAACAACAGAAAATTGTCTGGCATGGGATTCTCAGAAAAGATGCATAATATTCTCCAAAAAACACCATCTTAATACCTTACTTCTGAATTTAGAGTAATTTCAGAAAAAACTTCTCAAGACTATTAAGAAATATTTTCATTGTCCTGGATCCCTGAAAAGTGGAGAGTAAGAGTGTATCTACACTGTGTAATAAAAAAATGGTACAGAGGTCCTCGAGCTAATACTGGTTTGGTCAGTCCTCACTGCACAACTTAATCTTATATACAAATAAATGAACATTGATTCCTTCTAAAGCCAGCTGACCTGTGTTGAATGAACGCAAGATATCTTTACGGCACTTCCTCTGCACTTCTAAATCTGAAATTAGTTCTCATGGACATAGCTCAGATACATCTACACCTCCAGTAAAATGATGAGAAGTGGTTGGATTATTTCTTAAATATCTTCAGCAACGGACTGGAGGCAACTAATGGACTACAAAATGCAGTAACTTTTTATCTGAATATTTCCAAGGCTAAACAAGCCTCTTTTTTTTTGGCTTAAACTAAATATTGATGCCTTACCTGTTGCTTTCTTTCGTCTTTCATCTTTTTTGTCTTTTTTATTAGCATATAAATTCTCTAAACCAGCAGTCTGTTTTAAATCTTCTTCAGTGATTAAATTAACAGGGTTATTTTTCATTTCCTAAAATGAAGAACACATACTTAACAACAAAAAAGATATACACAGCAACAAAAGCTACATAGGGAAACATTTAAGCCATCTGGCCATTTTTAAGTATACTAATCTAACACCATGTTTTCCAAGTGCAACACACGAAAAGACATTTATTCTTCTCTTCAAAATTCAGCATCTGATCATACTGTTAGTGTGATGGTGTTCCCCGAGTGCAAATTAATATAATTAAATTACACTGATTACATATACAAACCCTTTCTTCATTATTGCCTTTCTTCTCAAACTGAATTTCGGATGAGATGTAAAGAGATCACAGCAAATAGGAAGTCACATAAACTACACTACAACATCCAACAGGTATTGCATCTTGACCAATTAAAAAAATCTGTACCTTTTCAGCTTTCTGTTGCATCATATCAGAAAACAGATCAGCACAGCTGCTTAGAAATTTCTCACTGACCACAATGGTGTCACTGAAGACTAAACCTGAAGAATTTTTATTTAAAGATCTCATCACTTGCTGAAGCAAAATCCCAACATCTTCTACAGACAATGAACTGGGCAGAAGAGTCTAGGATAAATAAAATAAAAAAAAATTTACATACAATAATCTGTTCTAGAACAGACAGACATACTTGTATGAGAATAAAAAGAATCCACAGACACCCCCTTTGACATCTGTTAACTATTTAGAATATATTGCACTTTTAAAATTAAACTAGTAATTTAAGAGTAAACACTATTTTAAATCTTCTGACATCCCAAATCAACATTGCTCTAGAACATATGTTACCTCTGGGAAAACACATGTCAACTTCTTCAAAATGCAGCTCAACAGATACAGAGTAACACCAAACACAAAACAACAGCAGGCCTCCTTACAAGTGACAAAGTAGTGCTGCATGGCCTAAAATTAGGATTTAGCCAGGACAAAATGGATAATATTCCTCTGCTTACTGAAACTGTCATAAGAGTTCAGTTTAAACTGTTTTCCAAAAAATAACCCCACAGAAATATATTGCTCTCTAGCAGAATACATTAACACTAATCTTGAAATGAAAGTTAGTCTCAGGTGTCTATCAACTGAATACTGGTATGTCCTTCCCCTGTTTTTGTTCAGACCAACCTAAAGGCAAATAATGCCTTTTTACTTGCTGTTTTACTTATCTGAATATTCTTCTTTGACAACATGCTGTTTTCACTATACATATGTGAGTTTCCATAAAGTATCATTTGACACAAAAATAAGACTAAATAAATAAATCCAACAACAAGAACTGAAAGGATTGCTTACCGCTACATCTATCCAGTTTCCAGAGCTGATGGCTTCCTCTACAGAGCCTTCAACTTGATCCACAATTTCTTGACCAACACAAGCTGCTCTCAGAAATAACAGCTGTGTGGACTTGTATCTTTTTTTAACGTAGCCTGCTGGGTCGGGGATGCCAAGTCTGTACAAGGCATCAAATTCTATAAAATAGTTAGATGTCTGTTACATTTAAGTATCTTCATATACATACAGGATCTTATGTGGTAACTTTTTTTGAAAGCAGGAAATGAAGCATTACATATAGTTTTTATACAAGTAAATGCAGCCTCAAGGTGATGCTGCCCTAAAACTTAGTTCAGTACAAGCTACACCTAAACAGGGCTAACAGAAATACGAAGATTAAATCATGGACATGACTTTGGTCTGAGTTTTGGAAAAAAAATGTTTTTTTCAGATTCTTATACCACTAAATTTATCTTTGCAATTATATCTTCCCAAGGTATTCTAATAGAACATGAACAATATTTACAATATATACAATGTCAAAATGTTTTCAAAAGTTACTCCAATATACTCGTAGAATCATGCAAAGCCTCACAAGCAAAGCATTTCAACTATTTGGCAGTTTATACTTAGATGTTCTGAAAACATTCAAAGACTTTGACAGATACTCTATCAGTCAAGCAATATTACAGAAACACTTAATACTACTGCAGTAAATTATGTCAACCTTTTCAAACTGCAAGACTAACTCTTATTTAGGGACTGGCCCTTTGGGACCACAAGGGTACATTTTCCCATAGCTCCTGTTTTAAAACACCATCGTTCAGCATCACTCAGCTTTAAGTTAGACTTGTTTGGATTTAAATCAGGACACTAGTGCTACCCACTCCAGTTTTACAAATCTTATTCTGGAAAAGGTTCTTCCTGTGCATTGCACGCTTGGCTACCTGGACTACTAACAGACAAAGTCTGGTTGTAATCTGGACACCTGGACTGAAACTCCAACCATGTGGGTCAAACATGATCATCTGAGAAGTCTACAATGAGCAAAATGTTTCCAGAACAGCAATAAAAGTAGCATTTGTAACTCTGTGAGAAGTAAAGTTAGTTTAGCAGTATGGTTCTCTCTGCTGAAATGCAGTTCTTTGTGATAAAGTAACACATCATTACAAGCAAGATTGTCTTTCAACAAAGAAGTATCAACTACTGTATTGATTTCCACTTATTCTTGTGAGGTTTCACTCTACACATGATCTATATTAGGGTAAGAGCAATTACCTAAACTAGTTTTAGAAAGATATTTTATCTATGAGAATATAGATTAATTACCTAAATAACCATTCTGCTTGAAAAAGGAATCCACCCAGTTGCTCTGTGTTCTGGCATAGATGTCCGGAACAAACACAGCCTTATCCTGTCTCCCACCAACCACGGTGCCTTTTAGACGACCAGTGTTAACAAGTTCTTCTAGCACAGCTACAAGAAGAAAATAAATGAAGCAACATTTTCCACTTCGATATACCCATTAATCAAAACACAGCAATTATTTCCCATTTTGTTTCTTTTTTTTCCCCACCCATTTGTTGTCTGTGCTTGTTCTAGTGAAACATTTCTGAGTTCTAACAATTATTTTTAAGGCTTATGAGAATGTCTTGATAAAAGTTCTGGAAATCATACAGTGTTTCAAAAGAGTAAGCCACAACGGCAGGAACAAAACATTTTTTACTGAAGATATACATGGACAGTTTGAGCTTTTAATTTAGAAAATGTAATCATAAAAGAATCTTTCTCTGTCCAGACAATAAAATATATGAACATTTTATTAATAATGTTCTCTTTCAATTCACTGCTTGCATGTTAACCAAGATGGAAAAAAGAGAGATCTGAACACACCAAAGTGACACGAAAAATTGCTACCTGAGCTGCATAAATGTGAACACCTCCTACTGGTGACCATCTGTTTACAATGTTCACACTGTTGCCAGTAATAACCTCCTGATAATGCACAAACATCGCTGACAAAGAACATATTGGTAACTGGTAGTACCAAAGTACTAAGCCTTTCTTGATGCTAAATAAGGTATTTTCAATCCATTAAAGGTGCACAGTAATATCTGATCTGCCTCCTATATTCGGCTTTTGCCTTTTTGTAAGTCACTAGATATATTAAAAAAAAAAATAAATCAGTGACATCAACTGCCAAGCTCCATTAAATTCCAGAGCTTTGCTAGACGGCTTTTTTTATCCTCAGTTTGTGTTGATTTCTATTTCGTTAAAAGACAGATTTTACCCTGGAACAGAACATTAAATGGTATCACATGGTATGGCTTCTTTCTCATTAAATATGAGTAGCAGTCAACATTACAACATGCTTAGTACAGCCTATGGAGGTTTAGCTCACCTACACAGGAGAATTTACCTGAAAACATGGTTCCAGCAGAAATACTGCATATTAAATCATTTTTTTGCCAGATATGCCCATAGTGTAGATAAGCCTCTAAAACTGCCACTAACAAAGCTGAACAGTACTTACACTGAAAAAATGTAGAAGAAAGAGAAACTGATTTAAACAAGATATAGCTTAATGTGATCTAAGACAAGAGCTAGAAATCATGTTCTGCCATGGTTCAGTTACCTTGTATAAAATGGAGCTTGTAAGACATATTCTTAAAATCAAATTAGATTTTTATACTTATTAATAGTTTAGTTATGCTAGAAAATAGAGTCAACGTGTCTATTCTACTTAAGCAATTGTCAGACAATACAGTTTTGTTCTTTGCAATCTCAACTTGTTTTTATTCAAGATTTTTGGAAAAAAGAGTAAAACTTTAACAGATTTTCAAACAATTTTGTGGAGCACTACCAATGAACTGGAGTCTTTAGAGAAAGGAGGAGAAATTAATATGCCAATTAGTTTTTGTATTATTTCAAGTGCCAGTTCTAAAGCTCTAGGACAGAGAAGGTGCTTTCATAGATTTCACAACCCCTACTACAATTATGCCTAGATAGTCTTTTGTTTTAAAACAAAACAACAGGACCTCTGCAGAACTACTGTAATCTCACATTTATTTTCAAAGGTGATTGAGCAGTTTGTAGTGTCCTATTAGGTCTCTGGCAAAGTCTGGCACAGAAGAAAAGCGTCCCTCCATGCCTGTCCTACACCAGCAACACAATGTTCAGAAATAAAGAACATCTGTGCTTTCATTATGCTTTGTAATTACTGTTTCAACTTTAACAGTTTCTCATTTCTAAAATTGTCTTCTATCATAACTTCACACCAGCTTAACATGAATGGCAGCACAGCTATGTGATAGTACCAAAGAATATTATTTCTCTTGTCCAACACTAAATGTTGATTAAATAATTAGCTGTTTGTAAATTATACAAACAATACACTGAATTTTTTTTCAGGAAGAGACACAAAATTGACAAAGACCACTTAAAAACATTGCTAATAATGGCAAACATAAAAAGCAGAGAGTATAAGTCACATCATTAATAGGTATTTTTCAAGTTTCCAGCATTTGTGAAATTGCAATGGTATCTCAGCAACTAGACAGAATAAAATCAAATGTGCTTTGGCAGCGAGTAAAAAGCTCTTTGAAACTTATGAAACTGCAGAGGAAATGAAATACAGTAAGAAAAACTAAAGAAAAAGATGAACAAGCTCCCTTAAAAGAAAGTATTAGAAATACACGTAGCCATTGTGATGACTAGTGGTGACAGGAAAACACTAGAACTTCAATTCACATTAACATTGTACATGACAAAACGTGACCATGTACTTGCAGGACCTGTTTGAAGAAGACGGTAACTGCATACTGAAATTTTTTGAGTACTGCAACATTACTATAATGCAGTTTAGCAGATTTTCCTTTTAATCCATGAATACCTGGATGGCACATTCCAAAAAAAAAGAGGAAATCTGAAATTGATTATGTGAAAGTAGAGTGTTTATATGTTTTTATTTAAATGCTAAGATTTTAATTATTAATGAATAAGCTTGTCACAAAGAACAAGAAGGTAAGCAGAGAGATATTATAGTGGAGCTAAAGTGTACAATGCCCTGAAGGCAAAAAGACCCAATCAAACAAAAGAGAAATATTAACTTTCATGTGAAGAGATAGAAAACCATTAAAGAATTTCGAAGACCAGCAGCACTTGGTCATCCAGCATATGAGCCTAATGATGCTTGAAGCAATATTTTGGACAGACTGGAGGGGGTAGTCAAAGAAAAGCTGCAACATCAGAAGTGAGAAACAATTATGTACTGCCTGGAAGTTTCAGCAGTTGGATAGTAAATCTTTAGGCATTTCTATTTAAAAAAGGAACTGTGGAAAATAAAAGTAAACAGTTTAAGGATATGCTTTATCTCTCAGCATATAAAGACATTTAACTAAGAGCATAACAAAAGCTCTGCCTCTGCTATCACAGAGAAAAGTCAATAAATAAAATCCAGAGTAGTTAATGCCATTTGGCTACATAAAATCTGTCCTCTTTTGTGTGCTTCACTGATAAAACTGCCAGTAGCTAAGGGCAAATACAAAACAGATGGCAAAATGAGTACTGTATTCTTGCATCATTCTGCCCCCAGAGGCATTTCATCAACGTATGCTTTCATTGCTTTAGATACAGAAAACATCTCTTCTGTTATGGATAGCACAAAAGGTTCAACACTTTTTACACTAAAGAGAAACTTGTTCTTTGTTCCAAAATCAAGGTTATTACGAAAATGCTTCTTGGAAAACATACTTCTAGTAATGGAGAACCTATGAATTAACTAACAAACATACAGAACAGTCTGAATGAAACTCACAGTAAAGTAAATGCTCTTGAAATCCATACCGAGTGATCAAGTTACTTACAGGTGTAGGCCTTGGAAGAAACAAAAACAAAACAATATAAGCTAATGACCTGAAATTGATGTGGAAAGTCTAGAAATAAGAGAGGTTTCTCCAGATGGACAAAACTACATATCTTAGCCCCAGGGTGCGACACAGCTTACAAGGTTTTAATTTTGAACTACTATCAAGTTGTATCTTGTAACAAAGCTACAATCATTATTGTAAGGAAACTTTCACTGTCCCAAGTTTTTCTTTTCATACAAATTGACACAGAAGGTTATTGATTTAGTAAGAAAAAATTATCTCTAATCACATGTAGTGGGTAGACATCAGTGTGTAACTGACTGGGGATAGATACTCTCCAAACAAATGAAAGAACTACAGATGAACATTTTCTTCAGCCAAAAAACTTAAGTATGTTGTATATTGTTATACTTTTCTTGCTCTCCTTTCAAAAAGGTCCCCATTTCAAAAAAGTGAGTATAATACAACTAAATATTTCACCGCAAAACTGAACTACACTTAAAGAAATCTATAGCTAGGTCTTTATTTTGTTTTCTTTTTCAATCGTAAAAGTATTTTTATATGTAGTTGCAAGTGTTGCAATTTACCGAGTAATCGCAGTGAAGAGACCACGAATGCGTGCTCGATGCCGGGACACAAAGGCTTCTGTAAAAATCACCCCACGGTTTTCCTGGTCTAGCTGTCCATGAATAATTCTACCCAAACGCCTGGATAATGCCTGTAAATAGAAGCTGGGATGACTGCTAAAATTGTATATTAACGATGGTAAACAAAAATTAATAAAAAAATTTGTATTAACAGATCAGCAAATTAGTTTTGCTAAGACAGACAAAATATTCAGAAATGAGGACTACAAGGAGAAATTACTCTTTAGTTATATTGAGAATGTGTCTTACTACGTGCAAGGTGATGCCGTTAGGGCCCACACCCCAAACTTCAGGGAATCCAGCTTTCCTCACAATGCCCTCTTCTATCAGATATATGTGTATCTCATGATGAAATAAAACTTTCCAAAATAAATAAGTAAGGTTTAGAGATGCACAGTGAAAACTAAGATTTAACCTTCATATTAATTTTGCATGAACCAGTGGCAGACAAATTCGCTATTCATTTTTTCAGTCAAGATAAAAATTAGCAACAATAAACACAAGAGGTGCAAACAGTTTATAAATGTGCATCCTTGTAAAGTGAACTAAACCCAGGAAATACTGTCCAGGAAACAAAAAGAAACTATGTAATAATTTTTGTATGTTAGAAATGTTTTTGTAGAAGCTGATCACGTGACAAACATTAGACGAAATCTGGTCATAAATCGAGTCAACAAGGTTGTCTGTGGTACCTAATATGACTGTTCATCTAACACATGCCACAGGATTATCCTTTGAAAAAGTATCTTCCAAGCAAAATCCAACTTGACCAAAAGTCAACAATGCTAAGACAATTCTCCCTAATCCTTTTAAACACTACAACAGTCACTAACAAAGGTAAACAGTTTTTTCTTTCTACTCTGAATGTCTGGCTTCAGCTTCTAGAAACGAACATTTATTTCACCTTTTCTGAATAAACTGAAAGGTCTCTACCACTGTATTTCTGCCTCCTGGGTAGCTAACGGGACTGATAAAATTACCCCTACGTCTTTAATATCTCAAAAAAAAAAAATTTTCAGATCTTATACTAATCTAACCTATTCCTAACATTACTAACCCTAATCTGTTCCTAACAGTTATAAAGATTCTGAAGAGATTTTGCCCAGTAGTGAAAAGGCAGACATCAACCTCTATCTGTGAATAGCTGTTACACTGCAACCTTTATTATCTAATACTTTTCTGCTTAGAATGACAAACAGCTCATTACAATTAAAGCCATGAATATTGCAAAGATAACAAAAGAAGGTGAACACAATCAATTCTACATTTGCTAGGTCGGTGGCTTGCATCACCTGTATCAGGAAGTCTCCCGGAAGGTCGTATGCCTTGCAGAGTTCTGATATTGTCACCTGGCCAGTTTCCTGTAGTTTATCATTTATTTCTTCTGCTAATTGATCCAGGTAACTCCTTATTTAAAAACAAGAAAAAAAAAAAACAACATATTAAGTGTGAACTTCAAGATCAACCTGTTAGTCACATGCTGAATTATTAATTGACCTTGCACTATACCTCCTTCTGTTGCATCTTTGCAAAAATAAACTGAAATTTATTTTAAATGAATAAAGGAGAACAATGTCAGTGAAAATGTGGGGTGTTTTTTTTTAATCCTGCTAACCAGGTAGGTAGTATTAAAATTGGTCATTTATTGGCTTATATGAAACTGTCTAAAAGCAGGAACAGGAACACATTATATGTCAGTGAGACTACTATATGTCACAAGGGCTTCAGTGGGCAAGATAGGTCTTAATTATTTCAAGAGAGCCAGGAAGTTCACATTCTTTGCCAAGAATAAATCCTGCAGCACAATCAATAATAGAAACAACCCCTTAAGAGTATCACTTCAGTGGTTGTTAGTGTGCTGAATGCCATGAAATAACTTGCTCGTACATCTTAGACTTGTGAGGTAAAGCAAGAAGTGGGAAAAAATGAGAGGGTTTGTCAATAGCTGAGGCAGACAGATAGAAAGCCACATAGCAAATGAGATCTGGCTGCTGCACACAAAAACACCCGGTAAGAAACGAAGCCTCTCAACTGCAGGACACTGGGCAGAGACATTCAGTAAGGCCTTTGCTCCAAGGATTCACTGGATGCTCTGCTGAGATAGGCTTCACTTGCCATTCGGAAAAGAAGAACTAATCACCACCAAGCACTGATCGTCACCAAGCAGTCCTAGTAGCAGTCAAGAAAAATGTATTTCACTTCAGAAACAACAAAGACTGGCCAACACTTTTACTCTGCATTATAAAAAAATAGATGTGAATTATACATATTGCTCCTGAAAGTACTCACTCATTTATAAGCTGTCCCAGTACAAGCTGAATAGTTTTTTCAGATTTAACGATGTCATTAGCTCTGTTTTCAATGTGCAGAAGGTCCACATTTATTACCTAAAAAAATACCCCCAATGAAACCTCTTATCCGCTCTTTAAATTGAAATTAATTCTGAAACACTGAGATATTATATTTACACATTCCTATGTCTTAAGGAATTTTTTTCTACTATTGCATTTTCTACTTTTGCTTTTATTTTTTTCTACCGTTGCATACACACACAGTTAATCTGTGATTTGGAATAAAGCAGCAATGCTTTAGGAGGACAAAGCTCTCTTTGCAACTGTGACAAGGTTAAAAGAAATCTATGTAATAAAAAATTCCAGAAAGCTAAGAACAGAAGATACTAAATTGTCTTTCAGAGAGGTTTTCTGATTCCAAGTAATTTTACTCAAGCCAGAAGGGAAAATTAGTCACAGAGGAAAACTATTGGAGGATAAAGATTAGTAGAGAGAAGAGGTTAATGAAGGAAGAGGGAAGATTCAAAGAGACAAGCAAAGTTAATTATGCATGCTCTCGCAGCTTTAAATTTAAATGGGAAACATATTTCTTTTCTGTTTGCCTCCCTTAGTTTACAAAGGAAGAGTACATAAGAAAATCTGTATATTTTAGTGGTGATTTCAGAGGTCCTAGATTATCATCATGCAGAGAGGAGCTTTCAATAAAGCAGTAAATGGATGGATTAAGTAATCTGCAGTATTCTGACATGAGCTGACAGCTGTTCATAAAGTTTGTTTTCTTTTAAAAAAGTAACTTAGCTGGAGTATAACTGATGAACTCCATATTTACAATATACATGGTGAAAAAAGAAAGAAGTATATAGTTTTTTATTACTAAGAAGTTACCTGTTGTAAGTCAACAATGTTTACTCGACCTTCAAAAAAAAAGTACAAATATACTTTTAGTACATAAAACATGTTTGAACAGATTGAGAATATAGCATAGTCCATCACGTACAGAATATTTCTTCATTACTTTTTTACAAAAAAAAAAAATCAATTAAACCAACTTCAGCTTTATATATTGTCAAATCACAGAAGCCACAGGTGTTCAGTGCAAGATATCCCATGTTGTTCCACCCTATGGCCTTCCTGACAATCCAATACAGAAATTCCAGAAGTTAAAATCACTGTTCAAACTCCCTCCCAATTAGTTTTTGCCTCAGTGCTGATCTGGATTTGACCACTTGTCCATGGGTATCAAAATGGAGATTGCCAAAACTTTCTACCTTTGTATGATGCTACTAACAAAATCAAACAACTTTAAATTCAGTTTAAGCTATCATGCTGATATGACAGACAATGGCATAACACAAACTGAGGCATACTTTTGGTAATCATAAGAAATGACTAATCTGTATGAACATAATAAGGAAGTTAATTTTCCAAACATACGATGCCATGAAATTAATTCTTAAAGATAACTACAAGTACAATATACTGTCTTCTCATTAAAACCATCGACAAAACCTGTGTGAAGCATATTTAATTCTTTAGATACCTAAGTCAGACCTTACAGAGAAGATGGCTCTTCATACTAGTAAATTAAAAGACCTATCAATGACAATTTTAAAATATTATTACTAATGACATGAAAGGAGAATAATTTTTGAAATTCTGAGCCAAGGCCAAACATCTGAGCCAGATACCTAGCCATAGCAAAATGCCAAATTTCCTTCAAAGGGTTCATAAGCCACTTCTACCTCAGAAATTCTGCATGGGTGACAATGAACCAAGTAAAATATCTTGATATGCTTACCTAAAAGCCAAACACAGATCTGAAGTGAATATAAAATAATAGTAGGTGAATTAACATGTAGATGAAGCAATAGGAAACAAGCTCACTTTTTTGCAAGATTAAGGGTACTGAAGAGAACTTTCGAATTCTTCTGTAGTCTTCAAAATTAACTTCCAAATCCAGAGGAGGAAAGCAAATGCCACACTTACCACCACAAACATGAAGCTCATCCCGGATCTCCTTACTAATCTGTGCTGGAGTGACATACTCTTTTCCATCAAGTGTGTGCACTACTTCCAATTGCTTTTCTGCAATCAGTTTAGTGACAATTTCTATACAGTTCCGCTCTGACAATCTATCAACAGCATAAAGAAAGATCAATTATTCTAAGTAAGTACTTGCTAAAATTACCTGTAAATTAATGTTTCAAAAATACTAAACACAAGGAGTACAATGATGATTACTTGCTGTTCTGGGTGAATACTTTTTAAGACAAAAAACTAATTTCAGGATCCTACTTATTGCCTCCCCAAATCGTCCATGTGGCTTCACTTATGCGGGTCATCCCTCTAAAACAACTTTTACTCTTTTCTGGAACAGCTGTCAGTCCCTTCTGCTGTAAGAATGCACCTGCCTGCATATTTAGGAACCGCTGTGGTTACAGAATTCGTGTCTTTGATCCTTCTGTACTTTTTTTAGGTTTTTTTTTGCTTGTTCGGGATATTTTTATTTTTTTTTTTTTTTTTTTTGTTGAGTAAATTCTGGGTAACAACCTCAACTGCTCAACAGCACATAAGGATGACACAAAGCACAGGAGCCGTGACGGTGTTTAGCAGTTCGAAATGAACGGCGATTACCGGCCCATGCACTTTCGTGGACCCGCATACACTCTCTAGGGACCCCGGACGCCCCTTCGGGGCTCCCAAGCACCGACCCCTGATCGGCGCCAGTCAAAGGGGGGCTGCAGAGGGGCGGTGCATGCCTGAAGCCCCCGGGACCCCGCTGGGTGCCAGGACCAGGGGCCGTGAGGGCGGAGTGGGGGCAGGGAGTGGAGGGCCGCCGGCGCAGGGAGGGGGCGCCGGCAGCGGGAACACCGGCGGGCGGGCTCCGAAGGCCGCAGCGGGTACCGGCGCCGCGCTGCTCACCTGTGGGCCACCTCGGCAAACTGAGCCCGCTGGAAATCGGCCGCCAGGCGCCGAATCTCCTCCCAGGCGGCCGCCATCGCCGCCTCGCCGCTACACGTCAGCCCCCACCGGGCGGGCTACGGGCACCGAGCGGGGACAAACCTCCTCCCCGCGGCCGCCGCCCGCAGCGCCGCCTGTCGGGCGGGAGCCGTCCCTGCGCTGCCGGGCCTCGCCGCAGCCATGGTCATTAAAAAAAAACAAGGAAAAAAGAAAAAAAAGCATTTCCCCACGCGGGCCTGACTCCAGCAGCTGCAGCAACCGTGGACGTAGCCACGAGAGCCGGCGAACCGTGTTGTCAGCAGCAGCGAGGCCCGCGCGGTGCCGCCACGGCTGACAGGGGTGCGGTGTCCCGCGGTGCGGCCCCGGCCGTGTGCTTCACCCGCTGCCGCGGTGCTGGAGCGGGAGGGGACTGCGCTGGCAGGCCGAGGGCTAAAACTTGGTTGGTCATGTAAGCCGAGCTTTCAGCGTATTTGTGGAAATATGAGCAACATCAGAAACTGACGTTACTGAACACTGAAATGAAATTTAGAGTGTAAGTGGGGTGTGAGGTAAATAGCTTCGCCATTTAATGGCACCGCTATTATGCAGTGAGGGGTGAGCTGAATTTAACTGTCAGATCAGAGGCTGGCCGCACAGTTTTAAAGGTCTTTAAATGATGAAGGTGACTCGTCTGTGGCAATGACTGAGAGTACTGCAGAGGGGAGCGCTCCGGTGCTGGGCCAGCGGGGGAAGCGCCAGTCACCAACGCCTGCGGCCTCCCGCGTGGAACGGCAGCAGGAGGCTGGGAGCTGCCCAACGTGGCGAACGTGGTCCGTGCTTGCTGAGGCTGTATCATCGGCCTTCCCGGGTTCTTGCTGGTAAAATTCTCTGTGTGGATGCAGATGCTGCATAGCCACTGTTTTCACTGACACTGTTTTCTCTCCCTTCCAAAAGTTACGGGAAAATGTCTCTGGCATTGTTTGTGTTCTGCTGGGTGCAGTTTAAATAGTGTAAACAAATACTTTGAAAGATACTGGCATAGTAACAACATGTTTATAGTGGGATAAGTATGTGACATGTTTATAATGGGATAAGTATGTAGCTTCAGTTTTACTGGTCATTTTCTTTGTGATGAGAAACTAGGGGCAGGATTCATCTAGTTTAGGCACCTCGAGTTAGCAGTTGAAGTTTAGTTTTGGAGCCTTCATAGACAGTGAGACATGCTCCTCAAATTGTTGTTCAGCTCTATCTAAAACACACATCTAAGACAAGGTATCTGATTACTCATTGGAGGTGCCTGTTTTTCCCCATTGCTAAAGAAGACAACAAGGGAGACTCCTTAGCCAGATTCTTGATTTAGACATTACTATTTAGGTGGAATGAATAGTGTATTGGAGGGGTAGGGAAAAAATGTGAGCAATTGTGGGGCCAACTTTTATGAAGATTACACAGAAACAGGCTATTGTAGCGAACATCAGGAAAAAGAACAGGGAACTTAGAACTAGGTTCTTCCTACCTAAACTTAAACGTATCCGAAGTGCTTTAATTACAAATATAGTCTACAGGCTATGGAGAATCCCACCTAAAGTCTGACTCTCTCTTTGGGCTAGCCAAATTGGGCATTAAAGTTAAGATCCAAAAGTGAAGTATAATATTTGTGACCTTCACTTGTGTGTGTATGACCTGAATTCAAGCCACAGTTGCCAGATCTGTGAAAGTAGTCATCTGTAAATAGAGCTGGGTCATTGGGGTTTTTTTAGTTGTGTTTTACCAGCGTGCATAGAAGAGTCAGATGAATCATATAAACACACAACAGTTATAAACATACTGGTATTTTGAAATTGCAGGTTCTGACTCTGCAATCAAAGAGATTTTATAAAGACCCTTTTCTTTCAAGATGTATGTACACATGCACAACATGTGCGTTAATGTTTTCTATACCTAATTATTATTCAAGTAACAACTCAGGGTTTTTTTCTGTAGAAATCATTCTTCTTTAGACAGTTTATAAATTAAGTTAAATCTTCTGTTAAATTATAGCAACTGATTCATTTAACTGAACTCATGTTATTACCATCTATTTTATGTTGCTTAAAAATAAAGTTGATACCATTTATTTTTCTACAGTACTCCAAAGTTTGCTGATTCCAGAGCCACCACAGTAATAGAAATGTTTTTGTTTCATTGTTGCAGGTGTATAAACTGAGTGTGAAGGTTTTTGTAGCTTTAATGATAGCAAAGCTTTAAATAACCTTTACATAACTATTATAATATGGATTGATGGCCATATTTCATTGACACAAAACAAAGCAAATGAAGGCCATGCACAATATTGCATTGATTCACTCTGGGACTATCAATTACCCTGTCTTAATTGGGGACAATAAAAGCAAATGGTGAGGTTATTAATCCTGTCAAAATGAATCAATGCTGTCTGTATGACACAAAGTACATTATAAAAGTTTGTATTGTAATATTCGTGTATATTCATATGCACTATTCTGAACTCTCTCCTTGGGGAACTTGGAATTTCTACCAGTCCAATGAAGGAGTGTGAATTAAAGGAACCGGTTTTCATTTCTGTGGTTGCTCCTACTTGCTGATGCAGTGCATTAACCACCAAAAGAGCAAAACTTGAAGAACTGGACTGATTCACGGCTGGCTGCCAAGCATTACAGAAAGTTATAACTGATGGTTTCCCATTCCAGTCAGCTGAAGATACTGTCTTCTAGCTAAAAGACTAGTAAAAGTTCGTACAGTCGTCACAACATTTAGAGCGGGAGACAAACATGACACTCAAGTACACAAACTTATGTTATTATTTGTGTAGAAACACCTAGCTCTCTTTCAGAATTGTGTCCAAAGACTCCAAGCATGCATATTTCCATACTCTGAAACACAGGCTCCTAAGGCCGAACAGGTGTGTCCTTTAATTTTTTGAGATCTCGCTTTTCAACTCTAGAAGCCTTCCTGGAAGAAGACAAGAGCTCTGAAAAAATTGTGATTTCCTGTTTTCCATTTTGATCTCTGTGTACACACATACTTTGGTTGCATATTTCATGGTGTCTGTCGTTGCTTTATATCAATTATCCAGAAAAAGAGAGTAATTAATACAAAAATAATTGAAAGAAGGCATTGATACGATGCCTGCTTGAAGTAATTAGTGATCCAGCAAAGATGTCCCTGGTGCATCCTCCTTTACAGGAGAGCAGACTCTTCAAACATCAATTATATTGTCTGATATTGTTAGTATTTATTTAGGAAAGAAGAGAATGTAAAGGTGTAGTTAGGCCTCCCATATTAAACCTGTCAGGAAAAAGTATTGTTATTAATGCCATTGAAAACTGAATAGTTAGGGATAATATCTTAAATGACTTTTGTGTCACTCGATGTAACTCCTGTTCATCTCAAAATAGATTAGGAAATTAATTGATAATGGAAAATCCACAGGATGAGAGGACAAGGCTACAGTGTTAATTTGCCATGCAAAGGATATGATAAATGTAATGTATAAACAAATTAAACTGAGAATATAGTAGGTGGGTTTTTTTGACCATATGAAGTATGTTTAGCAGTGTATAGAAAATGCATAGAAAGAGTGAGTAATGCGAAATAGAGAAGAACAAAGTTCCTAAGAGCTGTGGTTTATCAGAAAACTTTTTACTTGGCATAAAAAATGAATTAGAGGAATTTTGATATGCATAGTATATTTCACTCAGAAAGAGCAGTACCACACTTTGTTCTTCTGGGAATGGAATCAGTATGAGATTAACTGGGGAATAAAGCATAAAGATGTGATTATTTGGTAGTCTGGACTGTGTGCAGACTGTATGTTTTTGATATGGGGCATTTTGTTAAGATACCTGCCAAGGCAGGAAATAGTGTAACCACTATAATGATAAAAAACTAGAAATGGTAGAAGTGGAAATGAGTAAATAATTGTCCAACAGGATGTCCGAAAATAGTTTGGAAACTGGATGAAATGAAGTATAAATTAGGATTTTATTAAATGATTCTTTCATTCCACATGTGTCATAATATTACTTCATCACTTGCTGGTCATCTTTTCCTACCAAACAGCTGATTTTGTGAATTTAAAAGGTTTAGCTATCAGGTTCTGCTCATTAATGTGCTTACTTTGATTTTAGAAATTGGAAAGCTTACCTCACATCTCATTTGGTTTTCATTGTGGTGGTATACAAAATTTAAGTAACAATTTTGATGTGGTGATTCAGAGGGATTACTCTGATGAAGGAACAGGTGCCTAACAAGCTCTTCCTTTGTCGGAGAAAGCTGGCAAGATAAAGCACAAGCTTTTTAAAATGATAACTGGATATTGGTTGTATATTAAAAGGACATGTTTTTCACACTGGCTGTGTGTGCCATGGGTAACTTTGGCTTTTTTCATTTTCACAGTCCCTTTGTAATGCACACTTATAAATAACGTGATGTTTTGCTTTTCACTGTACTCTTTTCTGCTGGCTGTTGCACAGTGACTGTATGCTAATGGGAGTGTGCTTAGTGCAATCTCAGGAAGCCTTTTCTATGTAATTGGTTTAGTTATGAAACACCATACTTTCAATTAATTAGCGTGATTACCTACCTAACTGTAAGTAGGAGAAATTTGGTATTCATTTGGTTCTTCCTTTGCAGTGAATGTTCATATCAATAATAAAGCCTTCCCTGAGTAAAATATTTATAGATGTACAGGGCATGAAACAGCACATACGTGTGGAAAATCTCACAAGTAAAACTGAATAATAAATGCATCAGCAACTTCCTTGTTCATACACGCTATGCATGTGGTTCAGACATGTATGCAGAAAATTATATTCATATAGATACTGTTTTTTTATTTCTTATTTAAGTACTTTTTTTCTTTTTGTTAGTGTATATATATAGAGCTAATGAAATTTTCTCAGCTCAAAATATTAAGTCCAGTTTATATCCTTGTTTGGCAAGGTTGCTTTCTCTATTTGGATTAGAAGACTAAATGTTCTGAAGTGTTTAAATAAGCAAATTCCCACATGTGTTTGACAAAACCCCCTTTGATCTTTTTTGAGGAATGGTTAAACGTAATATGCAGAATTTTGAGTAACCATTTGTTTCACCTCATCTTCAAACATAATACAGAATATTTAGGGGAAGAGAGACATATATCTGCAGGTTTAAAGCCATGTGCCCAGTTAAAAATCAAATGTACTGCTGTATTTGTAGAACAAATTGAAAAGAACAAAAGCCACTGTAAATACCTATATTTGTCATTCAACTGAATATTTTGATTAATGCTAAATAGAAGGCCAATTTGTCGGTAATAGCATACCATGTCATAGTGAGATACTGCAAACATCAGATATATCTTACTCTGACATACTGAGCTGTCATGGAACAGAGCATTGAAATAGTATATAAAATTTTTATTCACAGTAAACCAGAAGCACTTGTAAAATATTACAAACAATATAAAATATATGCTGTTGCATAAATAAACCAGCATTTATACTATCAAAGGCAACAGAGAAACTTTTAAGGGGTCTGTCAACGGAAATTCTCAAAATCCAGGGCCAAGGAAAGACTTTAGTAGCAGTTAAGACCAGAGAAATAAAATAAAGGAACTTAAAGGTAGAAGGGAAGAACAGATTTATTTTTAATGTAATTTCAAAATGCAGTATTAACAAACATGCAAATAAAAAGAAACCCAGATATTTTTATTCTCAGAATACTTTTTTTCACAGTGATATATTTTTCAAATAGCTTTTTGTGATGCTTCCTCTGTATTTGGCTTATGTTGCAGTTCAGGTGTCATCGATCCCATCCTAAAATAGCAGTGAACTGAGGTTTTGCATATTCTTGACAGGCACTGAAGCGTCAGCAGAGGTGCCAGCTCAGGGCACAGTGTGGGTTCAAGTATTAAAGGTGCTGGAAGTCCG
Source organism: Strix uralensis (assembly GCF_047716275.1). Classification (NCBI taxonomy): domain Eukaryota; kingdom Metazoa; phylum Chordata; class Aves; order Strigiformes; family Strigidae; genus Strix; species Strix uralensis. The sequence goes on along the minus strand of NC_133974.1, from coordinate 45,025,933 downwards.
CTGCTGTAAAATGGAGGAGTACTTCATACACATATAGCATTCTGTATTTCACAGAGTGGGGGGAATTTTAATGGGAAGGAGGGAACCAGATTTCAAGCCTGCCTGCCTCTCTGTTACCTCTTGACCTCTGAAATTGCCCCTTTGAACCATGTGGTTTCCATCACTTTACAAGGGAGCTTTTGACTGCAGTTTCTCTTTCTCTCCCGTCCTCCTTGGTCTACTTTCAGCCCTGAACAAGAATAGGGACTTTGGATCACTGGTTTGCCTTCTCTTATATCACTTCACAGGTGACCACATTATGTTTCTCATTTCGAAGTACAGATAGTAATTGGGTTGTTCCTTCACGCTCCCTTCCACTTGGAAAGCTGTTTTGGAGTCAGTCTATCTAGATGATTAGAAATAATCTAATTTCCAAACTGAATTAATTCATGGGCATTAGTGTTTGTGACACCATAGTCCTTTAGTTGAATTAGTCAATCACAGGATCAGTGTGGCCTAAAAATGTGTAATATTTGTGAAAAGGATCAGTATGATGAAAGGGTGCTTGGGGTAAGATATTTCTGGTAAAGTTGGGAGTGTTAATGCCACAGTGAAAGACACTGGTTACAATAATCATGTACAATTCTAAGCATCCAAGTTAAAAAGAAAAAAACCCTGTAAGATCTGTGGGTACAGTTTATGACGACAGGGGAATGGAGGGTCTGTTTTACAAGAAGGATCTGTCTTGTCTGATTTAGAAAGGCTGAAATATGGTTGAACCTTTAATCAGAAGGTAAACAACTGATACATAGGGAAAAATTATAATTAAGTTAGAGGCAAAATTGGTGCAAAACCCCAGAACAATGAGGATCTGGAACTACCTCAAGATGTGAGTTACGAGGCAAACAACCAAACCGATTTTCAACTGGAATTTTCTAAGGGAGAATTAAGAGACTCAGTTGTCTAAAATATCCAGGGTCTGGAGAGAGAGCTGCATCTGTAGGAGATTTCTCTTACATGTGTTCTTATGTGCAGTTAAGTGGTTTTGTACGAAAAATGAATCACAAATGATTCAGAACTCATATGATTCAGGGATCTGATCATTTTGTAAATGTGAGCAAAGGAAATTGAAGGTGATCAACACATTTCAAGATCTGATCAAAAATGATTATTTGAAATGTATTGTGACTGAATTCCTGAGTACGTCAATCTAATGATATTAATAAGTTATCATATAGCTTCATGATATATGTAAATCAGGTTCTGTGAGTGGAGAAGCAGTCGAAAAGCATGATAATATCCATGGGTGAATGTGCTCCAACCCTCTCCAACTGAAAGTAAACTTGAGGTTGGAACAACTGTATCTTATGTTACAGTTGGGGCAGGCTAGGGGCTTGCAGTGGTCAGTCATCACATCCCAGCTAACGTGTGATAACTTGCTAAGTTGCAGTAGCCCAAATTCTTCTGATTGTGTTCTTGTATACTGTTTGCTAATCCATTTCCTGACTGCTTTTACCAAAATTTATTTACATTTGTAAGTTAAATAAACAATCCTACACTTTGGCTTTTCTTTTATGAACTGAACAATAAAATTCTTTGAAAAAGTTAATTTTAACATCTTTCTAGAAAACTAATGAAATGGACTCAAAGAAGTAAAAGTGTTTGTGGAGAAAGAGTTCAAAGGGTTAACGTGAGTTTTATATGGGTTTTTTTTTTCAACTCAGTCCCGCACCAAGCCTCTGAAATTATAGGCATGCTCAAGCAGAACAACTGTGTTCTATTTTAACCTAACATATTAATCCTTTCCATTCTGTGTCATTTTGTTAGAGGGTGCCTTCATGTTGCACGCACTGCAAATAGCACAGATGTGCTATGATAAAAAAACTCCAGTATCTTTCAGATGGATCTTTATGAAATGTCAAAGCATGCTGAGAAGCAAATTTATCCTTCTATTAGAAACAAACACAGCAAAAAAAGAAATAAAAAATAATCCAAACCTTCTTCTGTTCTGCTAAATTTGCATCTGCAAATACTAGATGTGGGAAAAAAAAATCTTGGTAAGTGCTCAAATGTTAACCACTGAAGCTAAAGAGTCAGATATTTAGGTAGGAGAAATATCCCTTAGATTTTGGTCTTTTGCACAGTATGTTTATTATCGTGCTGCTTTTTTTCAGGACTGATGTAAACCTTAAATCTCAGATAATTAATTTGTAGAGATTTTCCTCTTCTGTTTTCAGATGTCACATCCTCTCAGTATTTTGAATATTACATGATTAACTCTTTCCTTACAGAAGACACCCTCTTTTAATATAGTGTCAGTCTAATGAAAGAGCACAGAGGAAACTGTTGCTGAAGGATGGTAGAAGGATTAAAAGCCAAAAAAAGGGTGGGTAAAACTTAGAATTCATGAATTCATCTTGCCTATCCCTTTATTCTGGAGTGGGAAATCATGTCAAGAGTAGTGGGTTTTCTGGTACAATCTAGATACAATCTGCAATTTTTAAAATAAATCTGTTTAACTCTGTGTTTTTGTTTCTGAGGTAGGGTTTTTAAAATTTACTTTAAAATGAGGAAAAAGCTTTTAGATCAGTTTAGGAACTAAGAACTTCTCATAGAAATCATGTTTTCTTACAGAACTTAACAGGTAGATTGCCAGTATGCAGAGAGCACTTGACGTTGTAAAGCTGTGTCTTATTAGTAGATTGTAAGTTCCTAGGTCAGAGGTTTGTCCTTTTGTTGGCTATATATATCACATAATAAAGTGGAGGCTCAGTTTGGGAAAAGAGTACCTATAACTATGAGGGCCCAAAGTAGCAAACCAGTGTTACTCAGTTTTTAGAAACGGAGGAATATGCTGTTGTCTAAGGAAGAGCCAACAGTTACATTGATATGCTACTGAAGCTCTGTGCATAACATTGGCTCCCATAACACAAGTACAAATTTTACTCTTCTTACTAGTAACAGCATAGCGTTCTTGAATAAAGCCCTCAACTGAAAGTCCATGAGCACTTCATGCTTTTTTTTTTCTGTTCTAACAACCTTTGAGTTAGTTAATTTTAAGTGTTAGCCGAGGAACCTTGCATGGGATTCAGTCTGGGATTAACGAACCTAAATTTATCATCTAGGTACCTGTAGGTATACTAGATGTCTAAGGTACCTCTGTAGTCAGTGGAGAGTTGGATCTTGATTCAGCTACTTAAATAAGGGGGAGAATAGCCATTTGAGATGCTATAAAATATCCAGAATATCTGCATGGATCTGTTAAGCATGAAAAAAGGCCTAAGGCAGGCCTTAGTATTTCTGGAAGTCACATGGAAGGCCTTTAGACATCTCAGATGTCTAGGTTCTTATGCTTAGGCAACTAAAATGAACATTTAGTCGATAAAGTCAGTGGATACCAGAGCAAGCTTCAGGTGATCAGCTATGAGGGGTGGTTGCACAGATATTTAGTGCTGTTTGAGATGCTAAAAAGCTACCCTCCTGGCCTCCAGCCACCACTCCAGAAGGACACTGGTCTTCCTCAAGTCCTGTATCATGTTTGGCAGCCATGAGTCTTAAATACCTTTTGACATCTGAAATAATACTAGGTGTCTACAGATGGGCAAGTAAATCAAGCTGTCAATATCTACTCAGTGAGATGATGCATGCCAGGCTCCTTTGATTATGCTGATTAGGTCTTTGTTGGTTGTAGTGAGAGTTTAAGGAAGCAACATGCCTGTAGGCACCTACGTTTTGGAAGGATTCAGTTGCATATATGTAGATCTCTAGTGTCATTTTAGGCTCTGTGGGATATTTCCTCTGCTCTTCTTGCTGCCACTGTAGAAGCATGTGTCATCCTCAAGAATTGTGTCATATTTACCAGCCCTATACAGGTGTTTTGAATAGCTGAAAGCATTGTATATGCACTAGATGTCTACACTTGGGCAACTGAATTACTTTCCAACTTTTTTAACCTCAAGCTGAAACCCAGCCATTATCCCCTTTTTATATGCAGGGACAAGAAGAAAGATGTTTCCTAAGATGGCCCCAGAATGTTGCTATCAGAAGTTGCATTTCCAATTCCTGTGTGTGACAGTGTGCAGTGACAAAAAGTCGGGAGGATGGTCAATCTTTTAACAGAAGGGGTAACACCAGTTAATTTCACATGAGAAGTTAACAACTTCATGAGCCAGCTCCCTAACTATTTCCATAACACCTCTGTGCTATTTTGTTTTGTTATGGTATCAGTACTTTTGGCATTTGCTGTATAAGAAAACTGGAGAATTACCTTGTCTTATCTTGTATATGCAGAATTCCAATTGTGATGATACTAAAATGAATAATACATTTTAAATAGTAAAACCACAAATAAATTGGGTGCTTTAAATTTAGAGTTTGTGGTTTGTTTAGATTTTCTAACTACTGCAGCCTTGTCAACAGGTCCTTGGAAATTTATGTTTGCTCATTTTGCAGTGTCTGAGACAGGATATTTGAAAAGTCTGCTAGCAGAATTCTGAAAAGTTGTGCTTTTTAACTGAAGGTTCATAGGTCTTACGTAGCGCTATATTATGTAGACATTAGTCTTCAGATACTAGTAACTACTGGCTATATAATAACTGTGCTGGATTCTGAAAGATTTGCATCCAGAACCTGTCTGTCACTACGGAACCTGCTCTTCTGGCTGTTTATGGACATATATTCCCAATGAAAATGTCTATGTAGATGTCTGATAACAGAGTTCAGATAATAGATGTTTTATGCAACCTTCATCCTACCTGACTTATAAACTTGGAAGTTGTCTAAGTTTAAACTCTTGAGTTTTGTAGTCAGTGAAATGAATCAAGTGTCTGCAGGGAGATATTCATCTTGTCTAAAACACCAGATTTAGGATGAGATGAATTACCCTCTGGAGGTGCCTTATTCATTCCCTTGATACATACAGGGCTTAAGGTTACTCGTTTTGAAGTAGTCAACTAACTTTGAGGTGACTGAAGTTGATGATATTAATCTTCCCTTTTGTAATTGGAATGTGCACAGCTGAGAATGTGCTAACAGGCTCTTGGGCTTTTCATCAAAGCTGCACTGACACTGAATGCTCAAATTTAGCTTACAGATGGTAGATGTTTCTACTGGTCTTTTGGTATTGCCTCCAGAGCAGTATCACAGGAAATTATTCAAGTTTGTCCATTACTCAGCTATGAGAATCCATAACAAAGTTGCTTAGAACAGCTTAAATGCATTTTGAAAAAAGAATATATTATATATTGCGTTTGATTATTCAGCACTTACTGAGACTAGCACAGCAGGTAAAACTGAGAAGTGTCTGTTTAATTTGTAACCTATAGCTTAGTTCCTTTGAAATTTCTTATTATTTTACTTGGGTTTGCTGTGAGATCAGCATGGGCAGATCATGTGGTGGTAATGGTGTTCATGAGCTAAGTGAACTGTGGCCAGGAGGCACGTGGGGGCCACATTTAGTTTTACAAGAAGGAACCTGCTGAGGGAAGGTCTCATACAAGAGTGGGAGATGCCTGTGCCTGGCTTCTGTTTGTTCTTTAACTGGCATTTCAGGAATGCGGTGACCTGGAGTGCTGCAAACAGGAGCCACAAACATAGACTTGCCAGCTAACTTTCTTGGTGATAGGGCAAGCAATAGTTGGGTCCCTAATGTTCAGCAAAATCCGAGCTTAGCCCCAAAATTATGAGTTTTAGCTTTCTATCTATATTTCCCTCTTTTTTTAATTAGTTCTTTATTTGCCTTCTTGGTTTACAGTATTTTTGGTTCGCTCCTTATGTTTTCTCAGAAGCCAATGGAGGTTGTAGCTATGGAGGTTGATTGCAGGAGACATGGACATGCAAACAACCAGATCAATTAAGCAATGCCCATTTTTATTATGGTGGAGCAAGCCTTTTATAATGCAGGTGAAAATCACATGATACAATCACATGGTACAATTCTTTCTGATTGGACAGTTAGCTTTGCACATGCTCCTTGAGCTCTCTTCTGATTGGATGAGAACTGCCACATTGGCATTGTACAAACTCCTTCTCCGCCCAGACCCACACCCTGAAGTTGTTTAACTTCCTGGGTTCTTCCTCATTCTTCCAGGGTCATTTCGTCACATCCTTGCCGACGCTGAGGCTTTACCAGCCTTGCTCATATGCAGGATTGCTCACATGCCCATTTCCTTGCAGGAAATCCATCCGAATCCCCACAGTTGATATTCTTCCAAGAATAAAAATTTGAATTCATGCAATTAAGGTCTCAGTAAGATGCCAGATTTCATGGAATTCGTGGTTCTGGACTCTAAAACCAGAAGGAGCAGAGGAACTCCAGACTGCTTTTTAAAGAGAGCTTCCTCCATCTCAGTGGCAGGTGTCTTCACAGAATCACAGAATGGTTGAAGTTGGAAGAGACCTCTTGAGATCATCTAGTTTGGCCACTCTCAGAGTAAAAAGATTTTTCTTCTGTTTAAATGGAATCCCTTGTATTCTACTTCATCCTGTCAGTGGGCACCACTGAGAAGAACCTGGCTCCATCTTCGTCATTCCCCCACTTCAGGTATTTATATATACTGATTGGATCCTCTCTGAGCTTTCTCTAGGTTGAACAACCCCAGCTCTCTCACCCTCTCTTCATATGTCAGACACTTGTAGTGCTAGGGCCTGAATAATAGGCCCTGAAACACAGTTGACCCCTAGATGAACCTCACAACCAAATGTTATCCATTATTAGTATCTGTTAATTAGTAAAATCTGTATTACCATTATTGTTTATTATTGGTATCTGATCATTAATGAAATATGTATGCTCACTAGTGAAAGATGTAGCTTAGACAAAATATAATCAGTAGCGAGGATGAAATGTTGTGAGAATGTGTATCCAACTTTCCTTGTTTAGCCTTGTTCAAGGCTGAGAACTCAAGTGTTTGGCCTTGTTAGAAACTCCCTTGGTTCTTCCCCCCCTAGCCCTGGCCAAGCTTTGGGTGAAATCCAACAGGAGGATGAAAACAGATGTTTCCGCTCAAAGAAAAGTGAAAGTCATTCTGACTTGATGTTTTTTGGTATATAAGGCTGGACCCTCTTGCTGTGACTTTGGATACCTCACCTACGGATGCATGCATCACGTAGGACTTCCCACTTGCTGGGACAGGCTCTCCAAATCCTCGCTGTAACTGAGGCTCCCCAGCGACTGCAGATCTGGATGATGGTAATATATGCAAGTGGTGATGTATTTTTCTTAATCACTATTGTTCCCATCGTGTAGTAATGATTAGGTGCATTACCTTTCTTATTCTTATTTTCTATAATTAACTATATGTAGTAATATTTAAGTGTACTATTCTGTATTTTTTGTATTGCTTATTTTCTGTATTACTTGGTTATATCCTTTAATTATTAACAGTAAAATAAGCCTACTCTTTTCACTCTGGTGTCTGACTTTAATTGGCATCCACGATCAGCAAAACAATGCTCCAGTCCCTTCATCATCTTCATGGACCTTCACATGACTCACTCCAGTAGCTCCATATCTTTTGTGCTGGGGAGCCCAGAACTGGATACAGAATTTCTGGTGTGGCCTCACCAAGGTTGAGTAGAGGGGACCTCCATCAGCCTGTTGGCAGCACTCTTCTTAATACAACCCAGGATGCTCTTGGCCTTTTTTGCCATGTAGGTGTATTGCTGGCTCATGGACAATTTGTTGTCCACCAGGACCCCAAAATTCTTCTCTGCAGAGGTGTTTTCCAGCTGTTCAGCCTATGTACTGGTGCCTGGGATTATTTCTCCCCAGAGGCAAGACTTTGCATTTCCCCTCATTGAGCTTCATGATACTCCTCTCAGCCCCTTTTTCCAGCCTGTTAAGGCCCCTCTGCATGGCAGCACACCCATCTGGTGTAGCAGCCACTCCTCCCAGGTTTGTGTCATTTGCAAACTTGCTGCAATGCACTCTGTCCCATTCTCCAGGTCATTAATGAAGATGTTGAACAATATTGGCCCCAGTATCAACCCATGGAGCACACACACCGTTAATGATTTGCCTCCGCCTGCAGTTTGTGCTCTGATCACAACCCTCTGGGTCCAGCTTTTCAGCCAGTTTTCAATCCACCTTACTGTCCACTTATCTAATCTGTACTTCATCAGTTTGTCTATAAGGATGTTTTGGGAGACTAAAGTCATGATAAACAAGATCCACTGCTCTCCCCTTGTCCACCAAGCCAGTCACTTTGTTGTAGAATGTTACCAGGTTGGTTAAGAAGGATTTCACCTTTGTAAATCTGTGCTGACAA